>NC_133655.1:1540926-1859347 GCF_009905375.1 Apium graveolens
TTGCTTTCATAACCTTGACTGGAACTTTTGACACACTTGACTTGGAGACAGCTTTCCCATTAGCATTATCTTCAGCACGGATTTCTTCTTGAATAATAAAAGAGGTCTCATCAAATGGGTTCAGCAATTGATTCTTTATAGAGGGGTTCATCAACACCCTTAAGCACATGTGGTTACTTCCCTGCCTTTAGCACATACATGAGGAGGGAGTTATGCCTAATTTTCCAATAGCAGCATTGTAATCATAACCTATTCCATGTGTTTGATTAACAGCTTGCTTATTGTAAAACTCTTTGGACTTCGAACAAGAATTAAAGTAAGCTTTAACCTTAGCCTCAAGACCGGTGATCTTGTCTTTGAGAATAGTTTCGAGTTGTCTATAACAGTCAACTCTATTCTCTAGAAAAGATACTTGTTCTTTTAGTTTATCTTGATTAATGTGCACAAGTCTTAATTCATTGACCTCTTTCTCAAGGTCTTTGATTTGTTGATTTAACAATTCATTATCACGACGAGCACAATCTAAGGAAACCTCCTAGATGATAAACTAATTCAGCATCAGTAAATTTTACCTCTTTTCTTGACGATGAGGTGCTTGCATTACTAGCCATGAGAGCAAGATTCCCAACTTCTTCATCTTCACTGTCAGTATCATCCCAGCTTCTTCCCTTTGCCAGGTACGCCCTTTCAGATTTACTCTTCTGATTAGAATCGTAAGAGTTCTTCCTAGCTTGTTTTGGCTTCCTGCATTCTGTGGCAAAGTGTCCCAACTCATTACAGTTGAAGCATCGAATGGTGCTTCGATCAATCATCCCTGTTTTATACCCACCACTGCTGGTGTTAGAGGATGAAGATCCACCTTTCAGGAATCTGTTGTAGTTGGACTTGTACTTGAACTTGGGATTCCTTTTGAATCTGACATTTGAGAATCTCTTGACAATCAGGGCCATTGACTCATCCTCCAATTGCTCCAGTTCTTCCAAGGAATAATAATCATCTCCTGATTGATTTGTAGTAGGAGAATCAAATTCTGCTACTATCACATTATCTTCAACCTTGGAAGACTGTACCATTCTTTCTGACTATTGAGATTGTTGTTGATATTGTGGTTGTTGTTGTTGTTCATCAGCTACTAGAGCAGTAGACGTGCTGACCACTCTTCCTTTCCCGTAAACTTCCTTCTGCTGAATCTGCTCTAACTCATAAGTCTTTAACACACCATAGATCCTTTCCAAAGAAATCTCACTCAGATCTCTTGCTTCTCTTATGGCAGTGATTCTATGTTCGAGATGAGTTGGCAGTGTTAAAAGGAACTTTTTGTTGACCTCCCTGATGGAATAGTATTTACCATTAATGTTCAGGTTGTTGATCAATGCATTGTACCTCTCAAACACTTCAGTGATTCCTTCTCCTGGATTGGATTTAAAGTATTCATACTCAGAGGTTAGGATTTCTAGTTTGTTCTCCCTAACTTCCTCTGTGCCTTCATTAATAATCTCAATAGTTTCCCAGATATGTTTGGAATCTTTACAATTCATCACATGTCTATTCATCAGGGGATTAAGGGAATCTACTAAGATTAATTGAAGGCTAGCATCCAGGGAAGCTTCTTCTATTTCAGCAGGAGAGAAGTCCTCAGGATCCTTCACATAAGTTCTCGCTTTGGTGATCACCACATCATTTTCTATTACCTCTGGTTCCATAACCATAGGAATTTTTGGACCCTTCTTCAACACTTGCAAATATTTGGGATTAGCAACCTGTAAAAACAGTAGCATCTTCTTCTTCCACATAACATAATTTTCTTTATCGAAAAGTGGAATTTTAACGGTTCCAACTTTTTGTGTAGTCATTATGAATTTTTTTGAGTGAATAAAAAATTCAAGAAGTGAAAGAAACACAAAAGTCTAGGATCTAGATTTGTACGTTAATCAGAAGGCTCTGATACCAATTGTTAGGTCCCAATTTGTTTGTAGAAGGGGGGGTTGAATGCAAACAATACCGTTTAGTCGAATAAAATGCGGAATAAAATTGTGAAACAAAATTCAAGTTAAATAAAACTTTTATTAAACTTGAAAGGTGTTACAACTACGGTATCGGTTACAAGGGATTAATCTCAAATCAATTATTACAAATCTAGAATAAATTCGACATGAACTTTTTCTATTTTTATAATTAAAAGATCAAATGCTAAATGCGATTTGAGATTAAGTTCTAGGGATTTTAATCCGCTAGATTGGTACACAAGAACAAGATAAGTATTTCTAGTTGATTGGATTTAACTTTACAATCTAGAAATTAATCTTGAAGTTGCAGATGAGATGAAATATTTTTCTGCTCCTTTTTCTTTTGTTCTTGAGTTTGTGTTCTGTTTTTTTGATAGTGAGATAATAGACTTCTGCTCCTTTTTATCAAACAGCCGAATGTAAACATGTACTGGCATGACAATCTCTTTGGCCAGCAAGACTTTCGGTATGACAAAATTTACAACTAGCAAGACAATTAAAATGAGCTAGCAAGACTTTCAGTATGACTATTGATTGTCATACCGATTGTCATATTAGTTCAAATAAATTGTCTTGCTGAATTAATAACAGATTTTAATCTAAACAGAAATTCTAATAAGACAATTAAATGTATTGGCATGACTTTCGGTATGACTATCAATTGTCATACCGATTGTCATACTAGTTCAAATGAATTGTCTTGCTGAATTTAAGCAGATTTTAAACCAATTAAAATCTTGTAAATCCTTAATATTAATTCTAAATTAATTAATCAATTTAATTCAATTAATCAATAAATTAATCTTTGCAGATATAATTTATTTTCTTAATTAAATTATATGACTTAATTAATTAATAGAGAATTAATACTAACCCTGAGCAGCATCCATTCTTCTGACAATCTTCTGAAAGTCACTGAGACTTATGAATCAATTCCGCCACTTCAATGCTGACACTCGATGTACTGTCTGGTTCATGAGTGACTAACTTCCATGACGTTTCTTCATGTCTTGACTTTGATATTCTGATTGAATCCTTGTAATAAATGATACCCTGACGAGATCTCTGTCACTTGATTAAATCCACGATCTTGATTTATATCACTGAGGCATGATCAAATTCTTGAACTTCTTCCAGTGAATCTTCAAGTCTGCAGATGAACAATGTTTCTTTATTCTTTGACAGATGTTACTTTGTGAGATCTCTCTGATGATAGATCCACTATTTACTTATTACATTCTTATTTGATTGAGTTAAATACTCGAATAAACGAGTAGGCTATGACATATGCCTTTCACACACAGAACCCGAAAACCCAAAAAGTTTGGAAAACCCAATTCTCTCCACCTTCTTCCTCCTCCTTAACATCGTTTTCTTGGTGGATACCGGTGGAGTGCTTCACACTTGAGGAGCAACTGCTAAGGATCTCTGATCGTTGTCTCCGAATTATTTTAAAAGGTTAGATTCGATCCCTCGAATTTTTATTTACGATTTATATGCTTTTATTTGGATTTTATATGTGTAAAAGTGTTTTGCCATGCCCCGCTGCGTTAAAAATTCAACATTGGTATCAGAGCCTAGGTTGTATGCATATAGATCTGTGGTAAAAATTTCAGAATTTTATGTGCTTGTATGAATTAATTATGATTTTTACAAGTTATATTGTTATTCCTAGTGGACTAACAATGAGATTTACAGAAGGGGGGTTGAATGTAAATCTCAAAACTTTTTCAAGTTTTGAGCAGTTTTAAAGGCTTTGTGTTCAAGATAAACAAGTGTGTGAATTGTTTTAAGCTAATACAGACAGATATATATTCAAGCACTAATGTAAAGAACACAACAGACCTTAAAAACTTTTCTGGTGGATTGTTGTTCCACCAGAGATGGTATTTCAGAAAATCTGTGATTCAAGATGTTGATCACAGCTGCATCCTAGTACAAACTAGATAATTTTTCTCTCAAGATTTTTCTAAACAGCACTGGAAAAATTCTTATCTAATTACTAGCTGCTACTTGGTTTATATATCACCAAGTGTACAAGTGAAGACAAAGATAAAAATACAATAATAAAATAAGTTCTCCACTTGTTTCTTCTCCATATCACTCAAGTACTTTGTTGACTATTGCCTCTTTGTACTAGAGTAGAACGGCTGCTTTTTCTGATGTTCCTGAAATTAGGCTTCCACATTTCAGTTATCTCTGTCAACCCATGTGCCTCTGTCTGCTGTTACAACTACCACTTATCAACTGATATTTAACAGAACATCCGTTGAAGCCTTCATCCGTTGATGGCTTTATCCGTTGATGTGTTAGCAGTTGAAGCTCTATCCATTGAAGCTTTAGAGACATCCGTTGAAGCTTTGTTTCTCATCCGTTGAAGGTCTTTAAAATATCCGTTGATACCACTTCATTTATACAAAATTACAAGGCATGAAATATTTACAATTGGCCTTCCTATTTGCATATCTTCTAGTAGTCAACATGACTTATATTTTCTCTCAACTTCTAAGAATTATATCTTAAATACAGAGACTGAAATGTGCTACAATACTAGACTTATTTCTAAGTAAAGCTGCACCATCAACGGATAGCCAAAGTGGTCTTATCCGTTGAGGCTACAAACACTAAACTTCTACTTAAGTATTTTGTTAAACATATCATCAAACTAATGCACATATATTCCTAACAATCTCCCCCTATTTATGTCTATAAGAATTGTAGACATAAATTCAGGGTTAACTTGATGATAACAAAACACTTAACAGATATATGAATTGAAACTAAGTAGAAATTTAAAAGTGTTGCAAAAGTGTATGTACTAGGAGGTAATTGAAGATTTACAGAATTTCCAAGGGTGCTCCTCTAATCTGAGCAAATCATCTTTTTCTTCTTTGTTCCCTTGTTTTCTTTCCTAGCCCTTTGTCATTTTCCTCAATTTGGAGTTGGAGTTGTCTGTAGAATTCAGCTTCATCTTCATCACTGATATCCAACTTAGATTGCATTTCCTTGAGAGTTTCATTGCTGGCAATCTTGAGTTGGTCTTCAAGTCTGAAAAATCTTCTGACTCCTTTATCATCTCTAAATTCCATCAACCAATGAGGTGATTTGTGGATTGTAATTCCCCTTTCTTGAATGAGTAAAGTTCTGGGCAAAGCATTGGGCTCCCTCCAAGTTTTCCTTATGTTGGCAATCTTGTTGAGAATTTCAGTCTTGGCAGTCCTGGTAAAGCCAGAATCCTTTTGTATGGCTGAAAAGACTCTGATCAAGGTAGAGTAGCCTTCATTCAGAATCCTATAGAGAGGTCATGTTCTTTCCCCAGCTCCTTTGTATCTGAACACCAATCTCTCTGGTAGCTGTCTGTAGGCAGCTATTCCCCTTACATCCTCCAGCTCACCCAGATAGAGTTCAATGTCTGAAATTTCTTTTATGTCACAGATGTGAACATAATCATCTTTAGAAATGGGTGGCATAGGATTAGGTTTTTGTTTTTGAGTGAATTTCTTAGAGGTTAGGGGAGGTGTAGATTTGGATTTTCTTTTCTGTTTCTTTGGTAGTGGAAGAGTGGTTAAAAAGGTAGGCAATTTGATGGTGTCCCAATCAATAGGTTCCTCTTTTGGGATGATTAGTTCACCATGGATGTTTATAGTGGGATCAGCAACACAAGGTTCAGGTATGGAAGGTAGTGGTTTAGATATTGATTTAGTTTCTTCAGTGTTATCTTCACTCCTTCTATGTGCCTTGGCCTTTCTTCTGTTTCCCTTCTGCCATTCATCTCTTTCCTCCATACTCTCACCAAATATACTCCTAAAAACCTCATCTAGGTTTGCAATCTTGTCTTCACCCCTGACTTCAATTCCTTTCTCTCCTTCAACTTGACTTGACTTTAGCTGTTGTTCAAGCTTTGCTTATGCTCTTTTGTCAGCCTTGAGTTTTTCAGCTTCTTTCTTCAACCTTTTGGTTTCTTCCCTCTTGGCCTTTGGAAATTTGGGATGTCCTTGCATCACACAGATACTATTTCCCTCTCTAAAGATAATGGCCATTTTCATTCTTTCAACTATGTCCTTAGTCTCCTTAAGCTTTTTGATGTTAGCACCCAAAACTTTGTCTTCATCAGGCTTTGGAAGAGGAAAGTCCACTTCTTTCATCTGAGCAAAGTCTAGGGGGTTCTTTGTGGAGTCCTTGCTGGATCTAGTGTTGGGCTTGAGAACTATAGGTTTTAGATTCTTGAAAGAAGTCTCTCCAACCTTATTCCTCCTTTCTGGCTTGTGCTCCATAATGATTGGTTCAACCTTTGTGCTATGTTTCACAGATATTGATTTATCTTGTGTTAGCCAAACATTTGTTGCACCCTTTCATCAATTCTCCTCCTTTGCTCTTTCACTTGAATTTCAGCTGCTGCTAGCTGGATTAAGTCAATTCTATCAGGCTTTCCTTTGATTTGCATAATTGGAGAAGTAGTGATGGCAGGAACTAGCACTTTAGATATCTGGATTTTTGTAGATGGCTCTCCTTCCCCTTCCCTTTTTCTTTCCCCTTTTTTGTTATCATCAAGGAGAGGGGTCAAACCTTGTGCCTTTGCCAGCTGCATAAGTAGACTTGTTTGAGATTGTTGGTTGTGAAGAATGTTGGCCACAGAATTTTCAATAACTTGGACTCTGTCTTCTAACTTAGCCAGCCTCTTTTCAGTATTTGAATCCTTTTTCAATCTCAACAATAAGTCCTTCATTGTACCATAGGGCATGACTGAATCCAATTTTTCAGAATTGTAGGATTTCAAGTCAGCAATATCCTTCTTGAGTTCATCCACACTCTGATTCTAGCTTACTTGCTGCAACTTCATGAGATGCAGTGAGTCCAGGTGAGCTGTAAGGATTGCCTTGGTACCAGCATGTGAAGTTTTCTGAATGGCCTGTTGGATAGTACTGATTTGTTTGACTAAGGAGACATTGAATTGCCCTGGTGTAGACTCCTTTGTCAAGGCCCATTCAGGTAAATTTGGAATAGAACTAGGGCTTTCATCTCCCCCTAAGTTGATGTTTCCATCAAAAGAAACAGAGTCATCATCATCAGAATTTACTCCAAATTCCTCAGATGACTCACCAGCTATAGAAGGCATCTTGTTAATAGCAGCTTTATCCCTTTGAAGAGATTCTGTTGTATGTATTAGATGTAGTGTCTTTTCTGCCTCCTCATTGCCCTGAGCAGCCAACAACTGATAGGCTGACACAGGATGAGTAAAAGTGTCAGCATCCAAGGAAATGTTATCAATTACAGCTTTGTAATGTTGCTGAAATTGTCTTTCCTTTTCAGCATCATCCACAATCATTGACTCACTCGCAATGGCTGGATCCACCCTTATATCTGCTGTACCTGCCTTTCTCTCTTTTTCTCTATATTCTTGCATCAGGGGCTCCCCCTGGCTCACACTCCTCACACCCTCACCTTCACCTACTAAGGTGGTACTCCTCTCACTTACTTTTGCCATGCTGGAAGAAATAGCATGCTTATTTGAGCTCTCAATCTCTCCTTTTGCCTGGGAGCAACCCAGCCTCTCACTCAAATTGTCACTCCCTTCCCTCAGTCCTAAAAGTGATTGTACAGTGATCATGTCTTCTACACTTGGAATTGTTTCAGTTGAGTGTGTAGAGACTATCAACGGATATGGAATAGCCGTTGAAGGTGACACTGATGGTATCAACGGATAACTGCTGTTAAGCTTATCCGTTGAAGAACAACCACTTGTCAACGGATGAGTGATATCCGTTGAAGAAGGAAAAGAAGTAGAA
Organism: Apium graveolens; assembly: GCF_009905375.1. Taxonomy (NCBI): domain Eukaryota; kingdom Viridiplantae; phylum Streptophyta; class Magnoliopsida; order Apiales; family Apiaceae; genus Apium; species Apium graveolens. The sequence goes on from NC_133655.1 coordinate 1,548,719, forward strand.
ATTGAAAGTGATATAACTGTTGAATCTGTGTGGATTGATTTAAGTTTTGGTGACACAGATCCTTCAATTACATCTGAAAGAATTTGCGGGTGATCCAACAAATCATCTAAAAGATGATGATCACCTGTATTTGAGTGGGGCTCCTCCCTGAGTTGTAAAGAGGGAGAATCAGGAATTGATGGGAATAACATATTCACATCCAGAGATGGTGATGAAGTGTGTGGTGATTGATGTGTGTGAATTGTGAGAGAATGGGGCTGTGACTCCACATTTGTTGGAGCCACATCAAACTGAGTTTGAGAAGGCATAGATACAGATGGATGTATCTGTACAGTGTGTGCACCCTGTGTAGAAGATTGGGTTCTAGCCCTCTTTCTTCTAATAAAAGCTTTTGTTGGCGAGTGTTTGGCTTCAGTGTCCCTCCCTCGTTTGTTCTGTGTTCCTGGTTGGGAACTATTTTCAATAGTTACATCCTTTTGGGAGGATGCAGCTAGGGATATGCTAGAGACCTTTTCAACCACCACAGCTTTTTGAGAAACTGTGGCTTGGCTAGCTTGGGAAACACTTATCTCTCCTTCCTTATCCTGGGGGTTTCTTTGATGTTCACCCCTCCCCTCACCACTCACACCCTGTTCACTCCCCTCAGGGTTAAGGGTAGGTGTTACAACTGTTGTCTTTTGAGAAACAACAGAGGTGGTTTTCTTTGTCTTTGATTTTGAAATTTTAGTTTCGGTGACCTTGGTAGGAATCTGTTGGGGCATTGTCACAGATTCCATGGGCACACTAGATGATAAAGACATAGAGGGGTTGGAAGAAGTAGGAGTTGTAGAAACAATTACCTCATTTACCTGAGGTGCATCCATGATTGGTAAATATACCAATGGTACACTGCTGTTGAGATCCATTCTCAATAAATCTGCAAGAACTCTTTTCTCTTGTGCCCAGCTCTTGAGTTTATTATTCTCATTGGTTATGACCAAACCTTCAGCAACATGGTTAGCCAATAACATAAAGAATCTAGCATAATAGATGTTATTAGGCCTATTAGCTTTGTTACCTAATCTAGTACCCAATTCTAGCATAACATAATTGTTAAAGTTAAAATACCTATCAGAAACAAGCATATAGAGCATATTAACAAGAGATGAAGTTATGGCATCAAAATTACTAATTTTCCCAGAGAAAACCTTGATAAAGGCATCCCCAAGAAAACTCCATTCTTTCCTAAGGCCTTTTCTTTTAATACTCCCTAAACTAGCAGAGTTAAGAGAATAACCTATGGAATCTAACATGCTGGATACATCATTATCAGTGTGTGGTGTCATGGCATTGTTCTCAGGCAATTTAAAACATGCTAGTAAATCATCACAGTTAACACAGTGATTTTTACCTTTGAGAGTGAAAGAGATGGTCATATCTATGGAGTTGAACTCAGCAGATGTCCAAATCTCCTCAACTACTTCACAGTAAATCGTTGGGGCTTCCAGCATTGCATAGCTAAGTTTACAGTTTTTGATGAAGTCCATCATTTTGTGATAATCTGAGTGGGCTTCATTCTTTGCTACCAAAGCTACGAAATTGTTCTTCTCATAGATGAACCCAGATTGAGACATAATTTTTACTACAGGTGCCATTGTTGTAAGTAAAAGTTGCAGAGAATAACTTGAAGGATTTGCAGAGAGAAAATGGTAAAAGCTTTGAAATTTCAAGAAAGCGTAAAGTAAAAATGAAAAATCAGAAGGGCTTATATACTTTCTCAAATTAAAAAGTATAAATAAAAGATTAAACAATAAATATATATTAGTGAATTTCAGCCGTTTAAGAATAAACTGTAAGTATTCTAAAAACTACCTTTAAAATAAATACATACAGCTGTATGTATGAGTATCAACGGTTAAGAAAATAGAATCAACGGCTGTGAAACACCTGAATCGACTGATGTGACATTTCAACGGATAAAGTAAACTGTCATCCGTTGAAAGGTACTTCAGTTTTATCCGTTGACGGATAAAAATTCCAGAAATGTATATGTCTTTCAACGGATAATGAACATCCGTTGATGGAACAATTTTGACTTTCAATGGATAGGAAATACCCGTTGATAGAATAATCTGTGTTAAAAAGTCAAATTTGTTCTAGCAACTAATACATTTCAGGCTTCAATTCAAATTGCAATTAGGACATAAATTTTATGAGTAATTAAGCATACCTAGCTCACTTACCAATCTTGTGAATGTTGATTCATCAAGTGACTTGGTAAATATGTCTGCAATTTGTTGTTCACTTGGAACAAAATGTAGTTCCACTGTACCATTCATGACATGCTCTCTGATGAAGTGGTACTTGATATCAATGTGCTTGGTCCTTGAGTGCTGCACAGGATTCTCTGTTATGGCTATGGCACTTGTGTTGTCACAAAAGATAGGAATTCTATCAATATGAAGTCTATAATCAAGGAGTTCATTCCTCATCCATAACACTTGAGAGCAGCAACTTCCAGCAGCAATGTATTCAGCCTCAGCTGTAGAAGTAGAGACTGAATTTTGCTTTTTGCTAAACCATGATACAAGCTTGTTTCCCAGGAATTGGCAGGAGCCTGTTGTACTTTTCCTGTCTATTTTGCAACCTGCATAGTCTGCATCTGAATAACCAATTAGATCAAAGCCAGATTCTCTAGGATACCAAATACCTAAATTTGGTGTACCCTTGAGATATCTGAAAATCCTCTTGATAGCAATTAAGTGAGACTCCCTAGGATCAGCTTGAAATCTAGCACACAGACATGTAGCAAACATTATATCTGGTCTACTGGCAGTTAAATATAAAAGTGAATAACCATGCCTCTATAACTTGTAATGTCCACAGACCTTTCAGTCTTATTCAATTCAAGTTTGGTGGCAGTGGCCATGGGAGTTTTTGCAGATGAACATTCCATTAAGTCAAACCTTTTTAGAAGATCATGAATATATTTAGTTTGACTAATGAAAATTCCATCACTAACTTGTTTAACTTGTAAACCAAGAAAATAGGTTAGTTCTCCCATCAGGCTCATTTCATACTTACTTTGCATTAGCTTAGCAAACTTTTTGCAAAGATTATTATCTTTAGAACCAAATATTATGTCATCTACATAAATTTGAACAAGTATACTAGAGCCATTAACATTCCTAAAGAAGAGAGTTTTATCAACAGTACCTCTAGTGAAGTGATTCTCCAAAAGGAATTTTGATAGGGTTTCATACCAGGCTCTAGGTGCTTGTTTCAGTCCATAGAGTGCTTTCAACAGATAATACACATAGTCTGGAAAATTTGGATCTTCAAACCCTGGAGGTTGACTTACATAGACTTCTTCCTCCAATTTCCCATTTAGAAATGCACTCTTGACATCCATTTGATAGACTTTGAAATTGGCATGGGCTGCATAGGCTAGAAAAATTCTGATGGCTTCAAGTCTTGCAACAGGAGCATATGTTTCATCAAAATCTATTCCCTCTTGTTGAGAATAGCCTTTAGCAACCAATCTTGCTTTATTCCTTATAACAATGCCATTTTCATCCATCTTGTTTCTGAATACCCATTTTGTGTCAATAGGACTCTTGTTCTTTGGTTTGGGTACCAGCTTCCAAACTTTGTTTCTCTCAAATTGGTTCAGCTCTTCCTGCATAGCTAATATCCAATCTGGATCCAATAAATCTTCTTCCACTTTCTTAGGTTCCTCCTGAGATAGAAAACTACTATACAGACATTCATCTTGAGTAGCTTTTCTTGTTTGCACTTTAGATGATACATTACCAATGATCAGTTCAAAGGGATGATTCTTGGTCCATTTCCTTTGAGGTGGAAGATGTGCTCTAGATGAGGTGGCCTCAGTATTGTCATGATGTGAGACAGAGTGTTGATTAGTTGAAACTCCCCCTGAGTTGTTGGTTCTTTGCAGGGAATTTGGAGTTCTATCAACTGATGATGTAAATCGATTATCCGTTGATGAACTATGATCAACAGATGCTTCATTTTGTACTTTAACGGATGATGCACTATTTCTTTCAACGGATACTGCATTGCCTCTATCAACGGGTGCAGAATTTTGTGCATTATCTAAGGGCATATTTTGAATCCCTTTTAAAGTGTCATCTCCATCAATCTCCTCTTCACTATCATCACAATATATCTCAATGTTGTCAAATTTGAGTCTCTCATGGTGTCCCTCATCTGTTAGTCCATCAATCTTTTTATCATCAAACACAACATGCACAGATTCCATAACAATGTTGGTTCTTAGATTGTAGACCCTGTAAGATTTTCCAGCTGAGTAACCAACAAATATCCCTTCATCAGCCTTTGCATCAAACTTTCCTTTATGGTCAGATTGATTCCTCAGTATAAAGCACTTACATCCAAAGACATGAAGAAAGTTTAGAGTTGGTTTTCTTCTCTTGAACAACTGACAAGGAGTCATGCCTTTAGCTTGATTGATCAAAGAAATATTCTGAGTGTAGTAGGCACAATTAACAGCTTCAGCCCAGAAATATGTTGGTAACTTTGATTCTTCAAGCATTGTTCTGGCAGCCTCAATCAAAGATCTGTTCTTTCTTTCAACTACCCCATTTTGCTGAGGTGTTCTTGGATCTGAGAACTCATGCATGATTCCATTTTCTTCACAGAACAGCCTTATTGACAAATTCTTGAACTCAGTTCCATTGTCACTCCTGATATTCCTAACCTTCAATTCAGGATGATTATTGACTTGCCTGATGTGATTGATAATGATTTCACTTGCTTCATCCTTTGATCCAAGAAAATAGACCCATGAAAACTTTGAGAAATCATCTACAATCACTAAGCAATATCTTTTTCTTGCAATTGACAATACATTGACTGGTCCAAACAAATCCATATGCAGCAGCTGTAATGGTTCATCAATTGTTGTTTCAAGCTTCTTTTTGAATGATGCTTTCCTTTGTTTGCCTTTCTGACAAGCATCACACAAACCATCCCTTGAGAATTCAACTAGAGGAATTCCTCTAACTAGGTCCTTTTCGACTAGATCATTCATTGTCTTGAAATTCAAGTGGGATAGCTTCTTGTGCCATAGCCAACTCTCAACTGAACTTGCTTTGCTGAAGAGACAAGTAATAGATTCTGCATCTGTAGAGTTGAAGTCAGCTAAGTACACATTCCCTTTTCTAACTCCAGTTAGAACCACTTTGTTGTCTTTCTTGCTGGTGACAACACAGGCTTCTGAATTGAAGGAAATTGTATTCCCTCTATCACATAGTTGACTGATACTCAGTAAGTTGTGCTTGAGACCATCAACTAATGCAACTTCATCAATAATGACATTCCTTGTTGAAATCAAGCCATATCCCATAGTAAACCCTTTGCTGTCATCTCCAAAGGTTATGCTAGGGCCAGCTCTCTCCTTAAACTCAGCGAGCAGGGAGAAATCTCATGTCATGTGTCTTGAACAGCCACTGTCCAAGTACCATAGATTTCTTCTTTTTCCCTGCACAACATAAAATCAATCAAGTTGATTTTGGTACCCAAGTTTCCTTGGGTCCATTCCTGTTAGCCTTTCTCCTAGACTTCATTCCTCCTGCATCTTTAGACTTAGGTAACTTTGAGTCAACCTTGATCTTAGATGTAGTTGGTTGAGGTGTAGGGTTAGTCACAGAATCATTTAGCACATTTGGAATTTGATAAGGCATGGATTGTGCAAGCATGTTATTCCACATTGGCATATTGTATGGCATTTGAGGCATACTAAATGCAGCAAGATAAGGATTGTTAAAATATGGCATGTTTGCAAAATGTGCATAAGGATTCTGTTGAGACATAACAGGCATAGCATGCAGAGGTGATGCAGACATATTAGGCATGGAAGAGGGCACAGGTATGGGAGTTTTTTTAATAGATTTGCAATTAGCAGATAGATGATTAACACTACTACAATGCACACAGCTTTTTCTAGGAGCATACTTATCAGGTGTGTAATTGTTATGTTTGTTAACCCCTACCTTCCCATTTCTATTAGATTTCCTTTTAGTTTCCTTTTTATCCTCAACCACTTTGAGCCTATTCTTTAACTGTTCTAAGGTCATGTGTCCTATATTCACCTTACTGAAATCTTTGGATGTGCTTGCTTCTTCTTTGACAAAGTTCTTGGAAGTTGAACCAAACTTTTTGTTGAGTTTCTTTAGATTTTCACTTTTAGAAACATCTGCCTGTTTTAATTGAGGAACCTTCAATGGATGCTCCTTTTCTTCCTTCAACGGATAACTTTCATCATCCGTTGATTCCACATCCGTTGACAGTCCATCAATTAATTCCAGTTTCTTTTTGTTTTTATCCCAAGCAGTTTCACAGAATGATTCAATTCCTTGGACCTTGGAAATTTGAGCACTAACATCCCTAGATGTCTTCCAGGCTTTAATCACCTCTTGCTCTCTCTCTAATTGATTGGAAAGTATTTCTACTTTCTTAACAGATTCAGCTAGTTCATTTTCAATAGATATATAATGTAGCTTAGTTTTCTCTAGGTCAATCAACTTATCTTCTAACACAGCATTTCTATTACTTAAAAACAGATTGTTCTCTTTAATCCTACTATTTTCTTTAGCAAGAGATTTAAGAGACACACGCAAATGATACAATTCAGTAGACATGTCATTAAAAGCATCATTGCACTCTTCTTTAGTAAGCTGTGTTAAATCAATAGTGATTACCTGGTTGCTTGATGAACTAACTTCATTTTCCTCAGAATCAGCCATGAGAGCCAAGTTGACATATTCCACATCTTCATCCTCTTCTTCTCCATCAGCTGCCCAGTCTTTTTCTTGAGTAATGAAAGCCCTCTCCTTTTGCTTGAGCAGATCAAAATATTTCTTTTTGTAATCTACTTGGTCAAATTTCTTCTTTTCAGAAGTTGGCTTTCTGCACTCACTTGCAAAGTGTCCACTTATACCATAATTGAAACACTTAAACTTGGATTTGTCCACCATGTTCTTATGAGGTTTAGTGGCTCTAGTGTTTTTCCTAAATTTCATCTTTGCAAATCTCCTAGACAGAAATGCAAGATGCTCATCAATACCATCAGAGTCATCTTGGCTGGAGTTGTCTTCATTCTCAGCAACTTGCTCCTTACCCTTGCTTGATTCTGATTTGCTTGTGCCATCTTTGGAGTTTGATGTAGATCTCACAGTTTCTTGTCTGCATTCTTTCTCATTTTCAGCTACCAAGGCAACTGAACCTCCTTTCTTTCTTCCCTTCTCCAATACCTCATCCTGTTCCAGCTCTAGTTCATAAGTCTTCAAGATTCCATATAATCTTTCAAGAGTGAAGTCCTTATAATCTTGAGAGTTTCTCAAGGAGACAGTCATGGGTTTCCATTCCTTTGGCAAGGATCTTAAAAATTTAAGATTTGAATCTTTCACCTGGTACACTCTACCATACAGCTTCAGTCCATTCAACAGCTTTTGGAATCTATTGAATGTGTCATTTAAAGATTCATTTTCTTCAAAATGAAAATACTCATACTGTTGAATGAGAAGCTGCATTTTGTTTTCTTTTACTTGTTCTGTACCTTCACACAGTAGCTGAACTGTGTCCCAAACCTCTTTGGCAGTTGTGCAATTTATCACATTATCAAACATATCCTTATCAAGGCCATTAAACAAAATGTTCATAGCTTTCTTATCCTTGTGGACTTCTTCTGTGTCTTCCATTGTCCATTCTGCTCTAGGTTTTGGAATGGATTGACCAACAGCAATTATAGCCGTAGCAACTGTGGCTACTTTGTGGGGAATGTGAGGACCATTCTCAATGCAGTTTATATAACCTTCATCTTGGGAGAGTAGATGAAGGTGCATTTTCACCTTCCAATGGTGATAACTGTCTTTGTCAAGAACTGGGATTTTTACTCCAATATCCTTCTTACTCATCTTTGTTAGTTTCCAAGATCTTTAAACTCTTTGTGTGTCAAGAGCTTGCTCTGATACCAATTGTTATTCCTAGTGGACTAACAATGAGATTTACAGAAGGGGGGTTGAATGTAAATCTCAAAACTTTTTCAAGTTTTGAGCAGTTTTAAAGGCTTTGTGTTCAAGATAAACAAGTGTGTGAATTGCTTTAAGCTAATACAGACAGATATATATTCAAGCACTAATGTAAAGAACACAACAGACCTTAAAAACTTTTCTGGTGGATTGTTGTTCCACCAGAGATGGTATTTCAGAAAATCTGTGATTCAAGATGTTGATCACAGCTGCATCCTAGTACAAACTAGATAATTTTTCTCTCAAGATTTTTCTAAACAGCACTGGAAAAATTCTTATCTAATTACTAGCTGCTACTTGGTTTATATATCACCAAGTGTACAAGTGAAGATAAAGATAAAAATACAATAATAAAATAAGTTCTCCACTTGTTTCTTCTCCATATCACTCAAGTACTTTGTTGACTATTGCCTCTTTGTACTAGAGTAGAACGGCTGCTTTTTCTGATATTCCTGAAATTAGGCTTCCACATTTCAGTTATCTCTGTCAACCCATGTGCCTCTGTCTGCTGTTACAACTACCACTTATCAACTGCTATTTAACAGAACATCCGTTGAAGCCTTCATCCGTTGATGGCTTTATCCGTTGATGTGTTAGCAGTTGAAGCTCTATCCGTTGAAGCTTTAGAGACATCCGTTGAAGCTTTGTTTCTCATCCGTTGAAGGTCTTTAAAATATCCGTTGATACCACTTCATTTATACGAAATTACAAGGCATGAAATATTTACAATTGGCCTTCCTATTTGCATATCTTCTAGTAGTCAACATGACTTATATTTTCTCTCAACTTCTAAGAATTATATCTTAAATACAGAGACTGAAATGTGCTACAACACTAGACTTATTTCTAAGTAAAGCTGCACCATCAACGGATAGCCAAAGTGGTCTTATCCGTTGAGGCTATAAACACTAAACTTCTACTTAAGTGTTTTGTTAAACATATCATCAAACTAATGCACATATATTTCTAACATATATCATGGATTAATTTTGTCTGATGAGAAATCGTTTCTCAGAATAATTTTGAATATTGATCTGGATTCTACAAGTGTTGTAGATCGTCTGGGTATTTTTTCATAATTTTATGATGTATAGATTTTTTATTATGAATTTTTGAAGTTGTTGCAATTAAATTCGTAATTAAATAATCATATATGTATATATATAAATTGTAAGTATATATATTAGTGCATATGTCTGCTGTATATATGTCTGTTGTATTACTGGCACGGAGAAAGAAGACAGGTGATGTCAGGTGCGCAAACCGAGAAAGAGAACGTCTGTCAGGCGGCGGAAGAAATAAAAAAAAGGGGGTGTCACGCATTCCGGGAATGCGTTACACCCCTGTGGCGCATTCACGGAATGCGTTACACCCTTTAATGGCTTAAAAGGGGTGTAACGCATCACCGGAATGCGTTACAGGGCTTGTAACGCGTTCCTGTAATGTGTTACAGCCCGTCTGTTGATTTAAAATTAATTTTCTGGGAGTTTCGTAACTCCGTTTTAGGCGTGCAATATACCGTTGGATTTTTTTTTTCGAGAAGGATCTAATGGAGTGATCAATTTTAGTTTATATAAAAGTTTTGAACTGTTTATATTTCCGAAAGTATTTTAAAGCTGTTTTTAACTGTTTTTAATTACTTTTAAATGCTTCATGTGATACATAGAGATGTATATTGCTTAGACTAATTTGCTAGATAATGTAACATGCCTACCTTGATGTTTATTCATGTTGATATATGTGATATATGCTTAGTTTATCATGCGATGATAGATTTAGGTGAACTTAAATGAACATAAGGCGTTTGTTAGACAACCTAGTATAGTGAAATTGTTTCATAACCTTAAAAATAATATTATGAATACAATCATGAGATTCTTGTGTTTATGAAACACGTAATTGAATATGAATTTTCGATATGAGAGAAAGGATGATTCTGTCAACAACAGATTTCTATCTGTAAGAAAGGGTTATTAAGTGACGCCTCTTGACAATGCTCTACCCGATCTGGGAATCATCTGATTATTGATTATTGATTTGAAATATTTAATTTAAAAGGAAGAATCTCTTTATAATATGATTATGATTGTAACGTAATATAATCCCTCTAAAATTAAATAATATCAAGTAGTAATTGGCCAATGACACAACGGGCTTGTGTCGGTCATAGCCTTCCAACATGATAGAAAGTAGTTCTTATTTTTAAATCATTGTCGTTTCGTGCCACAGCCGAGGGCTTTGATTTCGAAATAAGAAATACTTGTCTATTACATAGAGATGTGTACATTGAATAAGAATCTAAAGGTCGTTACGTGCCACAGCCGTGGGCCTTTGGGGACTGATTCAATTGTACGGAATGTTGGGTTAGACTTGACTTAGAATATTGAGTTTGTCGTGCCACAGCCGTGACTCAATTATTCAAGAGGCTAAAGTTTGATTAGGGAATAACATAAGATGTAATTGACAAGAGTTGTCTGCCTATTGAACATTACATGGTGTTTCGTGCCACAGCTGGGGTTGTGTAATGGAATGTAGGATCCCTATTCCCACTAGCATTATGAATGCTTAATTTTTTTTACGTAGAGGGTTGAATAAATTAGGAAAACTAGTGGGAGCCACTTATGAATAAAGACCCGATTCATATAGTGTTTTTAAAATGAAATCGAATATTTGCTAAGTGTTGTTATGTGTTTATCATTTACAGATTTACAATATACATTATGTCATCGGTACTATTGTTGGATTTTAAACGCAGCGGGGGCATGGCAAAACACTTTTACACATACAAAATCCAAATAAAAGCATATAAATCGTGAATAAAAATTCGAGGGATCGAATCTAACCTTTTAAAATAATTCGGAGACAACGATCAGAGATCCTTAGCAGTTGCTCCTCAAGTGTGAAGCACTCCACCGGTATCCACCAAGAAAACGACTTTTAGGAGGAGGAGGAGGTGGAGAGAATTTGGTTTTCTAAAACTTTTAGGTTTCTGGGGTTAGAATAAAATAGGGTCTATAATAGTGTATTTATAGGCAAAATTTTCAGCTGAAATTTTCCCATAAATATTATTATTATTATCCCATTTATTATTCTCATTAATAATTAAAACACATTTTAATTATTAATCCTTTTTCTAAACACTTTAGAAATAATTCTCTCTCTTGATTTAATTTCCAAAAATTAAATCCTTAATTAATAATATTAAGAACTTTTCTTAGTTAATTTATAATCAATTAAATCTCATTTAATCAATTATTAAATTTGCCAATTAATTATTTATTTCATAAATAAATAATTATTAGCCATTATTAATTAATTCCTCCACCAATAAATCATTCTCTTTTTATGGTGTGACCCTGTAGGTTCAATATTAAGCCGGTAGTAGAAATAAATAATAATAAAACTATTTTATCATTATTTATATAAATTCTCTAATTTATTAAATATGATTAATTAATTAATCACATTTATTCTACATCGTGAGTGATGCTTCTCAACATATCGCGACTATCCGGATAATATGAATTCACTGCTTAGAATACCAAGAACCTGTCAGTGAATAGTTGCCGTACAATAAACTCCTTCTACCCTACAATGTCCCAATTAAATACAAGGCATGGATCTCGTGTCAAGCCTATCTAATTCAATCACTTGCTTACCATTTACTATGCGTAGTTCTATGCAAATTAGAAACTCCTTTCTAATTTCATTCACTCTGGCCAGAGATTCCTGAACTAGCATAAGTGGATCAGCCTTGAACATTCGCTTCCTTCACTGGAAGGGGTAGATCCTTTATTGATCATACACTATCTTCGTGTACAAATTCCTATACCCAGAAGAGCCCTAATAATTGTCCCTGGAGACTAAGAACTAAACCAAAGCATAGTTCAGTGTACACAAGATGACTATGATGACCTCAAGTCTAAGGATACTTGTACAACTATCACTAAGCGAACAACTGCTGATACGTGAGTGAACTCCATCAGTTGTTCAGCTGGGCGATTCATGTTCAGTGAACTTATTCTATAATAAGCACCTACATACTAGCTATAGTGTCACCACACAAATGTCTATGAGAACAGACATCCTTCATAATGAAGCAAGCATAGTATGTACCGATCTTTGTGGATTATTAATTACCAGTTAGTAATCCTATGACCAGGAACTATTTAAGTTTAGAGTTATCATCTTTTTAGGTCTCACTATTATGATCTCATCATAATCCATAAAAAGCTTTACTCTAAACTATGGTATATCTTATTTAAACACTTAAATAGATAGAGCCCGTAATAAAAACAAAACAAGTCTTTATTAATATCAATGAAATCAAAACAGATTACATAAAAGTTATTCCTAAATCCTAATACACGATTGGACTTAGGACATATTCCTTTCAATCTCCCACTTGTACTAAAGCCAATCACTCTGGTATCTAATACCCATCTTGACGATCAAAGTGACTTTCATAAAGTAGCTTTGTGAGTGGGTCTGCTATGTTGTTATGTGTGTCAACTCTATTTCAATACAATACAAGAAATGTTATCGCGCTCCCACTAACCCTTTTGTAGACGCATGGTTCATCCACGTTTTTGATAAAATCAAACTCTTTGATTGTCTCATCAAAACGGATGTTCCATCTACGAGAAGCTTGCTTTAAACCACATATGGTTCGCAGCAGCTTACACACTAGGTTTTCATTTCCCTTGGAAAGAAAACCATCTGGCTATTTTCCAGATCTCATAGTCGTAGTAAGCAGCATTCGCAAGCAAAATCCGAACTGATTATAACAGGGCTACAGGTAAAAGGCTTCATCAAAGTCAATCCATTGCCTTTGTTTGAATTCTTTTGCCACAAGCCTGGCCTTATAGGTCTCCACCTAGCCATCTGCTCCAATCATTCTTTCGTATACCGTATACATAGATTCCATTCTGGATTTCATGGCACTATGCCATTTCTCTGAGTCAACACTACTCATAGCCTCATTATAGGTTACAGGGTCGTCATCATCAATGATCGACAACTCATTGTCATTCTCAATGACAAGGCCATAATACCTCTCAGGTTGGCGAGACACTCTCCCTGATCTATGAATGGGTTGTTCCACAAAAGGTTGTTCAGTCAGAACAGGTGTTTCCACTCGATCTGTAGTAGTTTGTGCTTCTTGAACTTCATCAAGTTCAATTTTGCTCCCACTGTTTCCTTCAAGGATAAACTCCTTTTCCAAGAAGGTAGCATGTCTGGAGACAAACACCCGATGATCGGTGCAGAAGTAATATCCTAAAGTCTCTTTAGGATATCCCACAAAACTACATTTTCCGGATCGATATTCCAGCTTATCTGGGTCAACTTTCTTGACATAAGCTGGACATCCCCAAATCTTAACGTGTTTAAGACTCGGTTTCCTTTCTTTCCATATCTCATACGAAGTTTGAGGAACAGATTTTGGAAGGCACCATATTCAGTAAATATGCTAAGGTTTTCAATGCATCACCCCATAGGAATACTGGAAGATTTGCATAGCTCATCATGGACCGAACTATGTCTAACAAAGTTCGATTTCTCCTTTCAGATACCAATCTGGAGGAGTCCCCTGGGAGACTATACCATTTACTTTGAGATAATCTAGAAACTCTCCGTTCAAGTATTCACCACTCGATCTAATCGAAGAGTTATAATACTATGTTTGGTTGTTTCTCCACTTCATACTTATATTCTTTGAACTTTTCAAAGGCCTCAGACTTGTGTTTCATCAAACACATATCCGAATCCAGATCTATCATCTATGAAAGTAATGAAGTATGAAAATCCACCCATGGCTTGCTTAGACATTGGTCCACATACATCTGTGTGTACCATTCCTAGCAAATTTGCAGCCCTCTCTCCATGTCCACTAAATGGAGACTGCAGTGCCACTATAAAGTGAGATTTTCATCATCCCTTTTCTTTTATTAGTTTGTTCAATCTGAAGTAAATTATGTCACATATATTCAGACCATTATTTAAAGTACCACGTCCATAAAGAATATTATCTCTAAGAATAGAACATTAATTATTCTCAATAATAAATGAAAAATCCACCCAAGTCTAACATGGGAATAATATTCCTCACAATCGAGGGAACAAAATAACAATTATTTCAAACAATAGTCTTGCCCGTAGGCATATGTAAATGAAATGATTCTACAACTTCAGCAGCAACTCTTGCTCCATTTCCCATCAGTAGAATCACCTCCTCTTCCTCAAGAGTCCTACTTCTCCTTGGTCCCTGCAACAAATTGCAGATATGAGAACCACAGGCGGTATCTAATACCCAAGTAGAAATGACATATTCACTTCTATCATGAACATACCTGAATCAGAAGTGGTAGTCTCACTACCCTTCTTCTTCAATTCTGCAAGGTAAACCTTGCAGTTCCTCTTCCAGTGCCCCACCTTGTTACAGTGAAAGCAAACAACTTTGCTCTCGAGGTCTTCAGCTTTTGGTGGAACCGGCATTTTCTCACCTACTTTCTTCTTCTTGGAAGGGTTCCTCTTCCTTTTCTTAGGATTGGAACCTTCACCAATTAGAAGAACAGAACTCTTCTTAGGGGAAAATTCGATTCCGCAGTCTTCAACATGTTGTGGAGTTCAGGCAGGCTGACATCCAACTTATTCATGTGAAAGTTCACAACAAACTGCGAGAACGAACTCGGAAGCGATTACAAGACCAAGTCTTGGCTCAGCTCCCCATCCATGGCAAAACCAAGTTGTCCAAGACGTTCAATCAAATTGATCATCTTAAGTACATGGTCATTCACAGATGATCCCTCAGACATCCTACAACCGAACAGCTCCTTCGATATCTCATATCGAGTTGTCCTCCCTGCCACATCATACAACTCTTGTAGATGCATGAGGATAGTGTGAGCATCCATATGCTCATGTTGCTTCTGTAGCTCAATGTTCATGGAAGCTAGCATGATGCATTGAGCAACATTTGCATCATCTATCCACTTACGATACATAACATGTTCATCATTATGCGCATCGCTAGCAGGTTCAGTAGGCTTAGGTGAGTCAATCACGTATTCCAGCTTCTCAATCCTGAGAACAATTCTCAAGTTTTGAAGCCAGTCAGCATAATTAGGACCAGTCAATTTGTGAGCATCTAATATGCTCCTGAGTGATAGTGCAGAAGACATAACGTACAAAGTAAATCTGAAAATGATAAACACATAACAACACTTAGCAAATATTCGATTTCATTTCAAAACACTATATGAATCGGGTCTTTATTCATAAGTGGTTCCCACTAGTTTATCTAATTTATTCAACCCTCTACGTGAAAAAATTAAGCATTCATAATGCTAGTGGGAATAGGGATCCTACATTCCATCACACAACCCCGGCTGTGGCACGAAACGCCATGTAATATTCAATAGGCAGACAACTCTTGTCAATTACATCTTATGTTATTCCCTAATCAAACTTTAGCCTCTTGAATAATTGAGTCACGGCTGTGGTACGACAAACTCAATATTCTAAGTCAAGTCTAAACCCGACATTCCGTACAATTGAATCAGTCCCCAAAGGCCCACGGCTGTGGCACGTAACGACCTTTAGATTCTTATTCAATGTACACATCTCTATGTAATAGACAAGTATTTCTTATTTCGAAATCAAAGCCCTCGGCTGTGGCACGAAACGACAATGATTCAAAAATAAGAACTACTTTCTATCATGTTGGAAGGCTATGACCGACACAAGCCCGTTGTGTCATTGGCCAATTACTACTTGATATTATTTAATTTTAGAGGGATTATATTACGTTACAATCATAATCATATTATAAAGAGATTCTTCCTTTTAAATTAAATATTTCAAATCAATAATCAATAATCAGACGATTCTCAGATCGGGTGGAGCATTGTCAAGAGGCGTCACTTAATAACCCTTTCTTACAGATAGAAATCTGTTTGTTGACAGAATCATCCTTTCTCTCATATCAAAAATTCATATTCAATTACGTGTTTCACAAACACAAGAATCTCATGATTGTATTCATAATATTGTTATTAAGGTTATGAAACAATTTCACTATACTAGGTTGTTTAACAAACGCCTTATGTTCATTTAAGTTCACCTAAATCTATCATCGCATGATAAACTAAGCATATATCACATATATCAACATGAATAAACATCAAGGTAGGCATGTTACATCATCTAGCACATTAGTCTAAGCATTATACATCTCTATGTATCACATGAAGCATTTAAAAGCAATTAAAACAGTCAAAAACAACTTTAAAACACTTCATGGAAATATAAACAGTTCAAAACTTTTTATATAAACTAAAATTGATCACTCCATTAGATCCGTCTCGGAAAAACGAATCCAACGGTATATTGCACGCCTAAAACGGAGTTACGAAACTCCCAGAAAATCAAGTTTAAAATCAATAGACGGGCTGTAACGCATTACAGGAACGCGTTACAACCCCTGTAACGCATCACCATGATGCGTTACACCCCTTTTAAGCCATTAAAGGGTGTAACGCATTCCGTGAATGCGCCACAGGTGTGTAACGCATTCCCGGAATGCGTTACACCCCTATTATTTTTTATTTTTTTTTCCGAAAGCCGACAGAATTTTTTCTCGCATCGATTTCCGCGCCTGTCAGTCTCTGATCTGGTCTGTCTTCTTCTTCCCCGTACAGCAGCAAGCAACAGCAGTACAAGTATATACAGATATATACATACATACAATTATATATATATATAATTATTTAATTACGAATTTAATTGTAACAACTTCAAAAATTCATAATAAAAAATCTATACATCATAAAATTATGAAAAAAATACCCAGACGATCTACAACACTTGTAAAACCCAGATCAACATTCAAAATTATTCTGAGAAACGATTTCTTATCAGACAAAATTAATTCATGATATAACTTGTAAAAATCATAATTAATTCATACAAGCACATAAAATTCTGAAATTTTTACCACAGATCTATATGCATACAACCTATGCTCTGATACCATTATTGGATTTTAAACGCAGCGGGGGCATGGCAAAACACTTTTACACATACAAAATCCAAATAAAAGCATATAAATCGTGAATAAAAATTCGAGGGATCGAATCAAACCTTTTAAAATAATTCGGAGACAACGATCAGAGATCCTTAGCAGTTGCTCCTCAAGTGTGAAGCACTCCACCGGTATCCACCAAGAAAACGACTTTTAGGAGGAGGAGGAGGTGGAGAGAATTTGGTTTTCTAAAACTTTTGGGTTTCTGGGGTTAGAATAAAATAGGGTCTATAATAGTGTATTTATAGGCAAAATTTTCAGCTGAAATTTTCCCATAAATATTATTATTATTATCCCATTTATTATTCTCATTAATAATTAAAACACATTTTAATTATTAATCCTTTTTCTAAACACTTTAGAAATAATTCTCTCTCTTGATTTAATTTCCAAAAATTAAATCCTTAATTAATA
This sequence comes from Apium graveolens, assembly GCF_009905375.1. NCBI lineage: Eukaryota > Viridiplantae > Streptophyta > Magnoliopsida > Apiales > Apiaceae > Apium > Apium graveolens. The sequence goes on from NC_133655.1 coordinate 1,566,266, forward strand.
ATATTAAGAACTTTTCTTAATTAATTTATAATCAATTAAATCTCATTTAATCAATTATTAAATTTGCCAATTAATTATTTATTTCACAAATAAATAATTATTAGCCATTATTAATTAATTCCTCCACCAATAAATCATTCTCTTTTTATGGTGTGACCCTGTAGGTTCAATATTAAGCCGGTAGTAGAAATAAATAATAATAAAACTATTTTATCATTATTTATATAAATTCTCTAATTTATTAAATATTTATTAAATATGATTAATTAATTAATCATATTTATTCTACATCGTGAGGGATACTTCTCAGCATATCGCGACTATCCGGATAATATGAATTCACTGCTTAGAATACCAAGAACCTATTCAGTGAATAGTTACTGTACAATAAACTCCTTCTACCCTACAATGTCCCGATTAAATATAAGGCATGGATCTCGTGTCAAGCCTATCTAATTTAATCACTTGCTTACCATTTACTATGCTTAGTTCTATACAAATTAGAAACTCCTTTCTAATTTCATTCACTCTGGCCAGAGATTCCTGAACTAGCATAAGTGGATCAGCCTTGAACATTCGCTTCCTTCACTGGAAGGGGTAGATCCTTTATTGGTCATACACTATCTGGCTATTAATAAAGGATCTACCCCTTCCAGTGAAGGAAGCAAATGTTCAAGGCTGATCCACTTATGCTAGTTCAGGAATCTCTGACCAGAGTGAATGAAATTAGAAAGGAGTTTCTAATTTGTATAGAACTAAGCATAGTAAATGGTAAGCAAGTGATTAAATTAGATAGGCTTGACACGAGATCCATGCCTTATATTTAATCGGGACATTGTAGGGTAGAAGGAGTTTATTGTACAGTAATTATTCACTGAATAGGTTCTTGGTATTCTAAGCAGTGAATTCATATTATCCGGATAGTCGCGATATGCTGAGAAGTATCCCTCACGATGTAGAATAAATATGATTAATTAATTAATCATATTTAATAAATATTTAATAAATTAGAGAATTTATATAAATAATGATAAAATAGTTTTATTATTATTTATTTCTACTACCGGCTTAATATTGAACCTACAGGGTCACACCATAAAAAGAGAATGATTTAATGGTGGAGGAATTAATTAATAATGGCTAATAATTATTTATTTGTGAAATAAATAATTAATTGGAAAAGTTAATAATTGATTAAATGAGATTTAATTGATTAAAATTAATTAAGAAAAGTTCTTAATATTATTAATTAAAGGATTTAATTTTTGGAAATTAAATCAAGAGAGAGAATTATTTCTAAAGTGTTTAGAAAAAGGATTAATGATTAAAAGGTGTTTTAATTATTAATGAGAATAATAAATGGGATAATAATAATAATATTTATGGGAAAATTTCAGCTGAAAATTTTGCCTATAAATACACTATTATAGACCCTATTTTATTCTAACCCACACAGAACCCGAAAACCCAAAAAGTTTGGAAAACCCAATTCTCTCCACCTTCTTCCTCCTCCTTAACATCGTTTTCTTGGTGGATACCGGTGGAGTGCTTCACACTTGAGGAGCAACTACTAAGGATCTCTGATCGTTGTCTCCGAATTATATTAAAAGGTTAGATTCGATCCCTCGAATTTTTATTCACGATTTATATGCTTTTATTTGGATTTTGTATGTGTAAAAGTGTTTTGCCATGCCCCCGCTGCGTTAAAAATCTAACAGGAAGGAGGTCAGCAGCAAGGTAATTTTCAAGGTTGTTTCAACAAAAGGTCAGAATTTCAGGGTAATAGGAACGTGGGATTCAGAAGACCACAATCGGGAAATGGAGGACAAGGCAACCGTTTTCAGAATTCAAATCAGCAGAGACCCAATCGTCCACCAGTACCAGATTGCCAGTTTTGTGGTAGAAAGCACTTTGGGAATTGTAATGCTAATGTGACATGTTTCAAGTGCGGCAGGAAGGGACATTTTGCTAATGTGTGTCAGAATCCGACTCAAGGTCAGAATTTGGGAACTGGGTGTTATAAGTGCTGAAAGCCAGGACATATCGCCAGGAACTGCCCAACACAAGGTACGACGAGCAACCCGCCAAGGCTTACAGGTGCTCCATCTCAAAATGTGCCAAGGATTGAAGGACCACCAGCAAAGGACCAGCCAAAGGCCAGGACATTTAACATGACTATAAAGGATGCTGTTCAAAGCTCTGACGTGGTTGCAGGTACGCTTCCAGTCAACTTCGTAGATGCTAAAGTTTTATTTGATTCTGGAGATACAAGGTCATTTATTTCTCAAGATTTTGTCGATAAACTGCATTGCGAAGTTAAATTGTTAGAACAAGCATTAATGATAGAGTTAGCTAATAAGAATCAAGTTTTCGTCGACCGAGTGTGCCGGAGGTGTGATATTGAGATAGGGGGAAATCATTTCTATGCCAACTTGATACCTTTTATGTTGGGAGAATTTGATGTTATTTTAGGAATGGATTGGTTGTCAGAAAATAACGCTCAGATTGATTGTAAGAATAGGAAAGTAAGACTTCAGCCTTAGATAGTAAGAAGAAGGTGGTATTTCGGGGGAATAAGCAAGAGAAAAAGTTCGTAACGATAATTCAAGTGAAGAAGTTATTACGTCAAAATTGTGAAGCGTATTTGGCCCATGTGGTAGACACCAGCAAAGAAGTTCCAGCACTAGAAGCAATTCCAGTTGTCAACGAATTTCCAGATGTCTTTCCAGATGATCTACCAGGATTACCTCCCGACAGAGAAAGTGAGTTTGCAATTGATTTAGCACCCGGAACAGAACCAGTTTCTAAAGCTCCGTACCAGATGGCACCAGTGGAGATAAAGGAATTGGCAATTCAGCTGCAAGATCTTTTGGAAAAAGGAGTTATAAGACCCAGTATATCCCCGTGGGGCGCACCAGTATTGTTTGTCAAGAAGAAGGACGGGAGTATGCGACTGTGTATTGACTATCGAGAACTGAATAAGCTTACCATTAAGAATAAGTACCCGTTGCCGAGGATCGATGATTTATTTGATCAATTGAGAGGTGCTGTATAGTTTTCTAAAATTGATTTAAGATCTGGATATCATCAACTGAAGATTAAGCCTGAAGACATTCTGAAGACCGCATTCAGAACCAGATATGGGCATTATGAGTTTCTAGTGATGGCATTTGGATTAACCAACGCACCAACAGCTTTTATGGATCTGATGAATCGAGTATTCAAGAAGTATTTGGATAAATTCGTGATCGTGTTTGTAGACGACATTTTGATCTATTCCAAAATAGAAGAAGAGCACGCAGAGCATTTGAGGATAGTTCTTGAGATACTGCGACAGGAAAAATTATATGCAAAGTTTTCCAAGTGTGAATTTTGGTTAAAAGAAGTACGATTTCTTGGGCACGTGATTAGCAATAAAGGAGTGGAAGTGGATCCAGCAAAGATTGAAGCCATAATCAATTGGGAGAGACCAAAGACACCAACAGAAGTACGAAGTTTCATGGGATTAGTAGGTTACTACAGAAGATTCATGCAAGATTTTGCAAAGATAGCTACGCCGTTGATAAAGCTCACCAGGAGAACCAAAAGTTCGAATGGGACGAGAAATGCGAAGAAAGTTTCCATGAATTAAAGAATAGATTAGTATCTTCTCCAGTGCTAGTCTTACCAGATGATCAAGGAAATTTTGTGATTTACAGTGACGCATCGTACAAAGGATTGGGATGTGTTTTGATGCAGCATGACAAGGTGATAGCCTACGTTTCAAGACAGTTGAAACCACATGAAGAGAAGTATCCAACTCATGATCTGGAATTGGCAGCTATAGTGTTCGTATTGAAAATTTGGAGGCATTATCTTTATGGGAAAAAGTGTGAGATCTACACGGACCACAAGAGTTTGAAGTATATCTTCACCCAGAAGGAATTGAACATGAGGCAGAGAAGATGGTTAGAACTAATCAAGGACTACGACTATACTATCAACTATCATCCAGGCAAAGCAAATGTGGTGGTCGACGCTCTGAGCAAAAAAGAAAGGTTGAATATGATAATTTCATCTGAAGAATTGATTAAGGAATATGAGAAGCTGGAAATAGAGGTTAGTATCCCAAGTATGTCCACAGAGGTGTTATGTACAATATCTTTTCAACCAGAATTATTACAGAAAATAAGAAGATGTCAGGAAGAAGTCATGAGCCATGAACGAGACAGTTTTACAGGAGAAGAGATAGGGAGTCAAAAGGATGATAAAGGAATATTAAGATTTTCTTCTAGAATATGGATACCCAATGTAGCCGAGCTGAAAGATGAAATTCTTCGAGACGCTCACAACTCCAGATATTCACTTCATTCCGGAAGTACGAAGATGTACAGAGATTTAAGAGAAAATTTTTGGTGGCCAAGCATGAAGAAGGAAATTGCAGAATGGGTAAGTAAGTGTTACACTTACCAGCGAGTCAAAGTGGAACATCAAAGACCCAGTGGACTGATACAACCATTGAACATTCTAGAATGGAAGTGGGAGCATATAGCGATGGATTTCGTAGTTGGATTACCGAGGACCAAGGCAAATCATGATGCTATTTGGGTTATTATCGACAGATTGACGAAGTCAACGCATTTTCTTCCTATCAACGAGAGATTTTCAATGGATAAATTGGTTCGGTTATATCTTAAGGAAATTGTGACCCGACATGGAGTTCCAGTATCCATAGTTTCAGACAGAGATCCTCGATTTAATTCAAGATTTTGGAGAAGTTTTCAAGATTGTCTCGGAACGAAGCTGAACATGAGTACCGCGTATCATCCGCAGATAGACGGTCAAAGTGAAAGGACAATTCAGACCATTGAAGATATTTTGAGGGTATGTGCGCTAGATTTTGAAGGGAGTTGGGATGAACATTTGCCATTGGTTCAGTTCTCCTACAACAACAGCTATCATGCCAGTATTGGGATGCCGCCTTACGAAGCTTTGTACGGGAGAAGATGCAGATCTCCAATCTGTTGGGAAGAAGTTGGTGAGAGAAAGATTTTGGGTCCAGAATTGATTCAGCAGACAAAGGAAAAGATAGAACTCATTCGAAATCGATTAGTGGCGGCTCAAGATCGTCAACGCAGATATGCTGATCCTACCAGAAAGGATATGGAATTTGAAGTTGGTGAGGCAGTGTTATTAAAGGTTTCGCCTTGGAAAGGATTATCAAGATTTGGAAAGAAAGGAAAGCTGAGTCCGCGTTATGTTGGCCCTTTTGAGATTTTGAGGCATGTGGGAAAGGTTGCGTACGAGTTAACATTACCACCTCACATGCAGCATATCCACAACGTCTTCCATGTGTCGATGTTAAAGCGTTATTTTCCTGATTCGAACCATGTGATAGAATTCGAGCCAATCGAGATTTAGCCAGATTTATCTTTTGTAGAGCAACCAGTGCAGATTTTAGATAAGAAAGAAAGAGTGCTTAGGAATAAGTCCGTGTCTTTAGTGCGAGTTTTGTGGAGGAATCCCAAGGTTGAAGAGTCGACCTAGGAGTTGGAAAGCGAAATGCGATCCAAGTATCCTCATTTGTTTTCCTAGGCTGATTCTGAGGACAGAATCCTGTTAAGGGGGGAAGGATGTAATAACCGGGAAAATTATGTGAATATTATGTGATAAATAAATAAATATTATGTGTTTTATAAATTTAGAGTAATTATTGCCATGATATTAGATGTTATAGCTGTTATGTGTGTTTCTGTCCGGGCCAGAAAATTTTTCAATTGATTAAAATATGTTTAAACTGCAATCATATAAATCGATATGCAATTTGAACTCGTATTTATTTGCATATTTATTAAGGTACTCGTTTTATTTCATTTTACGCTTGTTTCAATGCATTTTATGTGTTATCGGGTTTTTCTGGTAAATTAGGGATCGTTCCTGTTTTTCAAAAATCAACGGACCGGGACCCCACCGGGACGACAAACCCCACAAAATCCGTGTTTTCATTTTTATAAAATTATTCGTATTTCAAATACCCTTTATTTTTGTATTTTTGAATTATTCGCAATTTTTCGGGAATTTTGACATTAATTTTGTATTTTATCTTTTTTGAAATTATTTCCCGTAATTATTATTTTGGGGCCCTAATTAATATAATTAGGGGATAAAAACACCCTTAATTTATTTTGGGGTATAATTTTTATATAAATATAAATAGGCCATTATTTCTTTTAGTTTATTTTATTTTCATTAAAACCAAAAATCAAGAATATAATTTTGGGGGTAAAATCTTGTCAAGAACACAAATCCAGTGATATTGGGAGTTCTAGGAATCCTCTGTTGATGCTCTTGTAACCAAAATAATTCTTGTTTCGAGCCCGTTCTATTGATATCAAAATCACGATTTGAGGGTGCGTATTCTGTAAAGTCGATTTTTTTAGTTTTGTTCTTGAAATCGTTCTTGAGTTGTGTTGATTTTTGATTGATTCTGATGTTACAGATAGCTTTAGATGATGGTTTACAGTCGATTTGATTATAAATATGTGTTGTTTGATCCCGGAGTGCTAAAATCGAGTTCTAAGTTTTTGTGGATTTTTCAAATCGATTTTCTTGATTATAATGATGTTCTTGGTTATGTTTGATGATTGGGTTAGTTTATAATAGTTTTGTGCTTCATTTTGATACCGAGAACACAAGTTTTGGTGTTGATTTGGTTATAATCGGGTTTTCCGATTTGGTTCGCCGGAAAATGTTTGAATTTGATCGGAGTTGTTGTTTGGGTTGAAGTTGGAGGTTAATATGGTTGCAGTTGAGTTCCCGGGAAAGATTGGAATCGATTGGTATAAAAACCCATCAATTTTGGCTATGATTCGAGACTGTGGTGTGGTTGCTGGGCGGCGCCGGATTCCGGGAGGCTTCGCCGAATTCTGAAATCGTTTCCAGTTTCTGTCGAGTGCTCTAGAATTTCCGGCCGTTCCCCCACCGCACAGGCCGCTGTTCGATCCACTGGAGGGGATGACCCAAATGCCAATAAACGTTTCCGATGTTTTCTTTTTACTTTTTATTAAAAGTAATTTTTCCTATTTTCAAAAATCAATTTATTTAATTCTAAAAAAAATCAGTTATTAATTATTTTAAATTCCTAAAATTATTTTCTTTTATTATTTTCAAAAGTCCAATTCCAATTAATTATTTATAATTCATTTTAGTTAATTATTTATGAATTTAATTAATTGATTAAAAATCAATTAATCAATTAATTTTATTTATAAATAGTTAAATAAATGTAAATTATTTATAATTAACTCAAATAATTTCTAAAAATTATTTTAAGGTTTTAAAAATTATATTTTGGTATTTAAAAATCAATTAATATTATTATTAATTGATTTAATTCTATTTATTTCTTATTTTATTCATAATAATTAAACCGTTCGTCCGTTTAATACGAAACGAACGCGTATAGACTCGGAAAAATATTGCACTTTCAATAAATATATTTTTCAGTCCTAATTTCTTTTGTATTGCAATGTCATTTGATTTGTGCATCAGTTTGAGTCGGTATTTGATCGGTAAATGCTAATATTGATCTGATTTTAATTCTGAACGTCCTAGGACGTAACTTTTAATGAGCAGACTTATGTATTACATGAATTAGGTGATTATGTGTTATACGAATACCATGATTATGTGCTACGTGATATGCATGCTATCTGTCTACAGATTTAAAATGCCATGCTTAGTTATAAAACGATCGGGTAGATGTCAAGACATATAGTTACGTCGATTGAGTTTGGTTCTGTCAATTAAGATAGTCCTTTTATTTATAGAAACGAGTAGCAAGGAGTGTATCAAGTGTTAGACGGAGTTAGTAGCCAGCAGCTATAAGTAGAGTTATATTAAGAGATTATCGAGCATACCAGGCAAGTACCCCTAACTTCACTTATCATTTAAGTGACGTTTATTTTGAATCATATTATGCAAGTACTTTTATCTTCATTTATCATTCAATTGATATTGACTCTGAACTATATTCTTTCGATTTTTATACTATTCTAAGTTCAAAATAGTTAAACGTTTTATATTTCGCTATAAATTACTCTATACAGTGGAACATTGAATTGAGATTAGCAAATAACTAATTATTCTAGTTATTTCTCCATCGATTGTTGAGATAGCTCTGGACCATGAGAAATGGGGAGTTATACGGTTAAGGATGTCCTTTGATCAAAATGTTTTATGGATTGGATGAATGCGTAAGTGACCGGGACGGACGGTCCAGCGGAGGGCTATTTCTATGTGTTATATGAAATATTATGACACCATTTTTGCCACAGGCAGGTATATTGCCTTTTTATTTGAGTACTCGTATTTTGGGGACATGTTTCTATGAATCATGACCTTGTGCTATCACACGGGCTGATCAGCATGTGATAGTACGTCTGTCGGAGTTAGATTCCAATCTAAAAATTATCATTTATTGTTGATAGCTTGTGAAGCTTTTATTATTGATCAAATATTACTGATTTTATCCTGTTGTTCAATTATTATCAGAATGTGGGTTACCATTTCAAGCCCATTTTATACTGCTTGCTGAGCATTTCTTTCGCTCATACTTGTTTATCAATCTAATCTTTCATCTAAGCCAGAGCAGGCTTGAGTTCTAGGTTTGATCGGAAGTCGAGTGCTTGTAGATAGTTGGGCGTATTTTTCCAGGTAGACTAGTTTGGGACGCTTGAATAAGTCTAGAGGTTTGTAATAAAATTTGAATAAATTGTAAAACTAATTAGACTTATGGTTTGTAATGACATTTGGTTTGTATTAGTGCCTGTTCCATACTATAACCTGGGATCGATCTAGTGCAGGTAAAGGGGTCATATTTATTATATTATTCCGCTGTGATTATTTTATTTCAGTTTAGTGGCAAGTGACCCCTAAATCTAGGCCCCGGGTTTGGAGGGCGTCACACCTGGATATATGTATGATAGTTTTTATAGATGATATTCTGATCTACTCAAAGACAGAGCAAGAACACGCAGAACATTTGAGGATAGTCTTAGAAATCTTGAGGAATGAGAAATTGTATGCCAAGTTCTCGAAGTGCGAATTTTGGTTGAGAGAAGTTCAGTTTTTAGGACATGTGGTGAGTAGCAAAGGAGTTTTAGTTGACCCTGCCAAGATAGAGGCGGTATCCAATTGGGAAAGACCAACTACTCCAACAGAGGTTAGGAGTTTTGTGGGTTTAGCAGGATGTTACCAAAGATTCGTGCAAGATTTTGCTAAGATAGCCAGTCCACTGACTAGAGTTACCCGGAAGACAGAAAAGTTTGTATGGACAGAGAAATGTGAGGAGAGTTTTCAAGAACTGAAACGAAGGCTGGTGTCAGCACCAGTGCTCGCTCTTCCCAATGGAAAGGGAGAGTTTGTGATATACAGCGACGCATTGCTTAAAGGATTAGGATGTGTACTGATACAGCATGGCAAAGTTATAGCGTATGCCTCTCGGCAATTGAAGGAATATGATAGCAGATACCCTATGCATGATCTAGAATTAGCAGCCATAGTGTTTGTCCTGAAAATTTGGAGACACTACCTATACGGTGAGAAATGCGAGATCTACACTGACCATTAAAGCCTCAAATATATTTTTACTCAGAAGGAACTGAACATGAGACAGAGGAGATGGTTAGAGTTGATAAAAGACTACGACTATGAAATTTTGTATCACCCGGGTAAAGCCGATGTTGTGGCTAACGCCCTTAGTAGGAAGGAAAGACTCAAGATGATAATGACATCAGAGGAGTTGATTAAGGAATTTGAGAAGATGGAAATTGACGTGAGGATGACCGGTAGGGGAACGGAAGGATTATTTGAGATTAAGCTAGTGCCAGAGCTGACTGAAAAGATACGAATATGTCAGAAAAAGAAGATGAATGAAGAAAGAGGAACCTTGACCGGTGAAGAAGTAAGATGCGAGAAGGACGAGAAAGGGATCATGAGGTATGCGTCCCGAATTTGGATTCCAAATATGCTAGAGTTAAAGGAAGAGTTGTTGCACGAAGGGCACAGCTCTAGATATTCAATCCACCCAGGAAGTACGAAAATGTACCGCAACCTTAAGGAATATTATTGGTGGCCTAACATGAAGAGAGAAGTAGCAGAGTGGGTCAGCAAGTGCTTGACATGCCAGAGAGTGAAGGATGAACATCAGCGACCTAGTGGACTATTACGACCCCTAGAAATTCTGGAATGGAAATGGGAGCATATAGCCATGGATTTTGTGACAGGCTTACCAAGAACAAAGACCAATCACGATGCCATATGGGTTATCATAGATAGATTGACCAAGTCCGCACACTTCCTACTAATCAACGAAAGATACACCGTAGACAAGTTGGTAGATATTTACTTGAAGGAAATTGTAGTAAGACACGGCGTTCCTGTAGCCATAGTGTCAAATAGAGACCCAAGGTTTAATTCCCGATTTTGGAGAAGCTTCCAGGAATGCGTAGGCACCAGACTAAACATGAGTACCGCTTACCACCCCCAGACTGATGGACAAAGCGAAAGGACTATTCAGACCCTGGAAGATATGCTACGAGTATGTGCCATTGATTTCAAAGGAAATTGGGATGACCACTTACCCCTGATCAAATTTGCTTAAAACAATAGCTATCACGCTAGCAGAGGAATGCCCTCGTATGAAGCTCTTTACGGGAGGAGATGTCGCTCTCCCCTGTGTTGGGATGAAGTCGGAGAACACAAGATATTAGGACCAGAGTTAGTCCAGCAGACCAGAGAAATGGTAGGACTCATCAGGAAAAGACTGGTAGCCGCCCAGGACAGACAAAAGAAGTACGCCGACCAGACCAGGAAAGATAGGGAATATGAAGTAGGAGATTTTGTGCTATTGAAGGTATCTCCGTGGAAAGGAGTGATGAGATTTGGAAAGAAAGGGAAGCTGAGTCCCAGATTCATAGGACCCTTTGAAATTTTGAGGAGAATAGGACCTCTAGCTTACGAGCTCACCTTGCCTCCTAATTTGCAACAAGTACACAACGTGTTCCACGTGTCCATATTAAGGAAGTACCATGCAGATGCACGACATGTAATAGAGTATGAGCAGGTAGATTTACAACCAGACCTGACCTACATCGAGCAGCCAGTAAGGATAATGGACCAGAAAGAACAAGTACCGAGGAACAAAACAGTGAAGCTAGTTAGGATCTTATGGAGAAATCAAAATGTTGAGGAATCAACTTGGGAACTTGAAGACGCAATGAGGAATAGATATCCCCACTTATTTTCTAATTGATTCCGGGACGGAATCCTTGTTAGAGGGGAAGACTGTAATAACTCGAATTTTTAAGACCTTGTAAAACGTTTAATGAATAGTAACCCTGACAGACGGGAAAAACTTTTGAGCCCACACTATGTAGTGCATGAGAAAATGAGTTTGGGAATTGATATTACGACTATACGTACGAAATGAGTGTATGTAAACGCTATTAGTTTTCGAAGAAAATGAACTTTGAAAAACGGCCGTACTTACGACTCATCGAGGATTACGGGAATCACAATATAATTACGAGATTAAAATCCTATGGATTTATATTCAAGTAGGATAAATAAAAAATATAAGGAATAAATACGAAAGGAATTACATCACGAACCATTTACGAGTAAGTATTATGGAGAACGTTTAAGTAATCGAGCGAACGCGTAAACGATTAAATAAGCGTAACACACTAACTAAACCATGGTAAGGAAGTAACCATGGTTACTCCATCAAATAGTGAGTTAACCATAGGATGACCAAGCTAGCTAGCAAAATAGTGTGCTAAGGAAGCTAACCTTGTAGTTAGCTTGTAAGCTAGCAAGCTACAAAGATTTGTCTCCAAGATTTGCTACAAAGAATAAACCTAGAATGCTATACTAGGAAGAATAAAATCAAGTTGCAAGATATCAACTCACCTTCCAAGAAGCAACCTATCCAAAGCATCCAAGAGAAGCAACCAAAGTAGTATAAATACCCCCTCACAAGCTTCCATTCGGCCCTAATGTAAAAAGGGAGGAATTCAAATTCCAAACTCCAAGTTCAAGCTCTTGTAAAATCACCCAATTAATTCCCAAGCCTCCTAGAAACTAAAATAAGGTAATAAAATTCTTTCATCTCTTTTTATCAAGGTTTGATGGGTGGAATAAATTCAAGAAACTCACTAGTGAATAGTGTGAATAGTAACCTCTCTTTGGTTTCTTGATTTCAATGGTGGTTTTAGGTTCTAAAAATCATACCAAGCACTTCCAAGCCCCCACCATCCTCAAGAACATATCCCAAGATTTCAATAAAGGTAAAAATCTCTGGCCCAACTTTATTTAAGGTTCATTTTTAAGATCCATTTAGTATGTAGTAGTAAACCTAGTGTAATGGGTGTTATTGATGAAATCTTGGTGTTTAAGTTAAGTAGATTTAAAGTTGGTTGTTGTTGCCTCAAGAACATGATGTTCTTGAGAGGATTTTGTGTGTTGATGATGATATGATGATTTTTGGTGGTTGTGTTAATAGTTAGGGCGTAAACGAAACCTCGATCGTAAACGTAACTTCGTTAAAACCAACAAATCGTAACTTTAAGTTTCTGCAGAAAGTCCTGAAGTTGTAAACTGTAGATTCTTGAAAAATAACCTTTGTTTAGGATAGAAAATTTATAAGGACCGTTTAGGCGCTTGAATCGTTTGATTCCGATTTACGGATCAAAAGTAATGGTCGTTTTAGTAAAAGTGATTTACGCGACAAAAACTGCTACGAATTACGAACTTTGAAAATATACAGGATAGACTTAAAAGTGTTCATAAATCATGAAATGTTTACAAAGAGTAACATATTGAGTTTCCAAACTGCCATAAAAATTTCAAGTAAAAATAATGATTTCTCAATTTTATAAAAATGTTGGAGCCGAGACCGCGCGAGTAGAAACCGTAAGAATCCATAAGCGGAGCCGACGACGATAATGAGAATGAACCTACGATACTTAGAAAAATGAAGTGACCGTAATATGAATATGACTTAAAGGAATGTTAAGGGTAGTATGAGTTGAGAGGGTGCATAATAAGTAGCACATGAGTGCGAGTTACCGTAAATTAGAATGGAACCTAACGAAATGAAATGTGTTTATGGTTATAGATTTCCGAGCGGAACCTAGAGCATCCTCCACCTCGAGATACCCAGGCAAGTTTACGAACCCAACTCCATTTTTACTGTTGTGTTTTGAAAGGATTGTTTTACTATAATCGCATAAATACCATGTTTGTCATGATACATAGATGTTGAATTTCGCATAATATAGCAATATTGTACGATAAAGTATATATCGTGAAATGTTTATTCCGCTTTAAGCGTGAAGTATTATATAAGACCGAGAGTCGGTCGGCATTTAAGATAAAACCCGGGAGTCTTTTCCGGTGGTATTATAGGACGGTTATAAGTCCATAGTAGTACGTTTTTAAAAGGGACTCATCGTCCACTTACGAAACAATAAAACACCTCGAACTTTTATTAAAATGATTTCCCAACGATCATATTCCCTCAACTATATTTTATTGTTTGGATAATAAATATTACATACTTATTCCTTTATTATGGGAGTAATATACTCCAACGTTGATTTATTTTAGACCCGAGTAATCATTATAGATTATTAATTATGTAGACACAAACTAGTTGAGGAATATTATTTTAAATATTCTTTTAGAAAGTAAACTCATTCGAGGTTTAATTATTTATCGATTATTATTTAATTAATTATCATTTATTAAAGGGTTTATTATTGATGTAAAAATTATAGATCCTGATTTAAAACATACTTTGTGATTTCGGAATATCATTCGAATAATTTCAGATCATCGGTGAATATTATCCCGACTATTTAATATATTGAATATAGTTTCAAGGAGAAACTTTTTCCCATATTGATTATCTGTTGACAACGGTCAACTCACATCCTTAGTACTTCCCCCGAAACTTTCGTAAGTACATATATATATATACAGTAAAGCTATGCCTATCAACAAGCAAAACGCTTTGAGGAACTTCGATGTGGTTCGACTTCTCGAGATATGATAGGATTTCCTAAAGGACAAGGGAGGGGTAGAATCCAAGTACTTCGTGTATAGGATAGGCTACTGGTACCGTAGGATACGGTACAATATATACCTATGGACCTGCGAAGTGTGTGTATACCCGAATTGAGGACACATAGCCCGTATGCGGAAAGGGTGATACCCGAGAGATGACGGTTTCGTCCTTCTACTAGTAGAAAAGGTTACTTTTATCGTAGTACGACTGATCATCGTATGCGGTGGCTCCAGTGAATGTCCAAATTCTTCCAATTGGAATTGTGATACAATACCGTAACCCAAGCCTAGGTGCTGGGATTATTATTAAGGTATTCGCAGGATATTAAAATCCTTTAAAGAATTATTTTCATAAGAAGGTGTGTATCACCAAGGAAAACTATTTTCGAATAAAACATAAATATCATATGTGATATTATCATACAGTCATTTTTATACTGTACATTATTATGCTGGGCATTATAGCTCACACTTGTTTTCTTAAATTGACACAACACAACAGTGAATCAAGATGCCTGCCATGAGAACCACAGCCAGGAAACGGGTAGGAAATGGCCAACTGTTCCGTAGATTATTTGGTGTTGTACCACAGGTAGTCAGAATAAGCTGGATTAGTTTTCAGTTGTTTATAGTTCGGCTTATTTATAAGTATGACTTATGTAACATCCCAAATCCGGGGTCAAGATTTGGTGTCACTAAACAATATTTACATAAAATAAAAGAATAAACAATTAACCCCTTGAATCCGGATCGTTTACAGGTTATGGTATGAAACAAGAATCTAACCTTCTATAACTTACAATAACTAAATTACAAATGAGAATACCTTTGAATTAATGCTCTTGTCACAATCTTCTAACACCATCAACCTCTCGCAGCGGAAATTTTTTTAACTCCTGCCGTCTATCGAAGCTATTCATTTTTATCCTTATCTGTTTCTGGAAGAATTAAGAATTTTCAAAGCAAGAGTAGCCAAAAATGCCCAGCAAGTATATAATTTGAGTTTCAAACATTTATATCAAAGAAAACTTCTGGACAAAATCTCTAAAATATTTTGAAGAGCGAAACACGAAATCATTTAAAGGATATACTTCATCTACTTTAAAAACAATTTGATTTGCATTGCTATAGATCACATAGGGAATAACGACATTTTTGTAAGAGCTTTAGAGATCGCGTGTTTTCAAAATAGCTTCTGGTAACATTTCATAATTGAGCAATGAATGCAATAACTATTCATAAAACGACGTTCAAGAAATTCCTAACTATTCAGTATCCATCATTATCGACTAAGTTTTCATAAACTTAGCCTGCTAAACCAGCCTGATAAGGACGGGTTGAATAATTAAGAAGATCTCAATTCATTCAAGATTTTAATTATCACTGTGCAACTAATGCTGCAGCAACAATCTGAACCTCGAATTTATTTAGAAACACTATAATTTTCCGAAACTGAGTGCTAAGAAAGAATAACTTTAATCCAGAATCACATTTTTTTCGAGAAGGAATGCCATTAATGGCGATCAACAATAAATTAGACTGGACACTAGTTCACACTTATATCCTGCTAATCAGTCAGGATACAGTGCAGATCTATACCTACTTGTATAGATCCAGTCGGGTCCCCAGGCACTACGGCCCATCTCAAGGCACCGATTATGTTTCGGTCCTTAGGATTAAGTAAAACTTAATCCCTAAAGTATCACTATCCAGCCCGTAGAGTGTTTTGATGTCAACCATTTTGAAGTCAAAACTTCTCAATTCAGGGTTTGTAAATAACCCGAAAGAATGAGTATTTGCTCATGAGAGCAATCGAATTACAGGATCAAGAATAAATGAACAATCATAATATGAGTAATTGCAGCGAAATATAAAACATTTAACTATTCTGAACTTAGAATAGGATCGAAGAAATAATTGCAGTAATTTAAAAGAAAATTCAAGAATACTTGTAGTATTTAAAAGAATGTTCTGGAATACTTGCCTCAATAAGCTTTAACCGTTATTACTTGTTGACTTTGGTTCGACTTTGATCGTTCGGCTTTATCGTCCACCTACTATCCTATTCTCGATACTATCCCAACATTCAGACCCTTTGGTTGGAACTTCGCTGATCTCGACGTCTAATCACTAGATTGTTCCTAGTCCGATGTCACGTCTCGGGTCTTCCGTCTAAACCTACAGGGTTGAAATACCCTAATTCAGATAACTGCTTAAACTTAACATCAAATCGTCATCCTATTCTACCCATATGATTTCGTAACTGAATTCATATTTATATGTATTATCGAAATACATATAGCAATTACGGTTCACATCTTCGAAACTCGGTTCAGTATTTATTTTCAGAAAATGCGTATACTCGTCATTTTGAAAAACAGGGTAATCAATTATTCACAAAATATCTTGTCACGTCATGTAAATAGGTTTTTTAATGTTCAATTATATCCTCATTCGACGTTACCAACAATTACAGGTTACGTTCCCGTATTTTCGGAATTAATTTCCTGACAATCGGGCAGCGTTTCCTCTATTTATCGGCCTACCCGTCGAATCATTTCGACATCAAATCACAACCACAACACAATTCATAATCCGACTATTAATCCCAAACTCCGATCCGCTTAATTATTATTACTATTCGTATTTTGCATTTTTATTCGTATTTGTGTTTTAAATCATATTTTGTATTTTAAGTTGTAGGACTCAGAACAACATCATCACAGTCCACCGTCAGCTAGCCCGGGATATATTATGTATTTATTTTTATCAATAAATAATTATTATGTGATTTTATGTGAATTTTGGTGAATTATTTGATAATTGATATTAATATCTGGATGTTTATTTCTGATAAAATTTAGATTTTTTAATTTTTAATTATCCAGAATTAAATCTAGATAATTTTGGTATTTTTCTGGTCATTTTTGGACTATTATATGATTTTATAAGAATTTATATAATTAATAATGATTATTCTTACATAATTATAAAATTTATTTTTAAAATCAGAAATCCTTCCACTTCAGTCGCTTTTGCGTTTTTACAACCCGAAACTCTTCCGAAAACTCCTTCCTAACCTAATCTGATAATTCTGAACACTTTTCATGTTTTGACTTTTTCGATCCGAGGTACGGTTTGACCTGTACGAGTCCCGGTATGAAATTTTCGATACGCAAATCATTTTATATATCGATAAGAACCCATATTCTCAAAAGGCGAGACATTATCACCTTAATTTCGTATAAAGTATTTTATAGGAAGCTCTGTTTTGATAATTATCCAATTCTGGTATTAAAATCGTATCGTCTTTTTAGTTACTTAGCGGCTAAGTAACCTATTTTCGGAACCGATCTGTAAATGTAATTATTAAATTATTAAATAAATAAAATATGTGATGGTTTTGTCAGCTATGTGTTGTTGTATTATCAATTGTCTGTGAATTGTTGGACGCGAAGATTAATTTTATAATAAATTATCGAGCTGTATGCATTTAATTCATTTTAAAGCGATTTTATTGAATATTAATTCTTAAAAGTAACTGTACACAATGGGTAATGACAAGAAATAAGTTAAGATACTCGCGAAATAAAATTTTGAAAAACGAGACAAATTTTAAAGTTCACTAATAAAATTTTATAAGATTTTGAAAGAACTGGAAAGGGAGTGGTTATGTTAATCCTTGTTGATTTAAGACCTTAAGTCTCATTTCAAAAGATATATGATATGCGAGACAGGTGCTGATCAAGATGATAAAATGTGAATTGTGGAAAAATTGATGATTTTGGTTAATAAAAGTGGGTGGATATGAATGTGGATGATCTGGTTAATTGATGGTGTCGGCTTGAATCCGATTGGTAGTCAATGGTATTGGGGAAGTGCTGCCCAAATTTTCAGAAATTATCCTATAGTGAAGAACAAAGAAATATATTATCGTTCTCGTCAGTACTCCAAATAATTGCAATCTCGGTGCTTGAGAAAGTTGTTATGACCAAACCGACTTTATGAATTGGTCTTTAATTCCAGTTAGCTAGTCATCACTTGGTTTAAGTGATCATTTAAAGGAGTTGATTGATCCACTTTGCCAACTAGTGGGTAGTTAAGTGGAAATCGATTCTAATTAGATTGAGTCAAACTCTAACATGATTTCCAGATCCGAAATTAAAGTGATAAGAAATTTGGAGAAAGTAATGGCGTTAACGTAAAGTAAAAAGGCCTAGTTCAATTGGCGTGATGTTATTGTAATCAGGTGCAAGGTGTGATCCAGAAAAATACGCTCTTTTCGATGAATAAGAGGAACAGGAAGTTACTGGTACACGTTAGTAAGAAGAATATTTTTTAAAAAACTGAAGGTTCAAGATAAAGTAAAGAGATTATATCATCTGTAATAGCGTTCCAGGAAGAACTTGGATGTACATCCATATCGAATGACGAATTAATGGAAGATTTGAATGTACACTTCTTTTGAACGGCGATTGAATGGAAGTTGCGGTAGAATAACGGAAAGCTCGCAAATTCAAGCATCCAATGAATGACGGAGATTGATGAAGTCCGCATGTGAACTCAGGAAAAGAGATGAGAATCAATGAAGAGAAGTCAAACACGCGATTTGTGATACGCCAAGCAAGGCTAAGAAACTAGCTACCGAGGAAATTCGATAATTCTATTAGTAAGAATTTAAATAGTACAAATAAAAGCCTTCATTCCAGTGTGAACTCCAGAAATGACCTATCCAATAATAAATAGAGTAATATTACTAAAAAAAAGTAAAGAAGTTCGTTATGTATGAAAAAGATAATGAATAATGAGAATGAAGAACTAATCAAGACAAGAAGTGGAATCAAAAGGATGATAAAGAAATTTATAAAATAATCCAGAAAATATGCAAGTTGGGAATGTCGGTTGTGCCATAACTATTAGGAAAATGAGGTGAAACGTCGATAGTTGGAGATAGGAATTTCATTCAAGGAATGCGTGTAAAAAGGAATGATTAAACAAAGGAATTAATGGCAAACGATTGGAGAAGCGCGTTGCAATGAATCTTAAAATGGAATTCTTTAGAACTAAAGTGAAGTCCTGGAGGTTTGAATGAATGCTTTATCAAGATTACCTCAAGGAATGAGGTGAGGATTTCTCGTCGGTTACTGCACAGAGTCAAGCTGGTGACAAAGGCCCCATATCGTCTAACTCAATAGGGATGAAATAATAAGTGAAGAAAAACCTCAGAAATGTGAAATGTAAAAATAAAGAAATAAAAATTATTTTTTGCTAAGCACAAAAATGGTTATGGAAAAGAAAATAGATATATGAGGATACGCGTTGATTATCAAAAATTGTAAGTTTGAAGGTTAAGTGAACACAATGTACTAGGAGTATTGAGATAGAGTGATTGTATTTATTGATAACATCATCGCCAATTCAAGGACTAAGGAAGACTAAGTCGAACGACTGAAGATATGCTTGCGAAGAGCTGGAAAATAGCAGCTGCATTCTTAGCTTCAAAGATATGTATTCTGGGTATAATGGATTATGAGCTCCAGTGTGTGGTTAACTCCAAACAGGAAAGGTCCATTTAAGAATAGATGTTTCAAATAGAAATAAAAGGGTAAAAACCATTAAGATTGTTGAGAAATGGTTAAAAGAATTGAAAAAGTTAGAAATTGAAGAATAGATTTTGATCCGTCTTCTGGGTTATGCTGATACTTACTTTGTTGTTGAATATCAAAGGTGGTATTAATACAGATGATTGATGTTGACTTCAGTAGGAAACGTTGTGAGCATCAAAGTTCGTATTGATATCTAATTTGATAGGACAACAAAATGAGTATTAGTACCAAGAGACCGGATTTTGAACAAAGTTCTAATTCATTTCGTTCCGAATTAATGTACTTTCTTTCAGATATTAAGGGATTCTCGCTCGATGAAGCTACTTGATAGTGATTGAAAAGAAATAGAAGTATGCTACCAAATGGTGAATAGATGCAATTGCCGAGATTTTTCTTTTTAGCTTTTGAATAGATGTAGAACATTTCGAAGCATTAGACGTCATGAACTCAGGACATCGGGTGCAGACCAATAGTAAATGCAAGAGACCGATTAAAAATTCTTGAATACGATTGGAAACGATTATAGGTCAGTTCAACCGAACGGAAGGAGACGTGATAAGTAGAGAAGAACAGTCAATGAAAATAGAAATTTCATGAACAGGAAACTACTAGAATCGGAAAGAAAAGAAGGTTAGTGTGAATTAAGTTAGTCCTTTGAAATAGTGAAATAGATGGGACGATTGTGAATGAGTTGGTCTTGTTGTCACAAGTGTAATGAGTCCATAAGGCATTCATGTGTGTAGGACTATGAAGAATAATTTAGCTCTCAATGTGAGAAATAAAAGATTGAGTTAGGGGTTGTATGAGCTACTGATAAATTTGATGACGGTAGGACACCGTTGAAACGTGATTAAAGTAGTGAGTCCTGAGAAATTTTAAGTAGATACTCGAAATGTATCAGTGTCTGTTCTTTAGCATGATTCTGGGGACAGAATCCGTTTAAGTGGAAAGAATGTAACGCCCGGGAAATATTATGTATTTATTTTTATCAATAAATAATTATTATGTGATTTTATGTGAATTTTGGTGAATTATTTGATAATTGATATTAATATCTAGATGTTTATTTTTGATAAAATTTAGATATTTTAATTTTTAATTATCCAAAATTAAATCTAGATAATTTTGGTATTTTTCTGGTAATTTTTGGATTATTATATGATTTTATAAGAATTTATAGAATTAATAATGATTATTCTTATATAATTATAAAATTTATTTTTAAAATCAGAAATCGTTCCACTTCAGTCGCTTTTGCGTTTTTACAACTCGAAACTCTTCCGAAAACTCCTTCCTAACCTAATCTGATAATTCTGAACACTTTTCATGTTTTGACTTTTTCGATCCGGGGTACGGTTTGACCTGTACGAGTCCCGATATGAAATTTTTGATACGCAAATCATTTTATATATCGATAAGAACCCATATTCTCAAAAGGCGAGACATTATCACCTTAATTTCGTATAAAGTATTTTATAGGAAGCTCTGTTTTGATAATTATCCAATTCTGGTATTAAAATCGTATCGTCTTTTTAGTTACTTAGCGGCTAAGTAACCTATTTTCGGAACCGATCTGTAAATGTAATTATCAAATTATTAAATAAATAAAATATGTGATGGTTCTGTCAGCTATGTCTTGCTGTATTATCAATTGTCTGTGAATTGTTGGACGCGAAGATTAATTTTATAATAAATTATCGAGCTGTATGCATTTAATTCATTTTAAAGCGATTTTATTGAATATTTATTCTTAAAAATGCTAAAATTGTCTCTAAAATTATTTTTGTTGATTTATAATTTTATTTATTATTTTTAGGAATTTATAAAATTTAGAAATCAATATTTTATTTAGTAATTATCTTTAAATAATTTTCTGACTCCATTTAATTGTAAAATCAATATTTAATACCAAGATATTTCAAAAATCATGAAAATTTTATTTTATTAACTTTTAAATATTTCAAGAATTTTAAAATTATTTCGGTGATTTTTCTGATTTTATTTACTCGCACTCTTATTCGTTAATTCGTTAAACAACGGTCGGATGCGTGTTCCAAAAATGATTTTTTTTAAAAAAATTTAAAATATAATATTATTAGTTTAAATTTATTCTGAATTTTTTTAAAACTATTCTTGTAAATAGTCGGATTATTTTTACCCATTAAATGCTCGTTAAATCGATAAATTAAGATTCAAATATAGCTTTTCGGGATAGTAAATCAGATAAGGGTCATAGCAAACAAAAGGGAACCAAACCCTTCCCCTGTTTATTCATTCACCGCCTCTCTCATTCTCCACTCTCGCTCTGTTCAATATCTCGTGTTTCTCTCTACTGCACCTCCATATTTCTCTTTTGCTTTCTCTCATTCCTCTTCATTTTCCTCCTTCCCCGTTCTTTGTTTCAGCAATTTCCGGCCGCCTTGTTTTCCGGTGGATTCACTGTTGATTTCTTTCTCTTTTTTTCCCGGCCTGTTTCTGGTTCGTTCTCCTAACGATTATCAGCTTTCTATTCCTGTCTATTTGATATATATACGTGTGTGCATTCAGGTGTGTGTGTGTGTATGTCGCCTTGAATCGCCGCCTCTCCTCGGGTTTCCGGCGAGACGGTGGCGAGTTGGGCGGCGCGTATGGTGTGCGTGATGGTTTTTTGTGTTTTGCGTGTGTCCGTGTTGTGTTGTGTACTGTGTATCTTGTGTTGCTGTGCCGCCTGATTTCTGTTGGTTTCCAGCCGCTCTGTCCTTTTCCGATTGCGCGTGTAGGCGCGTGTGTGGTGTGAATATTGTTACAGCAGTTAGTTCGATTATATGTCGGAATAATTTCTATTAATTATTTCATTTTCTGCAGGATAAATCATGACTACTTTCGTGAAATAAAAGATTTTTGAGCAGAAACAAAATTTAATTAATCGGTGAAATGCACGCGTTGGAAACCCGAATTAATCGGGTACCCACGAATTTTGCCGCCGTCGGCGATGAGCCTCGGCGAGCCGACGGTGGGCGATGATGATTTTTATCTGAGTCCTAAAATTTAAAATACAAAAATACAATTTAAAATGCAAATTTCGAATAAAGTTATAAAATGCGAGTTAAGACATAAAATGCGGATAATAACGAATAATTGGTGTTTGTGAATTTGAGAATTGACAGTGTTGACGGGAATCGGTGGTTGGGATTCTTAAATATTGGGATTGTAGTTGTGAAATTGGATTGTTGTTGTGAATTTGACGTCGATTTGATTTCGACGGGTAGGCCGATAAATAGAGGAAACGCTGCCCGATTTTCGGGAAAATTAATTCCGAAAATACGGGAACGTGACCTATAATTATCGGAGATGTCGAATAATCATATACAATTATATTATATGAACTGAACTGTGATTGAGACAAGATAATTTATAAATAATCGATTACCCTATTTTTTCAAAACGACGAGTATACGTATTTTCTGAAAATAAATACCAAACCGAATTTCGAAAATGTGAACCATAATTGCTATGTATATTTCGATAATACATATAAATATGAATTCGGTTATGAAATCATATGGGTAGAATAGGATGATGATTTGATGTTAAGCTTAAGCGGTTATCTGAATTAGGGTATTTCAACCCTGTAGGTTTTAGACGGAAGACCCGAGACGTGACATCAGACTAGGAACAATCTAGTGATTAGACGTCGAGATCAACGAAGTTCCAACCGAAGGGTCTGAATGTTGGGATCGTATCCAGAATATGATAGTAGTTGACGATAAAGCCGAACGTCCAAGTCGAACCAAAGTCAACTTGTAATAGCAATTAAAGCTTATTGAGGCAAGTATTCCCGAACTTTCTTTTGAATACTGCAAGTATTCCTGATTTTCTTTTAAATACTGCAAGTATTCTTGAATTTTCTTTTAATTATTGCAAATATTTATTCGTTCCTATTCTAAGTTCAGAATAGTTAAATATTTTACATTTCGCTGCAATTACTCATATTATGCATGTTCGTTTATTCTTGTTCCTGTAATTCGATTGCTCTCATGAGCAAATACCCATTCTTTCGGGTTATTTGCGAACCCTGAATTGGGATGTTTTGTTATCAAAATGGTTTGACATCAAAACACTCTACGGGCTGGATAGTGATATTTTGGGGATTGAGTTTTACTTAATCCTGAGGACCGGGATGACTGGTGCCTCGAGATGGGCCGTAGTGCCTGGAGACCCGACTAGATCTATATATTGAGATATAGATCTACATTATATTCTGACTGATCAGCAGAATATAGATGCGAACTAGTGTCCAGTCTAAGTTATTGTTGATCGCCATCAACGACATTCTCTCTCGAAAGGTTTTCATGATTCCAAAACTGGACAGAACCCTGATTCAGGAGATGAATCAGGGATCGCTTGTTGATTTTAAATTTATAGTTAAAGGCTGGTGACAGCCAACGTTTATTCGCTCCACTCATTCAAAATCGAATTGTTTAAAATTGTTTTGAGATTTTGTCCGGAAGTTTTCTTTGATATTAATGTTTGAAACTCAAAATATATACTTGCTGGGCATTTTTGGCTCACTCTTGCTTTGTCAATTTTTATTTCTGCCAGAAACAGATAAGGATAAAAATGAATAGCTTAGATAGATAGCAGAAGTTCGAGAAATCTCTGCTGCGAGAGTTTGAAGAAGTTAGAAGAATATGATACGAGCATTAGTTCAAAGGTATTTACATTTGTATTTTAGTTGTTGAAAGTTGTAGAAGATTAGATTCTTGTTTCACACCATAACCTGTAAACGATCCGGATAAAAAGGGGTTAATTGAATATTCTTTTATTTTATGTATTGATTGTTTAGTGACACCAAATCTTGACCCCGGATTTGGGTTGTTACAACTTATGTAAGGTAAGAAATAAGAAACGTATATTTGGCCGGCGGACTAGCCTTACCTAAAGGTCACTCCCCGGTAAGATTAATTACTTTTGGGTTGTAATAAATATCACTTGATGATTAACAATTACTCTAGTTATGATGGTTCGTTTCCAAGATAATAACCTGTAAGTGTGTGTGTGATAAGTGTGGGGTCGTGAAGTGTGAGTATTTACATATTGTAGTGTGAGTTGTGTGAGTTTAGATGGCGAGGCTTCTGAGACTCCTGACCCCGGGTTTTGGGGCGCCACAAAAGATCTCAAATTTGACTAAATATTATCAAACTTGATAATCAGATAAGTTAAACAAGAAACAAGTCTTTTTTACTATCAACTGCAGTTGTAGTTTAAACCAAAAAGGAAATCAAGAAATCCTTTATAAATGAAAAAATTTCTAGTTTGACTAAAATTAGTAAACTTTTATGAAATTGAAAGAACAGGATTCTTTCTAAAAAGGGTACTGGTATAAATTAAAATGAACAAGACATATAAAAACTGGTATTTCAAAATAAAATGGTTAACACATCAACTATAGTAGTAATTTAACTTGGCATTTCGGATTAAAATCAGAAACAAATGAAATTTCTCACTTGATCTCTCATAAATAAAAATCAAAAATAGATTGAGAAGAAAAATTACCTATAAAACAATTTCGAGTACATCCAGTTTGATCATTTAAAAACCAGTCCTATTTACATAGGAACAAAATAAAAATGGTACTTAAAGTATGTGTTTTATCTCAAGTACGTACAAAAATTGTTGAATTATGTTAAAAGGGAAGAAAATTTGAGTTTAAGTTGGCTATTATTTCTAAAAATATGAACTCTGATAAAGGGAAGCAAAACTAGTTAACAAGATATTGGTTTATAATACATTAAGGGGAAGCAATTAAAAGCACTTTTGAACCTCTTTTTGTTATTAAACCAAATAAAAGGGGACGAAGAAATTAGATTTCCAATTTGAAAATTTTAAAATATTCTTGCTAAAATGACATAAATTCTACATCTAAATTTATTTATCTAATAAGTTGTTCAGTTTTGCAGGAATTAAATTCAAGGGATATACAACAATAATTCCACCTTTAATATATTTATGTGAAAAATACTTCTTTATAATACATGCATACATTTAGGGGAAGCACACACTTAGAAAATTTTAAATTTTATGTTTTATTTGGAAAATATCAAAAAGGGGGAAGATTGAAAGGATATCTTCGTTTAATTATTTATTTTGGTATTTGCATAATTTAACATAAAATTTAAAACACGTATATCATCTCCAAATAGGCATTAATTTAATTGACATAATTAAAAGTGAAAATCCATTATCTAGCAAAATATTTTAAAAATGTTTTTCAAAGTGTATATATATTTTTAAATATAAATATAAGAGATATTCCAATTTGCTAAAAATTAAAATATATTTTTAAAGGAATATACTCTAAAGCAATTAGATCGTAAAAGAATTATCGGAATGTGATCTTTCTTAGGCTCTCTGGAAATATTAATAAGGCAACAAGTTTGAAAAATAAATATCAGAACTTGGATATTCTTTAGAAGGCTCGTGCTAAATTTATTCCAAAAACAGATGTTTTTAAAGGGATAAAATATATACCTTTCACTCCATAAATATTTATAAATCCAAAGATATATTTTTACACTCTTAGAAATTAATATTTTATATAGGAATATTAATATCTCATTTTATCCCCCTCCTCATATTTTTTAAAGTAATTTTCTCTCATATCTCAAATATATTATTTATCGGAGAAAATACTTTTAAATACTTAAAAATATTTCCAACACTATCAAAATATTTTATATTTAAAGGAAATATATTCTAAGTATTTATTATAGCCCAAACTTAGCCAACAAAATATATCTACTTTCATAAAAGATCTTTCAGATTTTATTTGGAACCGAACCTTGATTTAATCATTTTAAATCCAAATAAAATTCTTCCACTTGCTAGAAAATCTTGAAACTTAATATTTGTCACTTAAATGGTATTTTCTATGCATGGTTAAAGTTTCGTAATTTTTGAGAAATTTTGTCCGGGTGTGATTTTTCGGGGTGTTGACCAAGACTTTGACCAAGTGTTTGACCAAGTTACCTTTGACCAAAATTGACCAAAACTTGCAGATCATCATTTTATGACATTTAGGTAATTAACATATTTTTGATTGTATTTATTAAAAGTTTTTCAAAGTCATTATATTTAATGGTGCTATTTACTTAATTAATTAAGTAATTAATGATTAATTGAAAAAGCTAAAATTCATTATTATATAATTAATAGTTGCTGGGATTTTTCTTGTTTGTCTTATATTCAAGTTTCAAATAAACACACTTTATCCTCCATGTTATCAATCCACACCACCCTCTCCATCCACCATTTATTTTAACTCAATCTCAACCACTCCATTCACCTAATCCCTTCTATAAATAAACATCCACCCCCACCATTTTTTACACAAGCTAGGAGCTAATTAATTGTTGGGAATTTTCAAGAAGTATTCTCTCTACAAACTCTCTAAAATCCAAACGCAAATACTTCATCTCAAAAACCTTCTCTCTCATAAATATATATCATATATTCAAGGTTTTTGATCTTCAAGCTTAGTTCTACCAACCAAGCTCCATCAACCCAAGCAAAGCTCATCCATACCACTTTCTTGCCTCCCGAAGGGCTGTCCAAGTTCGACCAACAAGCCAAAATCCAGCGGAACCTCCGACGAATTTTTCCAGCTAACTTTTCCGTTCATCTCTTAAAAGTGATAAACCTATTAGCTTTTGTCCGAGTCTTAACCGACCACTGTAACACCCCTAAATCCGGGGTCGGGGATCCGGGTTGTCACGAGTTCCATTTCCCTTAATAATACTTAATCTTACTAATCAACCAACTACTGCGTACTGTGACCCCACAATATACACACACACCACAAGTTATAGTCTCAGAGATGAATATCCAAAAATAACACAAGTCATTTTATTCCACAATTATAAGTCATTACACCTCAAAAGGGTTTCTGAATAAATTTATATATTCTTTTCCATTATTACAATTCATAAATATACATAAGTCTGGCACAACAAAAGTTGAAAGCCTAGCCTACTGGTAGTTCCTACCTCAGCTACAACGGCATCAACGCCTACAGGAAACTGCGGAACGATTCCTAACCGCTCACGAATTGGGAGCTTGATCATGTTCATCTTGTCTATCTGTTGTTGTGTAATGAAAGAAGAAAGCAAGTGTGAACAACCAGCCCACCGAAATAATATGTATAATAATTAACACTATATGATCATTCTCAAAGTACTCATAAAAGTCTTGGTCAAGAAGAAATGAACCAAGTTTGATATCTTAATGCGACGAAGTCACAAAATATTCAGTATATATATACATATATACTTCTCAAATCTTTGAAATCCTCTAACATGTATAATATACACAGAGTTCCAGTTTATAACTGTATAAAATATCGTTGCAAGGTGATCTCATATATCTAACCTTGTCTCAACGTTTTTCTGAAAATCTTTATCATGCATAAGATAATCATTTACTAGATATAAGTTGAAAAGATGAAGTTACAAGATACTCCAATGTACTTATATCTTTTCTGAATACTACTTGAACTACCACCGTTCAAGTTATAATTAGTTTCAAAAGTTCATCACATAGATGAGACTACAAGATAAGACTTGAATAAATTCAATCTTTGAAATATTGTTTAAAAAAATGAAGTTATGAGATACTTCATTTGATGGAAACATCATTATAACTGTTTGACACTGTCAATGCTTCGGCAATCACCCATCCGTAGCCTTGCGATCAAAATGCTCTGGGTAGTGTTGCAGAAATATCCTAACTGGATGATGAACTCATTACGGGAGTTTACCGCGCCAGGAAGACCACTTACGATGATCAGTCGCAGTAGTGCAACCCCACCATTTTCTACATGTAGAGGAGAACAGTCGGATTTACTTGTCAACCGAACCCTGGACTCCTAAGGAATAGACCGTCTTAGCGGAACTTCCCCGCCATTTGGGCCAATATAATAAGGCTGGGTCGGCGCCACTCGACCACTTACGCCACTCCTAGTTCAGATGAAATCCATGACTCTAAAACGTAAAGCTCGTCCCCCCTTTCCCCAAGTAGAAACTTGTTGAGACGGCTCCACCAAGAAGTTGTATCTAGTTGGAAAGGAAAACTCACCGATATTTCCCAGGAGATGCCTGTTAATGGATTAACTTGTTCCAAGAATTTTACTTCCCGAGTGTTGGGTAAGTAATCAAAAACTCTTTTATCAAAATAGCAACCTTGTTGCGAATATAAAAATACATCACGGAGCCGGATCCCTCAGATTTTTGAGTGAGTATTTAAATCCCCTTCGAAAGGAAGATCTTAAATTTGAAAACGAGTTTTGGGATCCGCTCTAACCTTCCAAAAATAGTTTTGATAAAGTTTGAAAATAATCTCTGGAAAATATTTAAAGTAAGAATGATTTGATAGTATCAATTATTTTCCGAATACTTGGCAATTATCGAAACATTATTCTTTAATAAAATAAAGAATATTATTTAATAAAATAAGCGGAATCATAAGTCCTCGAATGAATATTTAAAATAATATTCATTAAATAAAATAAGCGGAGTCATAAGTTCGAATGAATATTCAAAATAATATTCATTAAATAAAGTAAGCGGAGTCATAAGTCCTTGAATGAATATTCAAAATAATATTCATTAAATAAAATAAGCGGAGTCATAAGTCCTCGAATGAATATTCAAAATAATATTCATTAAATAAAATAAAGTTATCGAATAAACCTTATTCGATTAATAGTTTTGAAAACTATATCTATATATATATATATATATTATACTCGGGAACATCGACTCCCGGTTTAGAAAATGTTCACCTTTGGATCCCCTATACTAAGGGTATAAGCATCTACTGCTTATCTCTAGCATAGGTATTATGCAGCTTATAAGCATTTGAATCAACAATTAGATATCAAGATTTCGAAACAGGCATGCATATAAATATCATATCACACGCTCCAATATGTCGCAAGACTTTGCTAATAATAACCATGCACTTATCACAAGATAATGCATATACATATATACATCACAACAACAGTATAACGGGTAGAAAACTTGCATGAGCGATTGGGGGTGGTAAAAGGCCTGGGAAGAGTCTGATAACCTATAAACAACATATAAGTTGGAATTAAACCAAAGTCGCTTAAGAATCTAGACTTTAACCAATTAAACTCTAACGTTCACTTTTGCGCTTAACGATTCACTTAAGTCGCTCGAGTACCCTCGGCCCCACCATTTTTAATGAATTAACCATTAAGAATTTTAAGGAGATTCTTTCGCGAGTACTCTACCAACTGCCTAATTCACTTTATATAATTGTTTCATACTCCAATTAGTCATTTAAGGGCCTTAACCAAGGTTTCAAAGTAAGGCAAGGGGTAATGGTTCGTTCGTGAAACGCCGTTACTTAAAACGGTCGTTTCTCCTAAACCGTACATCGGATTCAAGCGAACCACATATCAAAACGAAGCTAGTAACATGAACTATCTAAACATGGCAATGGTCAGAATCTAAATGTGAGTTGACGGGTCCTGAAGTTAAGAACAAAAATAGTCTAAGGTAAATCGGGCATTACGACGGCTATGTTTACGCGATTACCAAATTTTAAACTACTCCAATCAATCCACAAATCAACCCACAATCAACATTACAACCAAACTCCATCCATACTTCACTACAACAGTCCCAACATCTCAATATTTTCCAATTTATACTACCCCCAAACATGAACTAAAAGCTATACTTAAGTTCATTAACCAATAATCCAAGATTTACAACTCAAACTCATTACAAATCCAACCAAACTCTAAATATACAATAATCATACTTTCCATGGACTATACCAATCATAAAAAGCTCTAATATTCAATAATAAGGCTAGGGTAAGAGATTATACCTTCCTTGGTGAGTAGAAGTAACTAAGGAGCTTGAAACAACCTTTGAAAATCCTTACCAAAGCTATATCTAAACAAAAACACAAGATCAAAAGTTTCAAGTTCTTGAAAACACTATTCACTCTATTCTTCAATGATTTATTGAAAGAGATTGTAAAGGAAATGGAAGATTAGATTTATAGGATAGCTATATTTAAGTATAAGGAACCTTGGATAATTACCTCACAATTTAACAAGGCTTGGATCTTGGTTTTGGATTTTCTCCTCTTTGAAAAGATGAAGAGCCGAGAACTTGATGTTCTTGAAAGGGAAAGTCAACTCCAAGTTTGTGTTATGATATTTGTTTTGTTTCTTTTTATGGCTTAGCTAATTTTTAGGATTTACCATGATAACTTTTGGCCAAGAATCAACCAACAACACACTTCTTTTTGTCATGCTTATGTCATTTTTCTTATGTCATCCAATTGCCACATGTCTTTTCCTTGTGGTGTGATGACATCATCATCCATTAACCTCTTTGATTAACCCCTAATTACTTGGCTAATGACCGCTTATCTGTAATACGGTTCGCTTAACTTTCGTTCTCGTTTATCGTTTGAGGGATCATACCCGGGATCTTATTACTTAGGTTCCCCTAAACCTTTCTCAATATTTTATATTCCTTTTATGATCCTCTCTTATAATCCTTGAATTTAAATCCTTTTAATCATGTTACCTTATACTCAATTCTTTCTGTATCTGGTGGGTTTTCGGGAAAAATCAAAGTGTTCGAATTTGGATTCCGACGATCTTTACATACACTTATATACCATATAGAGTACTAATAAGATCTCAGAATATCAATAAAAGAACCCCTACATAGTGTGGCATGAAAAGTTTTCTTATTCAGCATAATCAGCAAAATCACTATTCATAAGGGTTATAAAAAGTCCAAAATTTTTAGGGTTATTACAACCACCCTCAATATTCATATAAGAAGCTTAGTACCACCTTCTCTTCATCTCTACAAACTCTTATATAGAATATCTTGAAGAAAAATAAATCTGTATAAGGATTGTTTTAATCGAACAAAGATTCGACAAATTATACACTTCTAGCACGAAGTGATAATTTCATACAACGCTTGGTTTATATTCCTTACTAGCACCTTAGTGTTTCGTGGGAATTAAATACAAAGTTAGCATTTTATTCTTTAAACTTAAACGCACTAATTTTGGCCATATATTGATATATTTGTTATTATTGTTTAACAAGACTTAAACGACTTCCCTTACTAGCACCTTTAGTGTTTCGTGGGTAAAACCTAAGGCTTATATTATATATATCTATATATATATATTTATTATATTTAGTTAAAAGATTTAAGTGAATTCCCTTACCAGCACCTCTAGTATTTCGTGGGAAGATCTTAAAGCTTTTAAGTAAATATAAGTATATACATAATCGTATAAGAATTAAGCGATTTCCCTTACTAGCATCGTCATTGTTTCGTGGGAAAAACTTAAAGCTTATATCGTATTATATATATACACAGATAAATTATGCTAATATAATTTAAACTCTGCTCGAATATTTTGTGATATAATTTGTTTAAATTACGCACTTTTTATTCTATCGGCCAAATATTTTATAAGTGCAAATAGTTAAAGAATAAGTGTAATGTTCTCGATTTATAAAAGTCTTCACACGACTATATTAAATGAGAAATTATTTTATCAAAGATCCGAAAGCTATAACGCTTCACCAAGGACTCGATATATTTATTACTTCGGAAATAAGATATATTATTCAAAATGAAATAATACCAAGTATACTCTAACATTCATTTAATCTAAATAAAAGTATACATTAATATTCTTTTAAAAATATTAGTACATCATCCGGTCTAGTTAAGTATCTTACTAGTCCAAACTCTTTTTATCTATAACGGGTATTATTTCATAGATATTGTCTTCTTCGTTTTGCAGTGAGGTGAAGTATAGTGAGGTGATTCTCGTTCTAAGACTCAAGTCCTAGATGTACTAACGGGGAGTTAGTAGTCTTCGCACCATGAGGAAGAGGAAAGACCAAAGACCAACTACCGATATCCAAGACCGACAAAAGCTTAGAAGGACAAAGACTACACCAAGGATTCTACATCAACTTTGAAGAAATAACAGGGTGTTATTGTCTAAGATAGGTTGTGTAGGTTTGCACAATTATTTTGAGGTGGTAACCCAGAGTTACGCACCAAGACAGATATTTGTGGGGTTGTAAAGGCTTCTCCGCCTAAGTAAGGAGCAAAATTATTTTAAGGGAAAAACTCGGGTCCTGGAGAGGAGCTCGGGGACTAGATGTAGGGGTGAGCGAATCTATTAGAGGTTGCGCCATCGCGAACCGGGATAAATCTCTCGTGTGGTATTTTTTTCCTTGTCTTTTATTTCTGCAGATATAATCTGTATCGGTAAAATATTTAAAATGGGATAAATATTTTTAAAATGCCATATTAATTTTTAAATTGGTAATTAAGCTATTCAACCCCCCTTTTAGCTTAAAATAGCCCTTTTACGGGACCTAACAGTAGTTTTGATTTGTGTTCAAGGTTGGGTTCCTTGAATAACTTGGAAGAAAAACTTGGGCTTTTCTTTGATTTGTAGCCCCCTAACTCCGGGGTCTAATGAATATGAGACTCCAACGTTGACTTGGTTAGTCTTTTTTTATTTATGTTCAAGGTTGGGTTCCTTGAATTACGTAGAAGAAAAACTAAGTGTTTTTCTTTGATTTGTAGCCCCTAACTCCGGGGTCTAATGAATATGAGATGCCGAAATTAACTTGGTTAGTCTTTTTGATTTGTATTCAAGGTTAGGTTCTTTGAATTACTTAGAAGAAACATTTGGAGGTTTTCTTTGATTATAGCCCCCTAATTCCGATATCTAATGAATATGAGACATCGGGGTTGACTTGGTTAGTCTTTTGATTTGTGTTCAAGGTTGGGTTCCTTGAAGAAAAATTTGGGGGTTTTCTTTGATTTGTAGCCCCCTGACTCTGAGGTCTTATAAATATGAGACTTCGGGGTTTATTTGGTTAGTCTTTTTTTATTTGTGTTCAAGGTTGGGTTCCTTGAACTGCTTAGAAGAAAAACTTGGGCTTCTTCTTTTATTTGTATCCCCCTAACTTCGGGGTTCCATGATGGATAAGATCGAGATGTCCTTGATTTGACTGGACTCTGAAAAGTTTTGGCAGATTATATGGGTTGTCAGAATTCTGTTGGAATTCGGATAGATCTCATAAATATGCATACATATATATGTATATTTGCGTGTGTCAATCTCCAAAATCCCCCCCCCCTTTTTTCCTCTCAAAAGTTGCGCATAAGCAATAATTACTCTTCTATAATTATTAATATGACAGTGGTAGTTACATTTTCGAGCCGAATGAGGAGTGTCCACGTGGTCACACTGTCTTCCCACCCTAAATGAAAAGAAAATTGTTCTCCTGCAGAATCAAAGAGAAGAAATTTGAGCCGGGTGATCAACTTACTCGCACTCATATGCAAGAGTGTCTTTTTCACTTTCTTTTTTACCCCTTATAAATTCTTGCGCCTTCTTCTTCTTTTTTCTTTTACGAAAACACAAAGTCGAGAGCAAACACATATCTTTTCTGCTTTTTCTATGCTTTTACTAGAGATTTTTTGAAACTTTTCTAGTCGAAGCCTCTATATTTCTCCTCGGGGAGTGTGGCCCGGTTCATAAATATGTTTGGTGATAGGTAAACTAACGCCGAGGTGGATAGTGCCCTTAGGTATGCGTTTAACCTCGGGGAGGAGTGTGAGTGGATGTGGTCGTAGCCACACGAGCATGTGTACCACAGGACAGCCGGGGGGTTTGTTGGGATTCCTTTGGAGCATCTATGGGGCATGCGCTTAGTCTTGCATCAATTTACCAAGGCCCTGTGTCGGGATGTATATGGTATTCCCGTTAGTCAACTTGTTCTGAACTCTGTTAAGTGGATTATTTGGTTTTTGGCTTGCTTCCATGTGAAGGATTATCTTCCGACTTTTAACTTTTTACACCACGTTTTCAAGATCAAAAAAATCATAAGTAAACCATTGTATGAGTTTTTATTTAGGATTGAGGATTGCGGGTTTCCTTCTAACAAGATGGTGCTCCCGGTTATCATGATGAACTCTCTCAAGGGGTGGCAAGGGGAATTTATATTTCTCCGGGTTGGGGACTTGGAGTTTATGCCACAATATAAACGTGGATTAAAAACAGACAAGATTTTGGTCCAGCAGCTCGGAGAAGGGGCTCTCACGATGGTCTATGACTTTTATGGGGCAGAGACCCAGGACACTTTTAATGATAATGTTGAGATGCATGATGCTGGATGTAAGTTGCTATTCTTTGTTATCTAACTTTGCCACTGCTTAATATTTATTTTATGTCTGGAGTTAATGTTTATTTTGTGTTTCCTTCCAGGTATTCCGAAACTTCTCCCTCGTTCGAACAGAATGTCTGCTCAATTAAAAGATTTGATTGCCCTTTGCAAGAAGATTGGGGGTTTGAACAACTTGAAGGATGGTAGGTAAGAAAGCTAATAAGGCTGGAGCTTATAAGGGAGTAATTAATGAGGCTGGGGGTTCCGGTTAAGGGAGTGTTGTTGTAGTGAATCCGGGGAGGGTTACTACTCGGGTAGCTGAACCACAGAAGGGGAAGGAGAAGGAGCTCAGGAAAAGGAAAAGACAATTCCCGGGGATGGTACAAATGAAGCCGGGGGTTCTTAGAATCGGGTTTTGAAAAGGTTGCTACTCGGATGGCTCCGGATACCTCGGAGACTCTGAAAGTGCTCTTGGATAGTTTTAATCCGGATACTCGAAGGAGGAAGCTCTTCGAAAACTATGCCACTACTGCCGAGAGGAGGCAGTACTAGAGGGAGCCCTTTTGAGGATTCCTTAGGCGGGATGCAGGAGGATGTAACGACCATTAGTGTCTTTTTTTGTACTTGTTTTTGTTCTTTATAAATGACCTTTTCTCTTTTTGACAGTTTGTTTTCTTTCATACTAATTCAAATATTGCGGGTCTTGTGGCGATTGCTCGGACTTTAAAAGCTAAGGATTATCGGGGATGCGTCGAAGAATGAGGTAGAGAACCTGTCCCGGGAGCTGAAAAATCTGACAACTGAAGCTGCTAGGGAAAATGTTGCTCACAAGCAGATTATAGCTGAACTCCGGAAGAAACAGGTTCGGGAGGACGCTGCCGTGAAGGCGATGATATATTGTGCTTGGTGTGAATTCTATCAAACATAATATCTCTACATTTCTTAATTGTTTTGTTCAATTATAATCCAAACAGTTTTAAAAGGCAAGTAAAATCCAAGAAAAAAATTCACCCCACACCCCCCCTTTTGTTGCTTTTCTTTGCATTCAATATATAACAATTCCACACGGCCATACGCTTTGCTCATGTCGAGTTTTAACACCATAAACTCCTTTACACCCCATCTCTTTCTTTTCAAATAAAGCATAACTCCATATGAGACTAGGATATTATCTGAAATAAGCCTTCCTGGGATGAAAATGTGAAAGGCATATGTCATAGCCTATTTGTTTATTCGAGGATTTAACTCAACTCAAATAAGAATCTAATAAGTAAATAGTGGATCTACCTTCAAAGAGATCTCTCAAAGTAACATCTGTTAAAGGATTCAGAAACAATGTTCATCTACAGACTTGACGAATTAATTCACTGGAAGAAGTTCAAGAAATTGATCAAGCCTCAGTGATATAAATCAAGATTGTGGATTTAATCAAGTGACAGAGATCTTGTCAGGGTATCAGATAACTACAGAGATTTAACCTGGAGAAAATCAAGTTATCAAAGTCAAGTCATGAAGAAACGTCACGGAAGTTAGTCACTCATGAACCAGACAGTACATCGAGTGTCAACATTGAAGTGGTGGAATTAATTCATAATTTTCAGAAGATTTTCAGAAGAATCGTTGTTGTTCAAAGAGTGGTATTAATTCTCTATTAATTAATTAAGTCATATAATTTAATTAAGAAAATAAATTATATCTGCAAAGATTAATTTATTGATTAATTGAATTAATTGATTAATTAATTCTGAATTAATATTATGAATTTTCAGAATTGATTTTGAATTTATATTCAATATTAATTCAGCATGACAATCAATTGAACTGGTATGACAATCAGATTGTCATACCGATTGTCATGCTAGTTCAGGAGATAGTCATACCGATTGTCATGGTAGTACAACAGATTATCTCACCGAAAGTTCTACCAGCTATGGGATTGTCTTGCTAGTTCAATCAATTATCATGCCGATTGTCTTGCTAGTTCAATCAATTGTCATGCCGATTGTCTTGCCAGTTCAACGGATTGTCTCACCGATTATCTTGCCAGTTCAATTGATTTGTGTTGGTTGATTTTATTAAAGACAACAGCAACAGACATTCAAATCATCAATCAGACATTCAACATACTTCAACAACTCAAGAACAAAAGCACAGCAGCCGAAACAAACATTACATCTCTCACTGCTGAAACCAGATCATTAATTTCTAGCAATTAAAGTTAAATCTAAACCACTAGAAATCAT
Source organism: Apium graveolens (assembly GCF_009905375.1). Classification (NCBI taxonomy): domain Eukaryota; kingdom Viridiplantae; phylum Streptophyta; class Magnoliopsida; order Apiales; family Apiaceae; genus Apium; species Apium graveolens. The sequence goes on from NC_133655.1 coordinate 1,603,477, forward strand.
TCTCTTGTTCTTGTGTAATTATCTAGCGGATTAAAATCCCTAGAACTTAATCTCAAATTGCTTTTAGCATTTGATCTTTTTATTGCAAAAATAGAAAAAGTTCATGTCGAATTTATTCTAAATTTGTGATAATCTATTTGAGATTAATCCCTTATAAATGATACCGTTGTTGTAACATCTTTCAAGTTTAATAATAATTTTATTTAACTTGAATTTTGTTTCACTTTTTTTATTCCGCATTATATTCGATTAAACGGTATAGTTTGTATTCAACCCCCCCTTCTACAAACATATTGGGACCTAACAAAATGCTATGAATATCCAACACACAAGATGCATAATTCTTTTTACTCGGTTTTATAATTCTTTTTACTCGGTTAGCTAAAACCTTTGAAGCCACTTTATAAGCAACATTACATAAATATATCGTACAAAAATCTACATCATTTTAAGTTATTTCATCTTTAAAATTTGGATAATATTTGTTATAGGGTTTTGTGGGAAGATGTTTTTTAGTACATTTTAAAAATTGATTTCATTTTTTATAATTAAAAAGTAAAACCATGCACGCCCAGTTTTGAACCTAACTACCAAAGAAGCCAATTTAACCATTAACCTATATCGGAGAAACCAAAAGTCCACTATACTAATATCATTACTTTATATTCGTTTTTATTGCATCACTTGACTCTTTAATTTGTGTTGGTTCTTTTTTCAAGTTACTAAATTAAATTTAGTAAATGTACAGTTTCTTTATTTTAGTAAATAATATTTTTGAAGTTCAGTTTTAAAAAACATTACACATTATTTTTCTTGGCCTATAAATCACTACCCGGGATCTTATTTTCTAATTTAAAATGGAAATAAAAAATATAAATGTCACAATTCAATACCTCTGCCACACTATTTTTATTTACATGTATAATTAATTTTACAGTACCAATAATTTATGTAAAACTTTATTTTCTATAGAGACTGATAGATTAATTCTATTTGAATAAAATTTTAATTAGTTAGGAAAATATATTAACTTTATAATTACCTAAGTTCAAACATGACGGGTGCCTATTTAGTGTACACACTGAAAATGTACTATATATTCATTCGTAATGAAAATCTAGATAGTCACTTGGAAGTCTCAAATTATATTAATATTTGACATGAACTTCCTTAGCAAAAACCTGCAACTTCACTAATATATAAGACTATTATATAAGATTACCTTCCAGTTTAAATAAACAGAATTGTATTAAACTGATGAATGAGAGCAAAAGTTCGAATTACAAAAACCCGACTAAAAGTATATGAAAAGTTTGGGGCTGCAGTTTACTAAAATATTTGATGTTACATATGAAAAATTACAAAATGTAAAATAGCTTCTTAATAGATAGAAATGTTGAACTAAAAACTCCCAATTCCAAAACTTTGCACCTAGTTCTTGTTTTTCTTCATCATTAGTTTCTCACTGCCCTTAGTATCCGACTACATCATTTTCCTTATCATGGGTATTAGACTCCCCTTTAATGATCTTATTAAGGAATGTTTTAAAGCCTATACATAATCGATTACAAAATATAATTAAGTCAAAAGATTTATGTAGATAATGGGCAGAAAGCTGCTTGAGATATGACATATAGAAGTTCATTAACATGTATATATCTAAAACTTTTACAATAAATAAATAAAATAACTAATCAGTACTCCATAATAACATTATAATGCTTGTCACTTTCAACATTTATGTGATGTTACTCTATGATCACTATCACGGTCAACTCATAACAGAATAGTAGACTATTACATCACAATACAAACTAACTTGTATTACATCTAGACTATTCTTAAACTCAACCCTTAGAGCAGGTACAAGACAGAAAATTTTGGTGCCCAACTCCCGTATTGGGAAGCAAAATATGCACATGTCCCGTCCACTAGCATTGGAGGAGAAAGAAAAGTTAGGCAGGTGGGCAGTTAAATGGCCATGGCCAACAGTAGAGCACTGCTTATTAATAATTCTTTTTTATGTTTCTTTTATCATTTAACATAAAATATAACCGTTAGTATATATGATTATGAATGTAACCATTGAACTAGTAACGGCTAAAAAAATTTAGGTTATAAATAGTAACTCATTTTCATTCATTTTGTACCATAAACTTCATCTCTCTGTAGCAAATTTTTTATTCTAAAATTCTACTCCAAAATTATGAATTCCAATAATTTTCAACGTCCAAATTCCCAAAATTCAAATCCCAATCCTCAAACTCCTAATTTAAAATTTTCATTTCAATATCCAAATTCATACTTTCCATTTATGCAAAATGCTAATATGGAAAATGCTCAATCTTCAGACCAACGAAATTTTAATTCTTAAATTTCTAATCCTTCTTATCCATTTTCAAATAATTTATTTCCATTTACTCAAAATTCTCAAATTTATCCTTTTCCATATACTCAAAATTTTCCAACATCACTTCCATAATATAGAAACAATCCGACGCCAACAAATGTTGAAAAATCTCCACTTTCACAATTTTCTACTTTTAATAGTAGAGATGTCATAGATTTAAATGATGATTTCGTTGAACCTGAAGATATACGAGAAAGTGGTGTTCAATGGAAATGGGAAGAAGATAAGCTCTTAATTAGGGCAAAACATTTTGGGAACGAATTCGTGAGTATTGCGAAGAAAGTGAGCCTAGTCTTATCAAATGAGGCGTTGCCGCTATAAGAAAAAGATGGCAATGAATTAATGAAGGGGCTCAAAAATATGGAGCACGTTTTGAAAAAACACAAAAAATAATTAGAAGTGGTTCAAACATGACAAATATTGTAAAAAGAGCTCATAGTCTCCATAAAACTACTTTTGGAAAGAAAAGTAACTTTGAGTTTCATTGGAGTGAGCTTCGTAGTCAACCAAAATGGAGAGGTCCTACTATAAATAGTGGGAGTACAAAAAGAACTAAATTAAGTGATTTCGGAGCTTATTTGTCATCAGGAAACAATGAAATACCAGATGACAATAATATCGTGGAATCCCCGGTTCATCCTAAAGGAACAAAAGCAGCCAAGAGGAAAGGGAAAGGAAAGAAGAAAATCATGGATTTGGATGTTGAACGCTATGAAGAAATGACACTTGTTCAATGTAGGAAGTTATCTCTATTAGAAGAATTTAATAAAAACCATGAAAGAGAGATAGAAGCCAAGGACATGGAGATGGAATTAAAGATCATTATGGCAGACACAAGTATAATGACTAAAGCTCAGCTTGAATTGCACGCATCGCTGATTGATGAAATAAGAAGGAAAAGAGAAAGTAGAAACAATTAGTATTATTTGGTTTGTAATGTTTGTATTATAGTGTTTAGCTTCTAGTATTTGTCTTGTAGTGTTTGGCTTATAGTATTTGGCTTGTAGTATTTGGCATGTAGCGTTTGAATTTTAGTGTTTGGAAGCTAGTCACTGTAGTGTTGTGATTGTTTGAAAGTCATTGGAATAAATTCATTTTATGCTCTACATAAGATCATTAAAGTCAAATTCATTACATATCTTCTTATTAACAAATATACACTATGACAAATAATTTTGATATACATAGAGAGTTTGTTAAGGAGCTACTCACTGAAGATGATAAATACGAGAAATATCGACTTCATCTTTTTAACAAACTTCACGGCGAAGGCTCTTCATCAACACCTCGTAGAACGATATACAGAGATCGTGAAGCAGGCCATGAATTCCTTGTGAAAGATTATTTTATAGAATATCCAGTTTATATTGCGGAAACATTTCGTAGAAGATTCCGAATGGGAAGACATATATTTTTTCGTATTGTTGAGGGTGGATGCATTAGGAAGAAAAGGCTTATCACCTCTACAAAAATGTACTACAGCCATGCGTATGTTGGCATATGGAGTGGCTGCCGATGCTGTTGATGACTATGTGCGAATTTGCGAGTCAACTGCCATTGAATGCTTGTAAAAATTTGTTACCAATATTATTTTGATATTTGAAAATGAGTACTTGTGAAAGCCCAACTCAAATGATGTTCGGCGTTTATTAGAGATGGGGGAGGCCCGTGATTATCCTGATATGATGGGTAGTATTGATTGTATGCATTGGCAATGGAAGAATTATCATAAAGCATGGAAGGGGATGTTTTTGAGTGGTCACAAGGGGTTTCCAACACTTCTACTTGAAGCGGTTGCCTATTCTGATTTATGGATATGGCATGCATTTTTTGGAGTTATCGGATCTAATAATGACATAAATGTTTTAGACCGGTCGCCAGTATTTAACGAAATGCTACAAGGTCGTGCACCGGAAATAAATTATACGTTGAATGGTAACAACTATAATTTAGAGTATTATTTAGCGGATGGAATATACCCAGAATGAGCAACATTTGTCAAAACGATTCCACGTCCACAAGGTGAGAAGAGAAAGTTATTTATGAAATATTAGAAAAGTCAAGGAAAAGATGTTGAACGAGCATTTGGGGTACTACAGTCTCGCTTTGCAATTGTACGTGGTCCTGCGCGGTTCTGGGATAAAGGAGATCTTGCTAAAATAATAAGAGCATGCATTATAATGCACAATATGATTGTCGAGGATGAAAGAGACACATATGCTACTCCATTTGGTCCGCTACCATCTTACGATGATACAACAAATGGAATAGCACAACCAAATTTAGGCGAGGAGCCTTTTCTCCCGTATAAAAATTATGTCGAAAGAACTGTCCAAATCCGTGACTGACAAAAATATCATCAACTACAAACTGACTTGGTGGAGCACATCTCACAATTTCATGCTACCCGTCAAATTATCTAAATGTTTAGATTTTTAAATATGATTATGTTGTTCTCTTAATATTTTTAATTATATGTCATGTATTTGAATTATGGAAATATTTTAGTTTATACTTAAATTTGCCTTTATTAAAATTAATAATTTATTAATTTAGTTGTATGCTAACAAAAATTTTATAAAATAATTGTACATTAATTAAGCTATATATAATTGAGTTTAGTGGGGTTCAAATATATAAAAAAGTAATATAAAGTAATAGGAAAGTTGGACATTGTATTGGAGATAATGGGATACAATTTTTCTGGGGACAATTTTTGCTTAGTTGGCAGCTTGGTGGGGACAGAAAGAAGGGAATTGGCCGCGCATCGCTGCGGCTGCTCTTAGAACTTACACGTACGGTAATGACACATGGAAGAGGGCTACTGTGGCGCCCTCCAAACCCGGGTCAGAAGTTTGGGGTCCACAACACATATACAATACGTAAACCTGTATATGAAATATTATTTGCAATGACCCTGCTTTACATAACCACGGATCGCAACAGGTTAAAGTATGAAAACAAGCCACAGCCTTAACTTTTATTACAACGTACCAAATCCCAACTAATTTAACTTACAACTGATAATGAAATTATTCTTACAATCTTATTATCTCACTACCATATGAAGCTTCTTCTAGCTCGATCCAACTCAAACTGGAATCCTAGCTCGCACTTTAGACTGAAGAACTTCATTATCATCCATATCCTTCTTAACTGTAAAATATATAAAAAGATTCGCAAGAGTGAGCTAACTAGCTCAGCAAGTCATAATATCAATAACTGAGGTTAAACAATGATTAAACGAGATGATTCAAAGGAATCAAGTTTCTTGTTAAACAACCAATAGAATTGGATATTCATTTTAAGTTTTTAAAACCAAGGTTAGGTTGCTGATCAGTCACGCACTAACCCCGAGCAAAGCACACAGCACTGCTCTAACTACTGGATCCAAGGCACACATTGGCCTAACTTGACCATCGATATGGTCTGACTACGAATCTGGTCCACATAAAGAAAATTATCCAATTCAGAAGAAGTTCAACATGATAAACAATATAATTCAATAAAATCGGATCATAATCAATAACAATAAAATATTTGTATAAGAGCATGGTGAAAATTCATGGGTACCAAAAAGGATATGTCAAAATATATATAAAAGAAGTGGCCTCCAGCCTGTAGGATAATCGGGTATTAGATAAATAATGTTTCACACGGTTTTAGTACTTTGATGTCACAAGGTATGGTTGAGTATAAAAGTTTCTGTATATGTAAACAATTATGTTCCAGTGTTTGGTATATGATGGATATATATTTGTGGAGCAGCATCGTGTTTGTGTGGTTTAGTATCTGGTAAACCAACAAGAAATGGTTCATAAAGAATAAGGCTTATGGCTCAAAGATCAAATGATGTGGCTCAAGTTCAAGGCTGAAGGATTCAAAGTACTTTCAACATAAAACAAAGCTATTTTGAACACTTAACAATATATTACGAGAAAGTTTAGAAATATTTACATTATATCTCGAAAAAGGTTTAGAATTACTTGCCTTATCACAATCGATTCCAATTTTACTTGTACTCGCCCAGTGACTTTCTTCAACAACCACTCGTCTACTTTTCCTATGCCTCGATTTTATTTTCTGATCATTTGCTGTATTTTCTACATGTCGATTCCATTTTCTGATCACCTGCTTCCCTTTTGTACGACTTGCTTACTCTGTTAGGCATCATAAGTATCTATCAATATTTAACTCATACGATTCTATTCGATATACACTTCTATCTACCCTTCGTTTCACCCAAATCCGATTAACGGATTGAAAGTTACGCTATAAACAAGTAAACACCGAACATATAGACCAACAGTCAACCAACAAGTCATATATAACACATAACACATCAAATAATCAATGACATATCATTTATAAAGGAGTCTCGGATTATAAACAGGCTTTTGGGTATTCAAAATAATTTTTAAAACATTTTTCGGAATTAAAACGGGTCGTTGGATCAATTTCAAAGTAATAAACAGAGTTCGGTTGGCCAAATCTGGCTTCAAAACAATTTTATAATAATTATTGAGTCTTAAAAACAATTTAAAATAATATTTTAAAGCTCGAAATTATTTTTCGGAATTTTTAAATCATTTTTAAATAATTAAATCTAATTAAATAATTAATTAAAATCAGTTAATTATTAATTAAATCAATTAATCAATTAATTTTCGAATTAATTGACCAATTAATCAATTAATCATTACCTAAAATTAATTAACTAATTAATTCAGATTTATTTTTGAATTAAAAATAATTTTTGGAATTCAAATAATTATTTTCGGAATTTTTGGGAATTAAAAACAATTTTTAAAATGATTTTTATAAAAAAGAAATCAAACTTTTAAAGGTTTTTAAACAGAAATCAAATCGTTATAAGTTTTTAAAACGTCAGGGACCAAACTGCAAGAGTACAGAAAGGTCAGGGACCTTTCTGCACTTTTGCCATCTTCTACCTCACGTCGCCGGCGCAGCCATTGCCGGCGACTTGAAGCTTTCCGACGAGCTTAAAAAAACCCAGAACACGACCAAATTAATGGGGAAACGTAGATTATAATCTTAGGAACCTATTCATGCAATTTATTCCATCAAACAAGCTGTAAATCGATCGTAATAACCCGAGGAAAACTCGCCGCCGGCGAGTTTATATAAAATCCGGTGAAACTTCAAACGACAACTCTGTTCGATCCATGAATCGTCTGATAACGTGCTATATATGAATAGATTGCAAATTTCAAGGGGAACAAAACCCACCCCTTTAGAACATCTAATAATCCCTAAATAAGAAACCCCCAATTTTAATCAAGAACATTCAAACGAATATAAACCCTAATTATACAATTCGAGAATCAAACCCTAATTTGAACATGTTATTGAACTCCAAATTGATCATATGACATACCAAAATGATCACGAAGAAAAGATCTACAACATACAAGCATCAAATCATTCAAACAATCATCCGTACAAAAATTTATAATTTAAATCATTAATAATTCGAAATAAAAACAGTTTGTAGAGAATTGCCATTTGATTCTGCAGTGGTTTTGATGAAAGATTCTGAAAGTACAAATCAACAGCTTCATTTTGAGTATAAGCACGCCAAAATCCGATATCGATAACGCCTCCGGATTTGAGTTTGATTACGAAGAACAAAATATAATTAAAGTATTTTCTCTGGAAAAATTCTGTAAATACTGTTTGCAAATGATTTCTGGTGCAAAATAAAATACGGTAGAGGCTATTTATAATTATAGAAAATTAGTATCCCGTTGGATCATTCCGGATATAAAATGGTACGTTTATTTATAAAAACTGATCCAAACGGTACCGGTTTTCGGGATAATTATCCAAATCAGTACAATTTGTACTGCAGTCTTGGTCTCAGCGCCTGGTTACATGTATTACGAGGTGATAATTGTGATAGTTTAATAAAAAGATCTCGTTTATCAAAAATACGAGTTTTATTGATTTACCGAAACGAATAATATATCGAAAATATTGCACCGGGACCCGCACAGGACAAACCGTACGCCGGAACGAAAAAGTCGAAACATGGAAAATGCTGAGAATATTGCAATTAGGTTAGGAAGGAGTTGTCGGAAGAGTTTCGGGTTATAAAAACGTAAAAACGGATGACGTCGGTGAAAGGAATATGTCCTAAGTCCAATCATGAATTAGGATTTAGGAATAACTTCCTGTGTAATCTGTTATGATTTCATTGATATTAATAAAAGACTTGTTTTGTTTTTATTACGGGCTCTATCTATTTGAGTGTTTAAATAAGATATACCATAGTTTAGAGTAAAGCTTTTTATGGATTATGATGAGATCATAATAGTGAGACCTAAAAGATGATAACTCTAAACTTAAATAGTTCCTGGTCGTAGGATTACTAACTGGTAATTAATAATCCGCAAAGATCGGCACATAATATGCTTGCTTCATTATGAAGGATGTCTGTTCTCATAGACATTTGTGTGGTGACATTATAGCTAGTATGTAGGTGCTTATTATAGAATAAGTTCACTGAACATGACTCGCCCAACTGAACAACTGATGGAGTTCACTCACGTGTCAGCAGTTGTTCACATAGTGATAGTTGTACAAGTATCCTTAGACTTGAGGTCATCATAGTCATCTTGTGTACACTGAACTATGTTTTGGTTTAGTTCTTAGTCTCCAGGGACAATTATTAGGGCTCTACTGGGTATAGGAATTTGTACACGAAGATAGTGTATGATCAATAAAGGATCTACCCCTTCCAGTGAAGGAAGCGAATGTTCAAGGCTGATCCACTTATGCTAGTTCAGGAATCTCTGGCCAGAGTGAATGAAATTAGAAAGGAGTTTCTAATTTGCATAGAACTACGTATAGTAAATGGTAAGCAAGTGATTAAATTAGATAGGCTTGACACGAGATCCATGCCTTGTATTTAATCGGGACATTGTAGGGTAGAAGGAGTTTACTGTACGGTAACTATTCACTGAATAGGTTCTTGATATTCTAAGCAGTGAATTCATATTATCCGGATAGTCGCGATATGCTGAGAAGTATCCCTCACGATGTAGAATAAATGTGATTAATTAATTAATCATATTTAATAAATTAGAGAATTTATATAAATAATGATAAAATAGTTTTATTATTATTTATTTCTACTACCGGTTTAATATTGAACCTACAGGGTCACACCATAAAAAGAGAATGATTTAATGGTGGAGGAATTAATTAATAATGGCTAATAATTATTTATTTATAAAATAAATAATTAATTGGCAAATTTAATAATTGATTAAATGAGATTTAATTGATTATAAATTAATTAAGAAAAGTTCTTAATATTATTAATTAAAGGATTTAATTTTTGGAAATTAAATAAAGAGAGAGAATTATTTCTAAAGTGTTTAGAAAAAGGATTAATAATTAAAAACTGTTTTAATTATTAATGAGAATAATAAATGGGATAATAATAATAATAATTATGGGAAAATTTCAGCTGAAAATTTTACCTATAAATACACTATTATAGACCCAATTTTTATCCCGAACCCCAAAACCCAAAAAGTTTGGAAAACCCAATTCTCTCCACCTCCTTCCTCCTTAACATCGTTTGCTTGGTGGATACCGGTGGAGTGCTTCACACTTGAGGAGCAACTACTAAGGATCTCTGATCGTTGTCTCCGAATTATTTTAAAGGTTAGATTCGATCCCTATGTTTTTACCACGATTTATATGCTATTATTTGGATTTTATATGTGTAAAAGTGTTTTGCCATGCCCGCTGCGATTAAAAATCCAACAGTCGGTTGTTCCCGATTATATAAAATAGTTTTTAAATGCTCCGAATTTTTTTTATAAAATTCATATATTTCCTATAAAATCATAAATCATCATAAAAATAATTAGGAAGATATGACAATTATTTATATTTATTTTGGACATATAAAAATTAAAATACTCAATTAATATTATTTTTAAACATCCAAACACATTTAACACTTAACAAATAATTCACAGAATAGATACTGAACACATATAATAATTATCTATTAGCAAAAACAATTACACGATATATCCCGGATATTACATCCTTCCCCCCTTAAAAGGATTCTATCCTCAAATCTCCCAAGAAAATAAATGAGGGTACTTTTCTCTCATATCTTTTTCTAACTCCCAGCTTGACTCTTCAACCTTTGGGTTTCTTCACAATACTCTTACTAACTTTACCACTTTATTTCTCAATATTTTCTCTCTTTCTTCTAGAATCTCTATAGGACTCTCTACATATGATAAATCTGCCTGAAGTTCTATTGGCTCCTACTCTATTATATGCTTGGAGTCTGGATTATACTTCCTAAGCATCGATACGTGAAAAACATTGTGAATGTGCTCCATCTGCGGAGGTAACGCCAACTCGTAAGCTACTTTGCCAACACGCTTTAGAATCTCAAAAGGTCCGACATATCTTGGGCTCAGCTTTCCTTTCTTTCCAAATCTTGTTAGTCTCTTCCATGGCGATACTTTTAGTAATACCAAATTTCCTTTTTCAAATTCCATGTCTTTCCTTGATTGATCTTCATATTCCCTTGACAGTCTTATGTTGTTATCACTCTCTTCTAGATAACTTCAACAACTTCTTTTGTCTACTGTACTAATTCAGGGCCAAGTATTTTGTGTTCTCCTATCTCATCCCAATGCACTGGATATCTATATTTGTGTCCATAAAGGGCTTCGTAGGGTGGCATCCCAATACTGGCGTGATAATTGTTGTTGTAAGAAAATTCTACCAGAGGTAAATGCTTGTTCCAACTTTCTTTAAAAACAATAACATAAACACGTGACATGTCTTCGATTGTCTGGATCGTTTTGTTTTTCACTCTGGTCGTCTGTCTGTGGATGGTAAGCCGTACTCATATTCAGTTCCGTTCCCAAACATTCTTGAAAACTCTTCCAAAATCATGAATTAAATCTTGGATCTCGATCGGATACGATGGACACAGGAACTCCATGACGAACTACGATTTCTTTTAAGTACATATGAACTGACTTGTCCGGTGAAAATCTTCCATTTATAGACAGAAAATGAGCTGACTTGGTAAGTCTATCCACTATAACCCAAATAGCATCATGATTAGCTTTTGTCCTTGGTAACCCAACTACGAAATCCATGGCGATATGCTCCCACTTCCACTCTGGAACCTCCAATGGCTGTAGCAATCCACTTGGTCTCTGATGCTCTACTTTAAATCTTTGACATATATAACATCTGCTAATCCATTTCGCAATTTCCCTCTTCATATCTGGCCACCAATAATTTTCCTTTAAATCTCTATACATCTTGGTACTCCCTGGATGGATTGAATACCTTAAGTTATGAGCTTTCTGTAAAATTTTATTCTTCAACTTTGTAACTGGTGGAATCCAAATTCTAGAAGAAACCTAAGAATACCTTGATCATCCTTTTTGCGTGCACAATTCTTCACCTACCAAACGATTTATATCCCGATCCATTACCTCTTCCTAACACTTCTTTATCTTCTCTAACAACTCTGACTGAAAAGTCATACTATACATTCTTACTCCTTTTGGATCATGAACCCTGACTTCCAATTCCAATTTCTAGAATTCCATAGATAATTCTTTTGGTACAGTCCCTATGTTCATCCTCTCTCCTTCTTACTTATCTCTTGCCACTACATTTGCTTTTCCTCGGGAGTTCATACTTCAAACTCTTATGGTCCGTATAGATCTTACACCTTTCTCCATACATATCGTATTTCCCAATCTCTCAAAGCGAATATTATTACTGCTAGTCCCAAATTATGAGTAGGATACTTCTGCTCATAAGGTTTCGGTTGTCTGGATGCATATACAATACTTTATTGTGCCGCATCGACACACATCTGATTCCCTTATGAGAAGCATTACTATGAACTATCAAATTTCCTTAATACTTTCCAATTGATAAAACATGTGTCGCAACCATTCTCTCATTTAACTTCGCAAAACTTTCTTCACCCTTCTCCACTTTATAAAAACTTCTTGCTTTTCCTGATTAACTTCGTCAAAGGTACTGCAACTTTTAAGAAATCTTGAACAAATTTTCGATAATAACCGGCTAATAATGAAACTTCTTACTTTTGATGGTGCTTTTGGTCTTTCTTCATTCATACTATCTTTAAATTTTTCTGCGGAATCCCCTTTTGTCTCCTCCTTACTGGCTGTCTATGCTAAGAATTATACTTCCTGCCATTGAAGTTTTCACCTGGTAAACTTTTCATACTGATTCTTTCTTCTTTGACTCCTCAGCTATCATTATATAGGTTGCATGGTTCTTCTTAAGTAACACAAGTACATCTTATCCAGATTCCTCCTTCAAGATTCTACTCATCAAATTTAAATATCACTGGTATATCAGTTCATCCAACTAACATTTCTAGAATTTTATAACAACAGTACTGAGTTCTGAAAATTATCTTTGATATGTCCATAAGTTCAATCTTCACTTGGTAATATACCCAGTCTTAAATCAATCTTATAAAAATACCTTGCTTCCTTCATTTAATTAAACAAATCATTGGTTCGAGGTAACAGATATCTGCTCTTGAGAGTAAACTTGTTGAGCTTTCGCTAACGCATAATCTCACACTTCCATCTTTCTTATTAACAAATCGTGTCGGTGCACTTTTGGGGTACGCTAGGTCCAGTTGCTTTTTCTTCTAATTATCTCCTGTGTTTGCTCTGGTAACTCCTTTATTTTATCTGGTGCCATTTTGTGCGGGGCTTTGGACACTGGCTTCATTTCAGGTGCTAAATCAATCATAAACTCATTTTCTTTATCTAAAGGAAATATTGGTAACTCGTCTGGAAACATATCTTGAGACTGTAAAATCTTCAAGTTCGGTTTGCTCCTGACTCTTATTTATAATCGCCATAGCACTTATATTTTGGTCGCTGTAATCTTAAATCATTCTTAACAAGTTCTTAACTTTCCTTTGTCCTCTAAACTTCTTCATGTTCTCATTTGGCGTCTTCAGAACTATCTTCCATCACGACGGTCTACCTGGGCATCACACTTGAATAGTTAATCTACTCCTTAGAATAATGTCAAATCCTCTTATCTCAAATGATATCAATTCTTCACAACTTATTACCAGAAATATCGATTCCGCCATTGGTACTTACTTATTCAATAATTGCACGTTCTTAACTTGCTAGCCCTTTAGTCATAATTATATCAATTTGACAGGATAATTCATCTTATCAACAAAACCTTGAGAGATATACGATCAAGTTGCTCCCACATCTTTCAATACTTTAATGCATAAGGTATCTGCAATAATCATCCACGTCATCACATTCATACTCTAAATAACAGATTTCTCAGGAAAATCGCAAATTCTCGTTTTCGGAGACGTATTTCTTATTGAAGTAGATCCCCTTGACTCTTAGTGCATCCCTGGCTAGGGTTAGTGATTTGCAATTCTCGCCATATGCCCTTGTTTCCTTTCCATGCATGAGAGGTAGATGGGGCTTTGCCCGCTTGGTGTATAATACGTTGACTTTTATTTGAAAAGCCCTCGCAAAGAACAACTATAAGACGAAACAACTAGAAGGATTCACAATTTTAATAGACTTAGAGTTGAAAAGAAAGAAGAAGTAATGATTTGAATATGAATAAGACAACCACATTGGTACTTAAGATGGTCAGTCTTTCATACCGTATGGCATACATCACATGATTAGGTGGTGTCCCACCTGACTCTTCGTCATTCCGAGAAAGTGTCTCATCATAACATTGTTTATCCCAATCAGAAAGCAAAACTTGAGGGGAACAATTAAATTTGAAAGGAATGCAAAATCCTCTGTTTTGATATCATCAGAAAGAATTTATTAAGAAAAGGAGTTCATACATTTTTAGGAATTAAAAAGGAATATACGCTGTAATGTTGAGGACAAGAATGATACCATTGGTCACCATCCACATTTTGCTTGTATTCATCTTTCGAGTTTGATCGATCATATCCCAATTGTGTCATATAACAACTTTAGAAGTATGCTAAAATGTCTTCGCAACTAAGCATTATGGTAGATTCTTACTTGTTAAGTCCCACATTTGTAACATCGCACCTACACGTATAATACTTTAACAATTCGATCATAATGGCGTTCTTATCAGATAACCTTGAGTTTCCTCTTTTTAATTTAGAATAATCATGAATCATTCAACATAGCGATCTTTTTATTAATAATATTCTTCTTTTAGAAAAGTCTGGAAATCTTCCCAATCTTCTTTGGTCATGCTCAGGCTTCCGTCAAATCAGTGAATTCCTTGAACTCTGATAATCCCAGTAATTGGATGAATAGTTACTCCTTACGCTGGTTCTGTTGTTAATCTTATCAAACATTACTTGCACCTTACTATTAGGAACAATCAACTTCTTCATAATCGCAGGTTACCTCGTTCTCCGAATTAGCAATACTAAGTTTGAAACAGCATCCTTCTAGATAATCCGGGTCTTTTAACAAACAAGAAACTCAAGTAGTAACTTGACAACCGATCTTTAAAACTTATTTTATTCCAAAAAGGTTTTTAGAAATTTTTATAAGGGAAAAAAAATCTTTTTCGAAAACTTGTTAAAAATGGTGAAAATCGCACATCTAGTTGTCCTTACTGTATGAGTTGGTTGTTGTCCTTCTTATAACCAGATACCAAGTTAAAGAAATGATCACTCAAAGTTCCATTCACTTCCATTTATCTCCTCTCCTTCATTGGGTCTATTACCTTTCTTAATCGATGAAAACTTCAACTTCGTGGCATATTATCTTATTCGTGGATTTACATCAAGGCTTCCATACTGATAATACTCCCATTAACAACTTTGCAATTGTTAAGTGGAACAAACTATCCAATAGTCAACAAGTCAGCTAATGTCACATCATCTTGTTAAAATATATATCACATCATCATAACACCATTATCTAACTTCCAGAAATCTCCAGATCCCTAATCTCCTCTAACTCTCTCTCTCTCTTCAACACTTATCTACTTTATTCCACAAGCTAGTCATGGGTGGCCTAATTACTAATAGCTTCCTGTAACCTGTAACAGCCATCCTCCGGAACACTTGAATCTTCTTTCTAAACTTCTTCTCACCGTAATTTGTATCTCAATACTCACCATTTACTGCAGCTCCCGAATCCATCCTCATAGATATAATTGCTTCATAGAACAAGTTTTAAATTGGGGTATAGAACAGGGTGTAGGGTAAATTGAAAAGACACACTCACAGCTGATGTCTAGTAAAACAAGAATAAACAGATAGAGGTTTCTTAAATAGGTCGTCTCATATCAAGAGGTAATAGAATAGCATGGAATAACTTGGAAAGGTGCAACTGTCTTAACAGAAGGTAATACCATTAATACCGATGGAAGAACAAAGTGCAAATCAAATTTAGAAGAAGATGACGATCCTCAAACGGAAGGCTCCAAACGATCAGATGATGCAGGAAAATCAGGATCTGCCATTGTCGTTGTCTAGAAATCACGTCGTAAGCTAAGAATCCCGAATCACAACACGAACCATGCCGGAGACCTACTATACAGTCGCACTCAACCTCACGATGACCTATCTTTCTATTTCATATTCCTAATCCTAACCCTCTACCCAATCCCGACAATCTAGGCTTGTTTCAGTGACTTATAACCTGTAGCTTCGATACCAACCTGTGGTGCCCTCCAAACCCGGGTCAGAAGTTTGGGGTCCACAACACATATACAATATGTAAACCTGTATATGAAATATTATTTGCAATGGCCCTGCTTTACATAACCACGGATCGCAACAGGTTAAAGTATGAAAACAAGCCACAACCTTAACTTTTATTACAACGTACCAAATCCCAACTAATTTAACTTACAACTGATAATGAAATTATTCTTACAATCTTATTATCTCACTACCATATGAAGCTTCTGCTAGCTCGATCCAACTCAAACTGGAATCCTAGCTCGCACTTTGGACTGAAGAACTTCACTATCATCCATATCCTTCTTAACTGTAAAATATGTAAAAATATTTGCAAGAGTGAGCTAACTAGCTCAGCAAGTCATAATATCAATAACTGAGGTTAAACAATGATTAAACGAGATGATTCAAAGGAATCAAGTTTCTTGTTAAACAACCAATAGAATTGGATATTCATTTTAAGTTTTTAAAACCAAGGTTAGGTTGCAGATCAGTTACGCACTAACCCCGAGCAAAGCACACAGCACAGCTCTAACTACTGGATCCAAGGCACACATTGGCCTAACTTGACCATCGATATGGTCTGACCACGAATCTGGTCCACATAAAGAAAACTATTCAATTCTAAAGCAGTTCAATATGATAAACAATATAATTCAATAAAACCGGATCATAATCAATAACAATAAAACATTTGTATAAGAGCATGGTGAAAATTCATGGGTACCAAAAAGGGTATGTCAAAGTATATATAAAAGAAGTAGCCTCCAGCCTGTAGGATAATCGGGTATTAGATAAATAATGTTTTTACAAGGTTTTAGTACTTTGATGTCACAAGGTAAGGTTGAGTATAAAAGTTTCTGTATATGTAAACAATTTTGTTCCAGTGTTTGGTATATGATGGATATATATTTGTGGAGCAGCACCGTGTTTGTTTGGTTTAGTATCTGGTAAACCAACAAGAAATGGTTCACAAAGAATAAGGCTTATGACTCAAAGATCAAATGATGTGGCTCAGGTTCAAGGCTGGAGGATTCAAAGTACTTTCAACATAAAACAAAGCTATTTTGAACACTTAACAATATGTTACGAGAAAGTTTAGAAATATTTGCATTATATCTCAAAAAAGGTTTGGAAGTACTTGCCTTATCACAATCGATTCCAATTTTACTTGTACTCGCCCAGTGACTTTCTTCAACAACCACTCGTCTACTTTTCCTATGCCTCGATTCTATTTTCTGAACATTTGCAGTATTTTCTACATGTCGATTCCATTTTCTGATCACCTGCTTCCCTTTCCTATTCCTTGCTTACTCTGCTAGGCATCATAAGTATCTATCAATATTTAACTCATACGATTCTATTCGATATACACTTCTATCTACCATTCGTTTCACCCAAATCCGATTAACGGATTGAAAGTTACGCTATAAACAAGTAAACACTGAACATATAGACCGACAGTCAACCAACAAGTCACATATAACACATAACACGTCAAATAATCAATGACATATCATTTATAAAGGAGTCTCGGATTATAAACAGGCTTTTGGGTATTCAAAATGATTTTTAAAACATTTTTCGGAATTAAAACGGGTCGTTGGATCAATTTCAAAGTAATAAACATAGTTCGGTTGGCCAAATCTGGATTCAAAACAATTTTATAATAATTATCGAGCCTTAAAAACAATTTAAATAAATATTTTAAAGCTCGAAATTATTTTTCGGAATTTTTAAATCATTTTTAAATAATTAAATCTAAATAAATAATTAATTAAAATCAATTAATAATTAATTAAATCAATTAATTTTCGAATTAATTGACCAATTAATCAATTAATCATTAACTAAAATTAATTAACTAATTAATTCATATTTATTTTTCAATTAAAAATAATTTTTGGAATTCAAATAATCATTTTTGGAATTTTTGGGAACTAAAAACATTTTTTAAAATGATTTTTATAAAAAAGAAATCAAACTTTTAAAGGATTTTAAACAGAAATCAAATCGTTATAAGTTTTTAAAACGTCAGGGACCAAACTGCAAGAGTACAGAAAGGTCAGGGACCTTTCTGCACTTTTGCCATCTTCTACCTCACGTCGCCGGCACAGCCATTGCCGGCGACTTGAAGCTTTCCGACGAGTTCAAAAAAAACCCAGAACACGACCAAATCAATGGGGAAACGTATATTACAATCTTAGGAACCTATTCATGCAATTTATTCCATCAAACAAGCTGTAAATCGATCGTAATAACCCAAGGAAAACTCGCCGCAGGCGAGTTTATATAAAATCCGGCGAAACTTCAAACGAAAACTCCGTTCGATCCAGGAATCATCTGATAACGTGCTATATATGAATAGATTGCAAATTTCAAGGGGAACAAAACCCACCCCTTTAGAACATCTAATAATCCCTAAATAAGAAACCCCCAATTTTAATCAAGAACATTCAAACGAATATAAACCCTAATTATACAATTCGAGAATCAAACCCTAATTTGAACATGTTATTGAACTCCAAATCGATCATATGACATACCAAAATGATCAGGAAGAAAAGATCTAAAACATACAAGCATCAAATCATTCAAACAATCATCCGTACAAAAATTCATAATTTAAATCATTAATAATTCGAAATAAAAAAAGTTTGTATAGAATTACCACTTGATTCTGCAGTGGTTTTAATGAAAGATTCTGAAAGTACAAATCAACAGCTTCGTTTTGAGTATAAGAACGCCAAAATCTGATATCGATAACGCCTCCGAATTTGAGTTTGATTACGAAGAACAAAATATAATTAAAGTATTTTCTCTGGAAAAATTCTATAAATACTGTTTGCAAATGATTTTTGGTACAATATAAAATACGGTAGAGGCTATTTATAGATACCTCCTTTCTTCGGCACGTAATGAACTGGACTCACCCAAGAACTGTCAGAAATGGGATAGATGATCCCTGCATCCAGCCACTTGAAAATTTCCTTCTTCATCACTTCTTTCATGATTGGATTAAGCCATCTATGTTGCTCAACAGTAGGCTTGCTACCTTCCTCTAGCAGAATTTTATGCATGGAATAAGAAGGGCTAATTCCCTTGATATCTGCTATAGTCCATCCAATTACAGACTTGAACTCTCTCAAAATTATTAAGAGTTTTTCCTCATCACTACCTGAAAGGTCAGATGCAATAATCACAGGCAAAGTAGATGCATCACCTAAACAAGCATATCTTAAGTGTTCAGGCAATGGTTTAAACTCAATTGTAGGAGCTTCCTCAATAGATGGCTTGAGGCGTATTGGATATTTGCTCAGATCCTTCATTCCAAGAGATTCAAAAGGCATATCCATTTTCCGCTTCCAGGGAGAAGCATTCAGATATTGCAATTGTTCATCACCTTCATCATCTTCACTATCTGAATTCCCCAACAAGGCCTTTTCGAAGGCATCTGACCTTAGCAATTGATCAAGTTCTGAAGTAACCACGGAATCGACCAGCTCCACCTTTAAGCACTCCTCATTTTCCGTAGGGAATTTCATGGCGTTGAACACATTAAAAGTTACATCCTGATCCAACACTCGCATGGTGAGCTCACCCTTCTACACATCTATCAAGGTTTGGCTAGTAGCCAAGAAAGGTCTTCCCAAGATTATGAGAATCTTCTTATCCTCCTCGAAATCAAGAATTACAAAATCAGCAGGAAAGATGAGTTTATCCACCTTGACCAAGACATCCTCCACAATGCCTCGTGGATATGTAATAGAACGGTCGGCCAACTATAAGGTCATATAAGTCGGCTTTGGATCGGGTAAGTCCAATTTCTTGAAGATTGACAAAGGCATCAGATTGATGCTAGCTTCCAAGTCACATAAGCATTTGTCAAATGACAGGCTTCCAATGGTTCAAGGAATAGTGAAGCTTCCAGGATCTTTAAACTTCGGAGGCAACTTCTGTTGCAGCACAACACTACATTCCTCCGTGAGAGCAACGGTCTCTAAGTCATCAAGCTTCACTTTCCGAGAAAGTATACCTTTCATAAACTTCACATAACTAGGCATCTGTTCAAGAGCTTCAACGAAAGGTATGTTGATATGAAGTTTCTTGAACACCTCCAGAAACTTTTCAAACTGCTTATCCAGCTTTTTCTTCTGCAGCCTCTTAGGAAAGGGAGGTGGAGGATAGATCTGTTTCTCCCATGTATTACCCTCAGGAGGAGTGTGTTTAACAATAGTCTTCATTGGTTCCACTTCTGCTTCCTTCTGCACTTCTTCTACAGCTACAGCTTCTTCATCCGAAACTTGAGAGTGTTCGGGATTTGTAACCTTCCCAGACCTCAATGTAATTGCCTTTACTTGCTCCTTAGCTTCTCTCTTTCCTGGCACTTCAGTGTCACTAGGGAGTGTACCAGGTTGACGATTTAGCAAGGCATTAGCAATTTGTCCAATTTGATTTTCCAAGGTCTTGATAGAAACCGCTTGGCTTTTGCACATGAGCCTCAACTCCTCCAATTCAGATTTTCATTAGACTGTTGCAGCTGGAGTTATTATCTTGGTACACATTGCGGTTGCTAAAAGCCAGGAGGGTTGTACTGCTTTGCTGGATACTGCTAATAAGGCTTCTGAACCGCATTCTGAGTGTTGCTCCAGCTAAAGTTAGGATGATTGCGGTTATTGGGATGATAGGTGGCTGGCACAGGTTGTTGCGACCTCTGAAAGTTGCTCACGAACTGAGCTGATTCACTAGAAATAGCACGCTGCTCCGTCTTATGGGCACCAGCACAAAGCTCACATACACAAGTGATCTGATTAATTATATCATTAGCCAAAAAATCCACCTTCATCGTCAAAGCCTTAAGTTGACCAGCTATAGCAGTAGCTGTATCTAACTCAAGAATTTCTGCTACCTTGCCCTAAGATAGTCTCTGAGTAGGATTCTGGTATTCATTAGCAGCCATCAGTTCAATCAGTTCATAAGCCTTATCGTAGCTTTTAGCCCACAAGGCTCCTCTTGATGCTGCATCACCAATCCATTATAGAAGCGGCTAATGATCATCCAGTCAGGCATCCCATGGTGAGGACACTTTCTAAGCATCTCTTTGTAACGATCCCAAGCCTCACATAAAGATTCTCCAGATTGCTGAGCAAATTGAGTAAGTGCGTTTCTGATTGCAGTAGACTTCGCCATGGGAAAGAATTTAGTTAGGAACTTTTGAGCAAGATCCTCCCATTTGGTGATAGACCCTGGTGGTAAAGAATGTAACCAATACTTTGCTTTATCCCGTAAAGAGATTGGGAAAAGTCTCTGTAATATCCGGGATATATCGTGTAATTATTTTTGATATTATTATGTGTGCCCAGTATCTATTATGTGAGTTAATTGTTAAGTGTTATCTGTACTTGAATATTCAAAAATAATATTAATTGAGTATTTTAATTTTTATATGTCCAAAATAAAATATAGATAATTGTCATATCTTCCTAATTATTTTTATGTTGGTTTATGGATTTATAAGAATCATATGAAATTTCTAAAATCTTTTTCCGGGTAATTAAAATCTATTTTATAAAAACGGGAACCAACCGACGTCAACCACTGTTACGTTTTTGGAACCTGAAACTCTTTCGAGAACTCCTTCCTAACCTAATTGTAACATTCCGAGCATATTCCATGTTTCGACTTTTTCGATCTGGCGTACAGTTTGTCCTGCGTGGGTCCCGGCGCAACATTTTCGATACAATATTCGTTTCGGTAAATCAATAAAACCCGTATTTTCGATAAAGGGAGTTTTTTTATTAAACTATCCCAATTATCACTTCGTAATACTTGTAACCAGGCGCTGAGACCAAGACCGCAGTACAAATTGTACTGATTTCGATAATTATCCCGAAAACCGATATCGTTTGGATCAGTTTTTACAAATAAACGTACCATTTTATATCCGGAATGATCCCACGAGATACTAATTTTCCATAATTATAAATAGCCTTTTACCGTATTTTATTTCGTATCAAAATCATTTGCAGATAGTTAATTATATAATTTTCAGAGAAAAACCCTAATTACATAAACTGTTCTAAGAATCAAACAGCAAAACGAAGGCGTTACCGATCTCTGTTTTTAAAGCTTGAGTAACCAAAACGAAGGATTTGAGGTGTTCTATCAAATTCTGAGCTTTGTTTCACTGCAGAAATCAAGGTTATTTTTCTAAAAATTTAATTATTTTCGAATTTATTTTATTAAAAATATGAATTTTTGTTCGGATGATTGTTTGTATGATTTGATGATTGCATGTTGTAGAGCTTGTTTTTCCTGATGATTTTCATATGTCATACGTCTGATTTGGAGTTCAATAACATGTTCAAATTTGAGTTTAATTTTCGAATTTCAAAATTAGGGTTTATAACCCGTATGAATGTTTTCAATTGAAATTTGGGGGTTTTTGATTCAGGGGTTATTAGCTGTTGATTTATAGTGGGTTGTGTTCCTTATAAAATTTGCAATCGATTGATATATAGCTCGTTAACAGAGGATGCTTGAATCGAAGGGAGTTGTGTTTTAAAGATTTGCGATGTTCGCCGGAAACCGGCGATGTTCTTGGCCAATTTCCGGCCAGAACAGGGATGATTAGAATGTTTTGAATGCATGAACAAGTTCCTGGTGTTGTGTAGTATTGATCTGGAGGTGTTGGTGGGGTGAGGACGCCGGGATCGTCTTCTCCGGCCACCCCCGACTTTTTCCGGCGACTGGACTGCAAAATTGCAGTTTGGTCCCTGCAGTTTTGAAAACGATACAGTTAGGTCCCTGAAGTTTCCAGACTTTGCAAATTTAGGATTCCTGTTTATAAAATGTTTAAAAATCATATTTCCTATTTATTTTTATTATAAAAATTTATTTTTAATTTCTGAAAATTCTGAAAATTATTATTTTAATTCTGAAAATTATTTTTTATTCACAAATAAATCTGAATTAATTAGTTAATTAATTTCAGTTAATTTATAATTGATTAATTGGTCAATTAATTCGAAAATTAATTGATTAATTGATTTAATTAATTATTAATTGATTTTAATTAGTTATTTAATTAGATTTAATTATTTTAAAATAATTTAAAAATTCCGAAAAATAGTTTCGAGCTTTAAAATATTATTCTAAATTATTTCCAAGACTCGATAATTATTCTAAAAATTATTTCGGAGCCAGAATGGGCCAACCGAACCATGTTTATTAACCCGAAATTGATCCAACGACCCGTTTTAATTCTGAAAAATGTTTTAAAAATTATTTTAAATACCCGAAAGCATATTTATGACCCGAGACTTCTTCATAGATGATATGTCATTGATTACGTGATGTATTATGTGTTATACGTGACCTGTTGTTTGACTATCGGTCTATATATTCGGTGTATACTTGATTATTGCATAACTTTCAATCCGTTAATCGGATTTGGGTAAAACGAAGGGTAGATAGAAGTATGTGTTGAATAGAATTCCATGAGTAAATTATTGATAGATACTTATGATATGTGAGCAGAAGAGGCAAGACGTAGGAAAGGGAAACAGGTAGTTGAGGAGTAAGACGATTGTGATTGAAAGCAAGTGCAGGATAGTAACCTAATACCAGGCAAGTGTTCTGAACTTTCTCGAGATATTGTAATTCTTGATAGTCTTGTTAACATTGCAAGTGCTTTGAAGCACGGAAACCTAAATCCTGATTTCAGTTATTGTTCTTGAGCTATGAACCATATTCTTTCTAAGCCATTGATTATTGTATACCCAAACACGAACCACAAATCTACGATACTACTCCACAAATACATACAAACTAAATATTAGACACTGAACTGAATTATTATATACTCAATCCATGATATCTTATGCTTTGAAAGCCCAAATCTTTGAAACCCTGAAATGTTGATTCCTTTGTTATCCAATTCTTTCATTACCCAGCATTCAAGCTTTAAAAGTACCTTGTTGATCCTTACAAGGATTTAAACCCTTTCATTGTTAAACATTTATTGTTGTTAATGATTTCGGTTATTGTTTATTGTAATAACCCCAAAATTTTTCAACTTTTTGTAACCCTTGTGAATAGTGTTTTAGCTGAATGAGAAAACTTTTCGCGCCACACTATGTAGGGGTTCTGTTATGGATATTCTGGGATTTTATTAGTACTCTATGAAGTATATAAGTGTATGTAAATATCGTCAGAATCCAATTCCGAACACTTTGGTTTTTCCCGGAAATCCACAAGATACGGAGAGAATTGAGTATAAGGTAACAGGATAAAAAGGATTTAAATTAAGGATTATGATAGAGGATCATAAAAAGGAATATAATGTATTGAGAAAGGTTAAGGGAACCTAAGTAATAAGATCCCGGGTATGATCCTTCAAACGATAAACGAGAACGAAAGTTAAGCGAACCGTATAACAGATCAGCGGTCATTAGGCAAACGATTAGGAAGTTAATCAAAGGGATTAGTGGGAATGATGTCATCCAACCAATAGAAAGAAGACAAGGAAGGAAGGATGACATCATGAGGATGAGGTAAGCATGACATGGGAAGGAAGGAGGTGTGGTTGAATAAGGACCACACAAATTCAAGGGCAAGGTAGTAATTTACTAAATCAAATACAAATCAAGCCAACCAAGCTAGCAAAATCATTTCATCAAAAATCAAAAACAACCAAGGCATTTGTTCTTAGGAGCTCTCGGCTTTTTACATTTTAAAGGCATAGATTTTTCAAAAATCAAGATCCAAGCATCCTAAATTGGTAAGAAAATTCCCTAATCATCTTTATGCTTAGTTATGGCTATATCATGAGTTTAAGCCATTAATTCTTTCTCTAACTTCTTCATTTAATCAAGGAAGAAGACAATGAATAGTGTTTTCAAGTTTTTAACTTGAACTTTTTCTTGTTTTTCTTGAAGATCCAAGCTTTCCTAAGGCTTCTCAAAGCTTCTTAAGGCTTCCTAGCTCCACCCACCACTTCAAGGAAGGTATACCATTTCCAAACCCTAGGTTCATATATATTATAAGGTGATTTTGAGTAGTGGGTTGATATTGTATCTTGTTGTTATGATTTAGAGTTTGAGATTTGGTATGGTAGTGAATGGAATGGTAATTATTGTGGTTTTGATTTAAAAGAACTTAAGAATGATTAAAGTTAAGTTTAAGCATAAGTATGAAAGATTAAATTGAATTGGTTGGGGTGGTTATGATGTGATAAGGATGGAGGATGGTTGTATGTTGGATTTGAGGTTGATTTGGGTTGTTTGTGAATGGGTTAAAATTTGGAAATCACGTAAACATAGCCGTCGTAACGTCCGATTTTCTTTGGACTGTTTTTGTGCATAGCATTAGGACCCGAGAACCCCCTGCTAGATTGTGACCACTGCCATGTTTAGATAGCTCATGTTACGAGCTTCGTTTTGATATGTAGTTCGTTCGATTCCGATTTACGGTTTAGGAGAAACGACCGTTTCAAGTAACGGCGTTTCGCGAACGAAACTTTTTCCCTCGCCTTACTTTGGAATGTAGGTTAAAGACCAATAAGGGTTAATTAATGTGTGAAACATTTATGGTAAGTGTGTTAGGCAGTTGGTAAGATATTCGCGAAGGAATCGCTTTAAAACTCGTAAAGGTTAAATTATTAAAAATGGTGGAGCCGCGGGTACCCGAGTGACTTAAGCAAATCAGTGAGCGCAAAACAAGCGTTAGAGTCTAAGTTAGTTAAAGTATAGGTTTACAAGTGATTTTGGTTTAATTCCAACTTACTTGTTATTTATAGGTTATCAGACTCGTCCCGAGCCTTTCTCACCCCCAAGTCGCTCAGGCAAGTATTCTATCCGATACACTGTTGTTGTGATGTATACATTTGTATATGCATGATCTTGCGATAAATGCCTATTGGTTATTTAGCAAATTTTTGCGATATATTGTAGCATGTGATATGGTATATATGCATGCCTGTTTCATATTCTTGAAATATATATCTGTTGGTTCATTTGATAATACCTATGCTAGAGGATAGCGGTAACTTGCATATACCCTTAGTATAGGGACCCAAAGGTGAAAATATTTTCAAAAACCGGGAGTCGAGGATCCCGAGTAGATTTTATATATATGGATATGGATATATATATATATATATTTATATATATATATATATATGGTTATAGTTTTCCAAACTATTAATCGAATAAGGTTTATTCGATAACTTGAAACTTTATTTTATTATTGAATATTATTTCGAATATTATTCGAGGGTTTATGACTCCATTTATTTATTTATCTGAATATTATTTGAATATTCATTCGAGGACTTATGACTCTTTTATATTATTATGAATATTATTTGAATATTCATTTGAGGATCTATGACTCCGATAATGTGCTGTAATATATTCTTTATTTTATTAAAGAGTAAGGTGTTAATAATCAAACTTATTTTCGATTATTCAAATAAAGATAATACTTTCATATAAGTATATCTTTGGTTATTTAATGTTTATTTCAAGTATAAGTTTTAATACTTCTACTTCAATTATTTTTATAAAGATTATTCTTTATGGGAATATTATTTAAATAATAATATTCAGTCATTTTCTAAATATTCTGGGGACTGATTTACTTCATTAAATCAGCCTTACTCCAAACACTCTTTAAAGTGTTTTCGAGTCTTCAAAATGATTTTTAAAAGTCAGAGCGGATCCCAAAACTCATTTTTTTATATTTAAGATCTTCCTTTTTAAAGGGGATTTAAATACTCGCTCAAAACCTGGGGAATCCGGCTCTGTGGTGTATTTTATATTCGCAACGAGGTTGCAGATTTGGTAAATGAATTGATTACTTGCCCAACGTTCGGGAAGTAAGCCCATCTCATTGAGTCGGCATAAGCGACAGGCCGGGGTACGGTCTATTATTGTGTAAGTGGCTGGGTGGCAGTCCATCAACGCGTGAGGGGCCGGGATACGGTCTAGCGCGAGGTCCTAATGCGGCCAGGGTGATGACCGGTGAGGAATTCATCCATCTACAGTAGAAAAGGTTACTTATTGGTATCTTTGCCTGATCAGCAAGATATCTGGTTTATGCCAAAATTCTTTTCCTTTCCAAAATTCATTGGATGTTTCAAACTCTGTTCATACTTTACATAACAGAGGTTCCAGGAAATGTTTAAAGGGGTATATATATGTGGATATATATATACCGGGACTAAATAAAGTATCTCATAACTTTTTCATTCAATAATATTTCAAAGATTGAATCTATTCAAGTCTTAACTTGTGGTCTCATCTATGGGGTGTTTTTCTTAAAACTTATAATACTTCGAACGGTGGCAGTTCAAGTAACTTTATATATGATATAAGTGTGGTGAAGTATTGGTAACTTCATTCCTTGTTTTTACTTATATCTAGTAAGTAATTATCTTGCATATGATAGAGATGCTATTAAGTATCCATTTAGATACTTATATTATTGTTATCACTATATATATTATCTTGCGAGCTGTAAGGCTCACTCTTGCTTTATTTCTTCATCACACAACAACAGTTAGGAAAGATGGCCAGACTCCAGCAGACCCAGCGCAAGCGCGTGGGAAGCGTCCCGCGTCTTCCCGATGATGTTGTAGCTGCTATAGCTGCAGAGGTAGATCCATTGTAGTTCAGACCATCTACTTTTGAGAATCAAATTATGTATAATTATAACTTGTGGCAAATAATGGCAATTAACTGTAAATTATCAAGTAATCGGTTTGGGTTGTAATAATTTTAAATTGTGGATTCAAAGACTTGTACTTATTTCAATTTCATCTCTGAGACTATAACGGGTTGTGGTGTGTGTTAGTGTGGGGTCACAGTGTGAGGTTATTTATTATTAATTAAGTGAAGTGATATTGTGGAAAGAAAGACCGTGACAATCCGGATCCCCGACCCCGGATCTGGGGGTGTTACAGTTCTTTTAAGTATATAGGCGTTAAATAACGATCCTTACATTTTTACCCTTCTGGAAGTAATAGCCGTTTACAATATTTTGACGGAACGCTATCGTGTGTTTAAATTTTTTTGTTCGACCACTCATATCATAGTTTCTATATTTGAGCTATTTTACTGTTAAAAAATAATAGTTGAGGCCACTTTACTGCAATTAAGTCTTTATTTTATCATTTTAGATATTCCAATTTATAAAAGTGGACATAAGTTGGCTAATTTTTTATACTAGAAAAAAATAAAACATTTAATCACTACGATATACATTAAGGCTAATTAATATTTTCACTATTATGTGTTTTTTCAAGTTTCAAATTTGGAAAACAACAAAATTCGGAAGAAGGGGATAAACAACTTGGTTTTATGAGTTTTTTTTATCGTTAAATATTTATTGTTGCCTAAATATTCAAAGATATATTTATGTCTTTTGCTTAGATGATTAATTTCTTAAAATAAAAAAATATCTTTGAACGTAAATATTGTATTTCGACACAATTTATATACATATATTTAGACTTGACGTAAAAATTTAATCAATATTATCTCTCAATAATATTTCAACCCATATTTAAATCGGGTTAAATGGCTATTTTTCACTGAAGTGAATCGTAACTTGCAAGTAGGTACCTAAACTAAAAAGGCTTGCAGTTGGGTAACTAAACCTCTATTTAATGTTAATTCGGTACTTGAACTATAAAATAACTTTCACATCCGTTAAGTTACTTTGACTTTTGGAGAAATCCGTTAAACTTAATGGATCAATTACCATATCAAATAGAAGAAGTACCTACCTGCAAATTGAACTCCAATTAAGTGACCAAATAGCCATTTTACAATATTTTTCAATGAATACGCAAACACTCTATCTCTGTTCATTAAACAACTCCATCCATTAAACGATCATCCATCAAACGATAATACCATCCAAAACAATTCTCAACAAAAAATGAAATGAACAAGGAAAAACCAATCAGGTTCTTATTTTCAAAACATCCTCCACCTCTAAATACTTTTTGATATACTTATTTTCTCATTGGTCATGAAACATACATGTACCGAGTAATCACTACCTAATTTTCGGGATTGGATTTACCTTGTAAAAATCTATTGGTAACTAAGTTATTTGATGGCAACGTGCATCACTTATGTTAAATAAACAAACATCACTGATGTTTTTAGAACGAAAAAATGTCAAAATAGCGCTGATAAATTTGTTCAAAATAATTTTCAAAAGATAGTGACCTAAAAGGAAATTACTAAAAAATTTTTGATAAATAACACAAATAATGAAGGTGAAAAGTTGTCAAACAATCAATATAATCAAATCTTTGCATATATGGAAATGATTTTATACGCATACGTATATATATAAGCAATTTAATTAAATCAAAAATACTATCCTTCTTTCTTATTCAAGTATAATCCTTGTATTTTTAAAAACAACCTGGTTCGCACGATCAAAATAAAATTTACGATAATCTGGATGTGTTTCTAGTTCTCTCACTAAAAAGAGAGCTCTTTTAAACCTCCTCCTCACACACATATATATGTATATATTGTATATATAATGTATGTATGTTTAATGTTCTTAATAATAATTTCCCCAATTTGTGTGTATATGGAGTGTTATTAAGTCGGGATGTATCAAATTTGACAGGTTATGGTTATGACAAATATGTTAACGGCGGTGATGTAAATGTAAGTTTATATTAGTTCAGTTAGTTAATCTTTAAGTTTTTTGAGTTGAAGTACCTAATTGTAAGTTGAACTACACTTCAGTGACCAAATAGCCGCTTAACAATGTTTAAATCAAACAGTACTTGCAATACCCAAGTTTATATCTCAAGTATTCCCATTCTTGTTTAACTCAATATAATGCATATAATCATCTCAAAATTAGCCACCAAATATACCAAATTTGGTTCCAGACTTATTATACAAACCTCTCATTTTTGGTACCTAATCATCTAGCTGTCAGATCTCAGAAAACATGTGATAAATCCTGTCGTAACAAACTCATGAAGTCGATACACATTTCATTATTCGTTCAAATATCGGATTGCTAGCTTGATTTATAAAAACTTAAACTATATTCTTTTGAATTCTAGCGAGGAGTCAGAGTCTCACAGGGAACATAGAAAAAGAGGTCTCCGAAAGGACCCTCCCTCATAACAGAACAGAAGCTGTGAATTTGTGGTAGCAATGATGCCACAAACAATTACAAATAATTAGGCTACCGCCTAACTGTGTTCTTACTTATAAGTTACTTTTGTCTTATAAGCCGTAACAACTTATCGACTATTGTTTATCGATCCAGTTTATAAGTTGAATTTGCAATTTATAAGCTGATAAATAAAATATTGGTAATAACGTACTTTTTTCTTGACTTATTTTAATATTTCGCATTTTTATTAACATTAATTTTAAAATATATGTTTTAAATGTTAATCTAATTTAAAATTTATGAATTACGATAATTATATTTAAAATTAATTATTTTAGTACATTTAAGTTAAAAAAATTATGACTTATAAGTAAAATTATTCAAACACTTATATAACTTACTCCCTCCGTCCCTGCCAATTCTTTACGTTTGGTTTGGGCATGGAGGTTAAAAAATATGTATAAAGTAGTGAAAAAGAGAAAAAAGAGTGTGTGAAGTGGTGGGTCCCATTGAGTTTTAATATATAAAAGAGAGATTGTGGAGTAAAAGTAGTGTGAAAATGAAAAAAAAAGTGGGAAAGTGGTGGAATCCATTGACTATTTTTGGTAAGTTTTGAAATGTAAATAATTGGATGAGATATCCCTAAAAGAAAAGTGTAAAAAAATGGTTGGGACAGAGGGAGTATAAGTTTTCATTTACTTATTACTTTTAAATTATTTATTCATTTTAAGTTATAAGTTAATTATTTTAAAATTTCACAAACGGGCACAAATATTAATTAAATTATTAGTTACCAAAAAATTGTATTATTTTTCAAAAATATTAATGAATACTTAAATTATCATATCAACTAAAAATGAACGATAGTTTTGAAATAGACCAAATAAAAAATGTGGTCCCAATGAATGAGACGGGGAGTACAATTTTTACGGTGTATCAAAGATTACGAGACCCATCATTTTCTATTCACAAATTGTGGGTTCTAGTGAAGATGAGAAATTCATTTTTTTCTTCGCTAGGGAAATATAGATGGCGACTAGTCTAACTAGATTTTTGCATCAATTTAATTTGTTATTCTGAAAAATAATCAATTACAAAATTTAGATATATTCGCGATTTTCTTAATATTAGAATTGTTGGGTTCATCTAGTTATGTATAGTTTTGCCGGAAACGATCACAAATAGCCCGGCAAAGATCGAAATACTGCTATTGATGTGGACTATTTGGAAATTGGAATCCATATATTAATTTGCAATAAATGTTTTCTTTGTGTGTTTTAACTCTGTTTATTATAATAAGGTAGATCTGTTAAACGGATAATTCGGATACAGACCCGCCTATATCGGTATTCGTAATTATCGGATTAAAATACGAATAATATTCATTTTATTTCGAATACGGATAATATCCGTTTTTCTCGGATACGAATGTCGATATTCGAACGAATATCGGATTTTTAAAATTTTTGTGATGGCCTTGCCGTATTGATGATGATTTCAAAACGTTTTTTTACGACTGAATTCAAATGATATTATATATATACATATAGTATTTGTAAGTATTTATATAATTATATAAAATTTGTATAAATATATTATTTAATATATATACACACTATAAATTAATAGAATAAATAATAAATTAAATATATAATTTTATATCATATATATTTAATTTCAGATTTGAATATTCCGAATTCGGAAACGCCTATTATCCCCGTTTTCCGTTTGAGACGAGGAGGTTGATGCAAAATACTAATGCCCGTTCCGGAAATGGGTGCCCATCCCAGCGTTCACTTTCAGCGTTGGATGTGGACAATTTACGATGCTGGTCTCTGACACATGTACAGTTATCAATGGCTTACTGAGCCCAGCCATTCAGTTTCGTTATCTAAAATGGCCCAATGGCCATTAACCCATTTCTAGTCACATTCCCATAGACCATAGTGTAGTTAGATCATATTGATAAATTTCACGGTCCCGAAAATGTTCCGGATTCCGAATTGTAAATTTACTTTTGATTATTATTTTATAATATTTTTTTAATTGAATATTAACAGGACCCATCCTAATTTTTGAGATTTTGTGCCCGCCCAATTTTTGGTAAAAATGAATCGAAAAAATATTAAGCTCTCATTAGATGAAAATTATTTGATCGAACTCATCGTCACCATGGGTTTCAATGAAAACATGATAATAAACAATATAAGAGTACTAGGATTTAAAGACAAATCGAAAACAAGCATCAAAGTATCAAATATATTGAAGAATATAAAAGTCTTCTTCTCTGTAGCCGTCTTGTGCTCTCTAGGTCTTCGTATTGCTCTCCCTAGACTCTTTATTATTAAAAACGTCCTTTTATTGGTTTATATAGGTTTCTAGATGACCTGGACTCGCTAATTCTTCAAAACAGACTCAAATCAGGATTCTTGGCCAGACGACCCCGCGCGGCCGCGGGCTTCATATTGCTCTCCCTTGACTCTTTGTTATTAAAAAACGTCTTTTTATTGGTTTATATAGGCTTCCAGATGACCTGGACTCGCTAATTCTTCAAAACAGACTCAAATCAGGATTCTTGGCCAAACGACCCCGCGCGGGTGCACGCAAAATCTAACAACCTGGCGCGGACGGCCCCCTTCCCGCGCGGGCACGCTGTGCCTATGTACTTTGACTGCAATTTCTTGTTTTGGCTGTAACTTGAGTTCCGCTCGTCAGAATTTAATGATTCAACAGTCCATGCAAAGCTATCGAGATGCTCTTCAACATGAACATGACATAAGCTTCCAATTATGATCTCTTTTCAGCATATTTCTTTGAAAAGATCATTTATTCATCCAACTAATGCCTGTGAGGCAAAAACACAAAAACACATCTAAAATACCAATAACTTGAGTCCAAAATACCAACTCAAGCCTGTAATGAAGCGTTCCAAATAGATATAAAATCCACTTATCAGTTCCTTTATTTATAATATTTTTCAGGTTTTATTTTTTTCTTACACTTGATAAATTTATTTTTATTTTTGTATCTGTAAACACCATGTCACTTTTTCATATTAATTGCACAAACATAGACGAAAACAATCAAGGCTTATTTTCAGTTTGTTCCAAGTAAACTCACACATACCCGATAGTCGAACCCTTGCTTGAACCCCTCTGGATGAAGCAAGAGAAGATCAATTTTTCGTTCGCGGAAACAATCAATACCTGCCTGCAAGGGTTGGTTCAGTTGTTTAAAAAGGGGATAATTATCCTCTTGGTCACATGTTCGAATCCCACAGGAGGAGAATTTATGATAATGTCTTCTGAGTCAGAGCCTGTCGCTTAAATACGGTTTACCTTGGTTCACGTTACCCAAAGGATAGCGGCTGCGGGTTACCTACGAAAAAAATAAAATCAATTTATAAATATGTGAGTTAAACGGATAATTTTTTTTACCTCGAGATTTGTTGAAATACAAATTACATATGCTGAAATATGTATTTAGCCGAAACTGTTATCGTTACATTAATATCTATGATTTTTTATACTCTTCTCAGAAAATTTGTAGTATCAAAAATCAGAAACAAAAAACTCAAATGTTTCAAAACCTAATTATCATAAAAGTGTGTTGATTATCTATTTTGCCTTTTTTCCCCTCTTGTTTTTAAAAATATAATTGAGGAACAAATTGTGTAAAGACATTCTCTGCCTTCAATTCTTTGTGAAAAAAAAAATGTTTATCGAACACGGTTTTATTGTTTCCGCACCGCACATTTACTCGATCTCGAATAAATATTTGACATGAACAATTAAAAACCTGGGAAACCCGTTAAAGCCCTAAATACAATGTATGTGGAGCTAGCTAGCGCTTGAACACGGACACGCGTAAGCTCACTTATGGCCATAGCCAAAGAATGGAAGAGATAACT
Organism: Apium graveolens; assembly: GCF_009905375.1. Lineage (NCBI taxonomy): Eukaryota > Viridiplantae > Streptophyta > Magnoliopsida > Apiales > Apiaceae > Apium > Apium graveolens. The sequence goes on from NC_133655.1 coordinate 1,637,707, forward strand.
TAAATTGACAAGACAGAATGATATACACCACATGGAAGCTGAGAAATGAAAATTCAGGACCCTATAATTAATTACAAACTTCTATATATACCGGTAGCTTGTTAGCTCTTAGATGCAGCAAGCAAAACAGAAGCAACACAAGAGGAGAGTAGAGAAAGAAGGAGGATAGTTTTTTAGGCTACACAACACAGTTCTAAAAATCTTTTATCGTTTGTTAGGTTTGACAATGGCAATAACTCTTAACAGCGGCTTTAAAATGCCCGTTCTGGGTCTCGGCGTCTGGCGTATGGACCGTAATGAAATCAAGAATCTCCTCCTTTCCGCGATTAACCTTGGTTATCGTCACTTTGACTGTGCTGGTATGGCTCCTGTCAATTTTTCGGTTTTACATTTATTATGTTTACTGGATCGTATACTATTCAACACTTACGAGTTTTTTTATGTACATGCATCGTTCTTGCATGGCAACGTGATGCTTAACTATTGCTGAATTTGCTTGCAGCTGACTACAAGAATGAGTTAGAAGTAGGGGAGGCATTTAAAGAGGCTTTTGATACTGATCTTGTCAAGAGGGAGGATCTGTTTATTACTACCAAGGCAAGGATCTGCTGCAGACCTGCAGTATTTACTAATTCAGTATCTCGTCGTAATTTTACCTCTAATAAAATTAAAAAATACAGATTGTTAATATTTTCAGACCCTTAAATTACAGTTAATTTCGTTCAAGATTGCCTGAAAACAAACAACAAATCGAACTGTAGTCATTTCCCATCCTGCAATACAGTACAGAACGTGGACTGTTAAAATGTGTGCGTGAATATTCAAATTTCATAGATCTTTACCGGAAGGCAGAAAAATAACGAGTATTATAAGGTTTGTGTTACAAAAACGTAGTACTGGTTCAGTGGTTCTCATAATTTTTTTGTACTTTGTTGCAGCTCTGGAACTCAGACCATGGACATGTAATTGAGGCATGCAAAAACAGTCTCAAGAAGCTTCAGCTAGAATATCTTGATCTTTACCTCATTCACTTCCCAATGGCTTCTAAACATTCCGGTGCTAATTCCTACTCTCCCCTCTCATGCTTGTTACTTTACGTTCCCTACTTTCGTGTTCGTGTACTGAACGAACTTAAAGATTCGATAACTTCCCTCTCATGTTTGTTACTTTACGTTCCCTCCTTTCATGTTCGTGTACTGAACGAACTTAAAGATCCGAAGCTTCCGGGACTCCCGAGAAAAGAAAGTTACCACTGGACTATCTCATCACGCAACATGTCGTTATTATATATATTCAAAAAATATCTTAACTAAAGTTATGAGGTCAAACATAAGATATTAAAAAGTAATCACACTCCGACCATCATATTAAACATGGTCCTCAGTCCTCACTATTTGGAATGACATAAATATAATAAATAAAAAAGTCGAAAATATAATAAATACACACCACAAGCACCTGAGATAAAGGGCCAAGTTGATAAAACAACGACAAGCTTTCACGTTCTTTCAATTTCAGTTCTATTACGTGAACTTTGCATATGATGGTACTTTTAAACTCTTTTGTTTTTCTATGAATACTACTTCTTGTTTCCAACTGGTCCAGCCATTAGTGTTTGATGTGATGTACACATGCAACACTGTTAATTGGACTGATAGTTTTAGAATATTATTTATATTTACCATTTTTGTTGGTTTGTAGGAATTGGTACTACTCGAAGTATCTTGGATGATGAAGGTGTTTTGGAGGTTGATGCAACCATTTCACTGGAAGCTACATGGCATGAGATGGAGAAGCTGGTTGAAATGGGCTTAGTCCGTAGCATAGGAATCAGGTGATCCCGTAATTTTATATGGTCGAGTGTCTACTTATTATTTATCCATTCACTAGTCTATATATAGTCGTGGTACAGGAATCAAGTGGTTCCCTGTACTCAAGTGTCTACTCATTATTTATTGATTCACGAGTCTATATATAGACGTAGTATAGGAATCAGGTGGTTCCGTGCAGTCGAGTGTCTACTCATTATTTATTGATTCACGAGTCTATATATGGAAAATAAGAGACTTTTAACCTTACATCTAACAAAAGGCTGATAGCTCGATTTCGGGTTCATCTAGATTCTAGAATGATTCTGATGGTATTTTTTCTGTCTGTGCAGCAACTATGATGTTTACTTGACCAGAGATATCTTGTCATATTCCAAGATCAAGCCTGCTGTAAATCAGATCGAGACGCACCCTTACTTCCAAAGAGATTCTCTGATCAAATTCTGTCACAAGTATGGCATTGCTATCACAGCACACACACCACTAGGCGGCGCATTGGCTAATACTGAGCGATTTGGATCAGTTTCGTGCTTAGATGATCCAGTTCTTAAGGTAGGTTCAAAACTCCGCGATTCACATACTATAACAAAACTTTCTGAGAACTTGAGTGCATACTAATAAGTGTTTGATTGTGTCTGTCTCAGAAATTATCTGACAAACACAACAAGTCACCAGCTCAGATTGTTCTCCGTTGGGGTGTGCAGCGCAACACAATTGTAATTCCCAAGTCATCGAAAACTAAAAGACTCGAGGAAAACATCAACATTTTTGACTTTGAGTTGAGCAAGGAAGATATGGAGCTCATCAAAACAATGGAGCGCAACCAAAGGAGTAACACACCTGCTAAAGCTTGGGGAATAGATGTTTATGCTTGATGGCATAACACATTCTTCACTGTATTTTTATCATTGTTATTCCACAATTCAGAGTGGTTGTCATTTTTACTTGCTATTGTGTGTGGAGGGGAATGTGTGTTGAGTTGTTGTAGTAATTGTACAAGGCATAAAGCCTTTAAATAACCCATCATATGTAAATGGGAAATGCCATGATTTGGTCACTTTGTATTCTTATTTATTCAACCACTTCCCCTCATTCTCTATTGTTTGTATTGCTTTATTTCCTAAACATTTGAGCAATTTATATCACCATTTCATCTTATTTAGTTGATTCATAATGTAGAAAGCACAATGACAATAAGAAGTTCATCAAGTGCACTTGCCTTGCTGAAATTGATCATAGAAGAAGAAACCTGCTTCCTCACAAACGATTGTTGCTAACCATTTGTCTGTTATAAGCACGGATAGACCTATATGTCACTATTTCATCTTATTTAGTTGATTAAAGACAAGTTTATCTTTGTATTCATTTGAATCATGCATAATGTAGAAAGCATAATGACAATAAGAAGTTCATCAAGTGCACTTGCCTTGCTGAAATTGATCATAGAAGAAGAAACCTGCTCCCTAACAAACGATTGTTGCTAACCATTTGTCTGTTACAAGCACGGATAGACCTATACGCGAAAAGTTATAACAGATAGATGATTACAACAATCGTCTGCCACAGGAAAAAGTGCGTACACATGATCAACGGAAGGTCCCAGAAAAAGCAGGTACAAGGCTTCACGTTCTCTCGCTGTCGTTACTGATACGTGTCCGTTAACAAGTCAAGTCTTCCACAAAATAGTCACTTTACATAGTGATTCATTTAGTGGAAAACGAGCAGGGTAGTGTTTTTGTTTTTGTTTGTTAGCAAACACTTGTTTGTTATTGGTATAACCATCTGTGTTTCCATACAGTGATGTGATTTACACATGCTACACTGTCAAGGACAAATGTTTGTTTTCGAATGGTAATGAATTTAACAATTCAAAATTTCTTGGATGATGAAGGTGTGTTGGAGATTGATACAACCATTCCTCTGAAAATTACATGGCATTACAGGAAGAGCTAGTTGTAAGTTGTAAGTTGTAAGTTGTAACTTCTTAGTTGCACAAAATCACGTCGTTTGTGAGAGAGGCAGAGCAAGTGCTTTGCAGCATATGATAAGAGTCTGTACGATATGGTATGATGCTCACAAATAACAATGAACATAATCTTATACTCTTTGACACTCCCCCTTAATCGTAATCGAATTCGTATCCCTCCCGCTGATACCACATTACTTAAGCAGTCGCACTACGACCTCAAGGTGAGGAAGGTCCGAACATGATCTTATACTTTTTAACTACGTAAATCCGATCACATTGTTAAAATCATCCCATGTTAAAATTGTTAAAATCATCCCATGTTATCACATCACATCACATCACATCACATCACACACACACCACTCTGGACTCTGGAGTTTGCATTGGTATATACTGTGAAGATTCGGATCAATTTTGTGCTTAGATGGTCCAGTTATAATGCTACTTCACAAATCCTCCTCTCACACTCTTGTTGAACATTCAAGAACACACAGTGCTTGTGTGTTCTTAAAGTCTATCTCACGGATAGAAGATAACCTCAGCTCCGGTCATTTAACACTGTGTAGCAGAGCTCTTTATCGAAGAAACTAAGAAAAATAAAAAGAGAAGGCAAGATAATAGTAACAAGTATTTCAAGTTATTGTAAAAATATTTTTTTAGTTTTTATTTTGCAATAATATAAAAGGGAATTTATAAAAATACAACTTTTTGTAAAATTACTTGAAATTTTAATAACTCCTGAAAATATTTTCAAAATATTATTTTATTCTAAAAATATTTACAAAAATACGATGTTATATAATAGGTTTCATTTATTTTTAATTGTAAAACTTATTTAGCTGGCATTGTATGTTGCATTTCGGTTAGAAATTATGTTGTAACTTCCAAATATGATTACAAATTTGCAGAACGTATTTTTGTAAATATTTTTTAAAATTCAACCTGCACACATAGTTACAAAATATTTCCAAAATTACAGAACATATCTTAACAAAAAATTTAAAAACTTATACTCACATACACTATTTGCACGCATTTCGAGATTTTCATAAAATATAGTTTCATAATATATTTTTTTAATTTTTTTAATAAAAACTTAAACATAAAACTTTTATTCAGAAAAAAATTAAAAAAAAATATTAAGGAATTAAACTATAAAAGTAACATAAATAATTCACTCGTAGTATTTTTGCAATTGAAGAACTTGGTTTTTGTGAAAAAAATCTATAAAAGTACGAGTTGCAACCAAGTATCCTATGTGCAATCATTACAATTTCAAAGGGAATCAAAACAAATACTCCCTCCATCTCATTTTAGTTGTCACATTTGAATTTGTGTCCGTCAAATTGACTTAAGTTTGACCGAAGTTTATTAAGAATTTATAATTTAACAAAATAAAAAAGTTACATCACCGGAAAGTAGATATAATCTACTTTAATATATCATTTTAAGTTTTTTAAAAAAATATAAGAGTAATGTGTAATATTTGGTCAAAAATTGGTCAATTTGACTTCTATAAAAGGAATTTGACTTTTCTGCACTCATTTTCAAGTATTTTGACCGTATATTAAAAATAATAATATTTTTAATTTTTTTTCTGAATAAAAATGTATAACTTAAATTTTTATTTATAATTTTTTTTAAAAAAAAATTATAATTTTTATTATACAGTTAATACATCTTGAAATGTGTGCACAAAACTAAGCCGTAGATAAAATGAAACAGAGAGAGTATTTGGTAATTTTGTTAATTACAAACTTAACTCGTGCACCCAACACTTTTTTTTATATAGAAAATCACCAAAAAAAAGGTTCCGGCAACAACAAACAGTAACCTACTTTTTGTCAGAAAAATGAAACAAGGCCAATAAGGGCCTTTGAACCCAACTACCCAACCAAAGAACTCAAACTGACCCAATAATAATAACATTAAACAACACACTCTCAGCTCAGACTCTACACTCTACAGCGAGATTTAAAGAGAAATCAAGCAAAAATCTCAACTTGAAAATGTCGATAAAACTAAACAGTGGATTCGAAATGCCAATTATTGGTCTTGGTGTCTGGCGTATGGATGGCAAAGACGTCAAGAATCTCCTCCTTCACGCCATCAAAATTGGTTATCGTCATTTCGATTGTGCTGGTATTGTTTTTATTTTGTCTCTTTTTTATGAGATTTATGAGTTGTGTGTGTTTCTGCTAATACCCTTTTGGTCTTTTGTGTTTTCTTGAATGTGGTAGTGAGTTTTGGTTATGTTAAAGTTGTTATTTTTTTTTTACATTTATGATTTGTGTGTGTATCTGCTAATACCCTTTTGCTCTTTTGTGTTTTCTTGAATGTGGTAGTGAGTTTTGGTTATGTTAAAGTTGTTATTTTTTTTGACATTTATGATTTGTGTGTGTATCTGCTAATACCCTTTTGGTCTTTTGTGTTTTGTTGAATGTGGTAGTGAGTTTTGGATATGTTAAAGTTGTTGTTTTTCTTGACATTTATGATTTGTGTGTGTATCTGCTAATACCCTTTTGGTCTTTTGTGTTTTGTTGAATGTGGTAGTGAGTTTTGGATATGTTAAAGAAGTTGTTTTTTTGAAATGTTGTAAAATTGTGTTTAGTTTTGGTAATGTGTGCGTTTTAGTGATGTTGCGAGATTGATTTTTAAGTAGAGTTGGTGGAGTGATTGAATGCTTAGTAATGTTGCAAGATCGAAATTAGGTTGAAAGCTTAATAATGTAGGAAGATCGATCGAGCAAGTGATTTGAAGCAATGTTCAAGGTTGGATGCTGTGCTACGATCTTTAGTGCTTGATTTGTCTAAGAGGATATCCGATTAATTATATAATATGTTAGAGTGTAAGCAGAGGATCTTCTAGCGAGTGAGTAGGGAATATGGTCTTGGCACGAATTTCAGACAGTTATTTAAAGTGGTAGGATTAGGTTCGTTCTCATATTAAATTGCAATTTTGATGATTTCAAGATAAAAGATTAAATGACCTTTTAGCGAGTGACTAATTGATTGAAAGGTTAATAATGTAGCAAGATAAATTATGGCTAGACTTATTAGTTGAGCAAGTGATTAAAGCAATGTTTGAAGAAGTTAGACGTTGTCTAAGATCTTTAGTGCTTGATTTGTCTAAGAGGATGCTATCCGATAATTTATTTAATATGTTATAGTGTAAGCAGCCTTAAATGTAAAGTCGGTAGAGGATCTACTAGCGAGTAAGTAGGGAATATATGGTCTTGGGAGGTATTTCGGACAGTTACTAAGTGGTAGGATTAGGTTCGTCCTCAAACTGAATTGAATTTTTGATGATTTGAAAAAAGAAGATTAAATGAATGGGCTGAATTGATTTAGAAGATTTTATTGTTTGGATTGGTTGGCTATATACAGTGTGTCTCCTTCATTTTAATTTTGTAACTTCGTCGTGGTAGTTTAACCTTTTGTTGCTTTAATGATGATTGGCTACTTATTACTGCTTGCAGCTGATTACAAGAATGAAGCGGAAGTAGGGGAGGCACTAGCAGAGGCATTTAGTTCAGGACTCGTCAAGAGGGAAGATCTTTTCATTACAACCAAGGCAAGGATGGTTATATTTATTGATTTCTGTTTTAAGGATTACATATTCTAGAGTTAAGTTGGACAATGGAGGGTTTTTCTTATATTACATGTCGTGATTGCAGCTTTGGAATTCAGACCATGGACATGTCGTTGAGGCTTGTAAAGACAGTCTCCAGAAGCTGCAGCTAGATTATCTAGATCTGTACCTTATTCACTTCCCTGTTGCTACAAGACATACTGGTGCTTCCTGCTTTAACTCTCAAGTCTCACCATTGACATGTTTCTGATTTACCCACATATATATATTATATATTTTAGCCAATCATTGTATATATAATAAACAGTATCCTATATCTATAACCCAATTAGAAGTTTTTAAAATTATTAAAAAAAAACCCAATATTTTTTCAAAATCTGCATTTCAGCTTCAAATGTATATTATTATAATTTATGGAAGCCCATGCTATTTGAGATCTGATATGCCTAGGGTACCAACCAACCGATTATCTCTATCTTTAGTTGGGATTTAATTGTATATAAGTATACAAAAGCTGCATATGAGAAAAATTAAAAAGAACGCCTTGGAATGAAATGATTCTTGTGAGTAGGCTGTATTGTCAAAACGTTTGTACTTTTAAAAATTTAGCTAATAGGTAGCTTACCACATGCTAGTCCCTTTCTGCGAGGTTTATGTTAAACCATATCTGTTCTGCCTCACAGGGAATGCTATTGCTAATTAAACGCTTGCTTCTGGCTTATTATATGCAGGAGTTGGTGCAACTGGGAGTGCATTGGGTGAAGATGGTGTACTGGATATCGATACTACCATAACCCTGGAAACTACTTGGCGTGATATGGAAAAGCTGGTTTCAACGGGCTTGGTTCGTAGCATAGGAATCAGGTGGCTTCACAAACTCTAATACATTTCTATCCCAGTTTGTTCTGTTTATGTGTGGAGTTCATGAAAACATGTTATGTACCGTAAGATAATCATATATAGGATGAATGCAACCAAGATGGACATCTTTAATACCTTGGTGTAATGTGTCTATGACAAGAATCAATATTAACTTTTTTGAGTGATGTCAATTACATAAAAATTAAATACTTATGCACACAATTCACTAGGAGGCAACCCAAGTGAACTGAAGATGCATAATAGATTATTCTTCATGTAGGGTTTAGTTAATTACAAGAAATTTCAGTACTCATTTATCAGCCTGGAGACTTGAACCTTCGATCGCTTTTTAGCAACGGTGAGTGATGTCGGAGCCCAAGACGAGACTTAGGTTAAATATTATATTAGGCTTTGGAAGCCTGTAAGCCTATTCTAGAGCTAAGTTAGTTGATTATCTTATAGTAGGAAATTTGTAGTTTTAAGAATCTTGTTCTATTTAGGATATGTTATTTTTCTTTTAACATACACTAGCTAATAAATGCACGGGTTAACTGATAACTAAATAATAAAAACATAATCATTTACTTGGTCATCCGGAACTCCAAGGAGAGTAGTGCCAACCCAAAGACATCTTGCAGACGCGATCAAGTTATAGGAGTAGTGGAGTACAAGTATACAACTAGGGGAATTTTTAAGACACACTTCAAGAGATGTGTTTCTTGATTGGCTACACAACTTAAAGCATTTTTCGGATGACATAATATTTCATAATATTATGAAATACAAGGAACAGTTCCTATATTAGGAGAGCAATCGTCATGTTGGTAAAGTAGAAATACAATTTTGAGATGAGATGACAGCTTTAGACAAGCAACAACATCATTAACAAAAATTTCATAATTGAGTTGCATGTCTTGGTGAACTATGTTCTATGATTACTGCATTTGACATGTGTAGTTGTACGTATGTAATGTCTAGTTATGCAGTTCAACAGTTGGGTTTAAAATGGAGCATCATTTTGAACCTTACGAAATATAGCCGGGACAGATGAGACAAAGTTCCGAATTCGGGAAAGTTATTTGGTGACCTGAGTTCGGGAATGATGTTTGGGAACATTTCTTAGTTGGGAAGTTTAAATGATAATGTTATGTGTGATGTCTTGCACGAAAAACTCTTTCACCTCATTTAGGACATTCATGCCCTTTAAATCGTGATGCCTGCTTGCCTGAACACCTTTTAGGTAAAGGAGGTACCACATAAAATTATTTGTGTTTGTCTCATGCGCCAATCTTTGGTAATTTATTTTCTTCCTTCTTGTTTATTGAACTCGAGGAAGTCGAGTTCTTTTTAACGGAGGAATGTAGGACTGCCCTAGAGTAAGCCCAAAGAGACTTGGGTTGAACAATATTTCAGGCTTTGGGAGTCCGTTAGATAGACTATTCTACTATCCTACAATTAGCAAGTATTTATCCTATAGTTGGAAATCGTGATGCACATAATGCTGCCTGTCTGAACACTTTCTATGTTGTCAAAGAAGGCACCACATATACTCTTCCTTGTGCTCTCTCTCATGCACCGGTCTTCGGCAGGTTATCGTCTTCCTTCCTGTTTATTTAACTAGATTCTTTAGCGGACGAATGCAGGACAACCTAAGAGGAAGAGCAAAGAGACTTGGGCTGAACAATATTAAGGCTGTGGAAGCCCGTTAAATAGACTATTCTAGAATTTGTTAGTAATAATTTTATAGGCGAAAATTTATTTATAATCTTGTTTAGTTTTAGTATACTCATATACAGGAGTCGATATTGTTTGAAAGCAAAATTTTATTTGTATCTAAACAATCGAATTAAATTTGTTTTCTCTTTGTGAGAAATATCTATCGTATTTCCACCGGAACCTTAATTCCAGCCTCTTACCCCATCAGTGAGGGGTATCCACTAGGCTGTAATTTTAGGAATATTACTTGTATAAATTATTGGTTTTGTGCTTCAACTATGATGGCATATTGACGTACATTTTGTTGGCTTGCACTGATACAACTTCTGTGTGCAGCAACTATGACATTTTCCTAACTAGAGATTGCTTGGCATACGCTAAAGTGAAACCTGCTGTAAATCAGATCGAGACGCACCCTTACTTTCAGCGCGACTCTCTTGTCAATTTCTGTCAAAAGCATGGTGTCTGTGTTACAGCCCACACACCACTAGGTGGTGCTGTGGCCAACACGGAATGGTTTGGTACAGTATCTTGCTTGGAGGATCCAATTCTTAAGGTTGGTTGACATACTTAATAAATGTACTATGTTCAGATTCAAGCTGAACTTAAGTTCCTTGCTTATGCTTTGCTTCACTGCAATTTTTTTTGAATATATTTGCCTACTCCCTATCAGGGTCTGACTGAGAAATATAAGAAGACAGCAGCTCAAATTGTTCTCCGCTGGGGAATCCAGCGAAACACAGTTGTCATCCCAAAGTCATCTAAACTCGAACGGCTCAAGGAAAACTTTGAAGTTTTTGACTTTGAGTTGAACGAAGATGAAATGAACACCATCAAAACCATGGAGCGGGACTACCGGACTAATCAACCTGCCAAGTTTTGGGGAATCAATCTTTATGCTTAAGGGCCTCCTACCTTTCAAGTATAAACAATGTTGTATGTCGAAAAGTCGGTTCACAGAACCGTGCGCTATTCTACAGTGTGAACAATGATATTCTCTATGGAATGCCATGGACTTTGTACCCATGCTTAAGACCTTCTATTTTAGAATAGCTATGATCGCTAACAGTGAAAAACCATAATGTTCATTTCCCTTTATGCATTTTATTATCTTTGTTGCATTCTATAGATTGTCCTTTTTTAACGAAGGGGTTGGATTATGAATCCTATTTGGTTTCAGGTTTTCTTGTTTTTACGAATCCTATTTGGTTTCAGGTTTTCTTGTGTTTACGAATCCTATTTGGTTTCAGGTTTTCTTGTTTTTACGAATCCTATTGGAAGTAGAAAAGCCTCTCTGAATCTCATTGATCCATCTCAGCACATTGTTCAGACTTGCTTTTCTCAGGAGAGCTAGGCAGCTCGAGGGACTCCGAAACTAAAGAATCACTGCAGATTATAAAACCCCCATTGGCTATATCTTCCCGGAAACTCTAACTTGACTATTTTCTAAATAATCTTGAGATCAATCCAGTTAATGTGAACTTATCATTTAGAGTTGTCAGTAAAACCATGGACGGGACTACCGGACCAATCAACCTGCTTAAGTTTTAGGATTCGTTGATTCTTCACTTTTCGGAAAGATCTTTAATTATGCTTAAGACCTCTGCACATCACTGTCATTTAGCAAAACAAGGCTCTTAACAAAAGGAAGTGTTCTCGCCAAGGATGAGCATTGTCCGACGAAACCCAAATCCTTTAATTTTTTGGTAGCAAAATCATATGAAAGTATCTTTTCCGGCTTTGAGTCTGATCTCTGAATTAGTGCAGCATCACCATTGTTTCTACAACCTAGCAGAAACAGATCTTTGCCTCTGTCATCATCTAAATCTAGCGAAAACTTAGTGAGATTCTCATCATATAATTCCACGCTACTACCATTCCGCGATTGGAGTGAAGATTTCCATCTCAATCTAAAAATAGCAAGGAAGTCGGCATGTGCTCGTGTGAGAAAAAAAAGAGTGCATCGACACGGATCTCGTATAAATTTAAGTCTTGAAGATTTCATAGTCTTGAAGTTAAGGTGAGACAACTTTCATCGACACGGATCTCGTATAAATTTAAGTCTTGAAAATTTCATAGTCTTGAAGTTAAGGTGAGACAACTTCTTGTGCAATAGGCAACTTTCATCTTGACTTGCCTTGCTAAATAGACAAGTGACAGATTCTGCATTTGATGAGTTGAAGTCAGCTAAATACACATTTCCTTTTCTCACTCCAGTAAGAACCACTTTGTTGTTTTTCTTGTTGGTCACAACACGGGCTTCAGAATTAAATGTTATTGAGTTGTCCTTATCACAAAGCTGGCTGATACCCAACAAATTGTGCTTGAGTCCATCCACCAGGGTAACTTCCTCAATGATGATATTTTCCTTTGAAATCAAGCCATATCCCACGGTATAACCCTTGTTGTCATCTCCAACAAAAAAAAAGTGTTTGGACACGGATCTCGTATAAATTTCTCTTGAAACTTTGCATTCTTCATATCCACCGAAACAAAACTTATGCACCCATTCATTTGTTGTGCCAACCAGTACAATGTTCCTTTAACATACACTACATTAGAATCAATTATGTGGCATGCACCTGGAAAGGTTTGATTGATCTTCTTCCAAGAATTACTATTCAGACTATAGACTTCAACAAAAGACGTCTCTTCTGTATAAGCAATTCTGACAACATTGTAGTCGTTTTTCTCAGCATCAAACCAAAATCTTATAGCATTTTTTACATAAGTACCAGATTTTCGAAATTCTGGAAGAACTTTCAGTTTTCTCAGGGCCGTTCCATTCCATACAGGGGCCCGGGGCGAAATGAAAAAAAGTGCCCTAATTTTCTTCCCTAATCTATAACCAATTCACCTAGAAACAATCTAGAGCACCCCGTGCATTACACGGGTTTTAGAGCAATCGATCAACTTGAACTTTTCAAATGCTCAATGACGGTAATTTAACAAATATGATAATACCTTACTTGTATTTGGATCACGTTAAATATGATAACTGCATAATATAATGAAAGTACAAAAGGAAAAAATTGAAATAAGTTCAGAAGAAAATTATCATTCGTAAATTTAATAACTCTAAACCAAATAATACATTGATAATTCAAATAAAATTATATTATTAAATCTTAAACCTAACTTATTAATTAAAAATGAAAAAGTTCAAGTTTGTAAAATTTTGAAATAACACACACTAAAATTTACAACTAGAAAAGTACAAGCACATATTTATAATATTTTTGATTTTTATATGAAATGTGTGTATATATTATATAATATATATATATATATATTATTAAAATTTTCTGAATTTTGGCCCCTTTAAATGTATGGCCCAGGGCGGTCGCCCTCTTCTCCCTCCCTCTGGGCCGGCCCTGAGTTTTCTAATACTAGGATTCCAGAGATAAACAATATCTCCAAGCTCCCTATAGCAAATAACTCCATTGCAGCAGCCATGTATCTGGATAAATTATGGGAACCCTAATGTTCAATACTTCTCATATGGTTCACTATCCGTATATAGCGAGATTACTTCATGACATCCATGATGCTTACACAATAAATATTTGGTATGGTTTGGATGAGAGAGATGAGTGTTAATGAATTGCGGAGATTTAACTAGAGAAAGCCATGATTTACAGACAGCGGTGCATCTTAATATAGTTCTTATACATAATATCTTTACAAGAATCTGCTCTACAAGTTCTTCTGAGAGAAACTTACGAAACCGTTTAGCAGCAGCCATTATATGTTTTCAAGGAGCTATTGAATTGCAAACATACATGATGCAGGTAACTGATGTCCTATAAATATATTAACATCCCATGTCCTTACTAATCCTATTTGATTTCAGGTATCTTGTTTTCACCAATCTTATTTGAAGTAAAAATTATTTATCTATTACTCTTATATAAAACACTAAACATTGAAAGTTTTGTTAGAGTACTGTATTTTGGTACACGCTAAATTATATTTTACATATTTATCTAAATTTTATCTAATTACCTTTAGAATAAATAATCAACCGATCGAACAAATATGAAAAAATTTGTATACGAATTGAATTGTGATTTTCTTTTCAAGATCCTGATTTTGTTCCTAAATATATATAAACTTTTTAATATATTATGTTTTCAAGTCTAATCGTACAAAAATAAACTATAATCTTGTAATTATAAAGCTGTAATAATTTATATATATATATATATATATGCCTCTATGTTAAGTTGTTAACGTTAATGCATTAGAGACTTTATTTCAAACTGATACACATGTCATCAGATATCAAACACAAGTAACAATAATTATTATTCATCGTCAAACACAAATTTAGGGCCAAAATATTTTAAATATATTTTAAAGATATAGATGGTCGCTCGATATGGTACTCAGGCTTTATTACTTAATTATAAAAAATTTAAACCATCGAATTTCACGTTTTAAATATCTTTTAAAATGATGCAGTCGATCGGTCGGTACGATATTTTGGTTTTATTAATGAATTTTAGAATTTAATACAAAATAACATTTGTTATGCCCAAAAATTGGTATAAACAATATTCAGATTGAGATTGATAAAATAGGCAAAATCGAAGAAGAAACGCCTAAAATATGGGAAAAGATAAGATTGACTTTCCATAAAAAAGAAGGTGCGCCCTAAGAACGCGCTCCATTGACTGAATAGCTGATTGAAAGTTGTGGTTTTCATGCCTTAAAGGCGCGCCCTCAAATATAATGAGGAGGCGCGCCCAATTATTTAAGAGGAAGTGAAGAGTTCCTTAATTGGATTCTGTTCCATGGTGAGCCTTAGGGCGCGCCCTGAGTAAGGAAGGCTTCTGGGACGGATTACTTGGATATGATTACTTTGACAGACTCATGCCTTAATTTTACTGGACAAAGTAGGGACAAGCCCTAATGGCGAGTAATTTAAGGTGCGCCCTATGATGTAGTTAGACAAAGGGAGGGTCAAAAGCAGATGACACAGGGCAGCGCCAACATGCAGGAATGTTTGGGCGCGCCTTTAACTTCTACTTGGCACACAAATGAATCTTTGACATGCTACTTGGATGAACTCTTTGGAAGATTCAAGGAAGATGGAGAATGTTATTACTAACCTATTTGATGCAGGTACTCTATTGAAAAACTGCTCCTCGTAGCACATCTACAGGAAAGGCGGTATCCGTAGTCAGAGACCTCCAGGGGTATGCCTGGACTGAAGGCCTCCTCCTGTAGTCAATGGGTGTCCTCATTGGGGATGTGGGGTGAAATCTGGTGTGTGCTTTGGGAGCTCTGTCTCTGTAGTCAACGGGTGTCCTCGTTGGGAGACTTCGGAGTATCCTGCACTTTGCGCCCAAAAGCTTGGGATCACTTGTCCTGTAATCTGGTAGGGGCTCCTTATCGGGGGACAAGGATGCGTCCAATATTTGGGGTGAACCACGGCTATACCTGCGTCCGTGGACTAGAGAAACAGCCGGTAGCGGAGGGTTATCCTTGGCCAGGGAGATGCCTCATCCGTGAAGTCTCGAAGCCGCGGATGAGCCTTGGGCCTTTGTGGTTGGGCCTCATCGGCGGACATTCCTAAAGCTAGTAGAAGACGGTTTCCAGTGGATTTCCTACTGGGCCTCGGGATAAGAAATCTACGCGGGCTTGATCCCCTATAAATAGGGGTACGTAGGCAAATTGTAAGGGTTCAGAAGCGAGAGCGCAAAGGAGGCACCAGTAACCCTAAGCAATCTCAGCCCCCAATAATCAACACCACCAAACACTGTTCATCTTTTCCGACGAATACTGTTCATTGGATCCACCGACTACTGCTCACGTTCCGACAAAGAACCGCCATCACAGATCTTGTTTCCGGCTACGAACCTCAAACTTTGTTGATACCAAATTCCTCCGTCAACAAATTGGCGCTAGAAGGAGGGGCGAACAGGATCTGCATCTAGGAGGAAAGATGTCTCAATTTCGTGATGGAAGTTTTTATGATGGAAGTTCTGAAGAAGATTCTAATCACTGCTATGAATATGAACCCTATGTTCCGCCAATGACTGATCGTCCCACGCCGGACGTTGGGGGACAGTCGCCTGTGCTCATCAGCAACGTCGATTTACTGGAACAACTATATCGCATGGGCGATGCTTTGAACGGCTTCGATTCAAGGTTGAGCACTGTGGAGCGGCGCAAGGCTAAGAGGGGTCTTCTCCGCGGCCGTGCCACTCATGCACCTGGAAAAACACCCATGATTGATAGGGATGCCTCAACCGGCCATGGCCGCACCGAAGGAGGGCGTGTGCCGATAACCCCGCGGTGCCTGAACTATTCCAATGACACATCCCCAATCATCGAGCTAGTGGAAGAAGATGCTAATGGTCGGGAAATTCTGCGGGCAGATACCCGGGGAGCCACCCATCCTCACCGGTCTGGACGTAGTCTCGAGGAATGCCGACAGGCGGAGTCGATGTCAGAGAATCAGCAACGGGTGTTATTCCCAGTGGACTAACAATGAGATTTACAGAAGGGGGGTTGAATGTAAATCTCAAAACTTTTTCAAGTTTTGAGTAGTTTCTAAGGCTAAGTGTTTAAGTGAACAAATGTGTGTGAATTGCTTGAAGCTGATACAGACAGATATATATTCAAACACAAATGTAAAGAACACAAAGAACTTAAAAACTTTTCTGGTGGATTTGTTGTTCCACCAGAGATGTGTTATTTCAGAAAATCTGTGATTAAATCACAGCTGCTTCCTAGTACAAACTAGATGATTTTCTCTCTGGATATTTCTAAACATCTCAGGAAAAATTCATTTCTAATTACTAGCTGCTACTTGGTTTATATATCACCAAGTTTACAAGTGAAGACAAAACTGTAAAATACAATTAAAAAGATTCTTCACATGTTTCTTCGTCATTTCTCTATCCAATGCAATCTAGGATAATTTGTAGATCTTTGAATACTTCCTTGTTTGCATCAGAATGGAAATGCTGCATTTTCTTGATTCCTCCTAGAGGCTTCCACATTCCAGTTTGTCTCTGTCAACCCATGTGCCTCTGTCAGCTTGTGAATTGTCACTATCAACTGCTAATGAACTAAGCATCCGTTGAAGCTTTCATCCGTTGATGCCTTATCCGTTGAGGCTTTATCCGTTGAAGCTTTATCCGTTGATGCATTATCAGTTGAAGTCTTTATCCGTTGAAGCACTCATCCGTTGATGGATATTATCCGTTGAAGCATTGGAGACATCCGTTGAAGCGTTGTTTCTTATCCGTTGAAGGTCTTCAATATCAGTTGATACTTCTTCACTTATACAAAATTACAAGGCATGAAATATTTACAATTAGCCCTCCTATTTGCATATCCACTAGTAGTCAACATGACTGATAATTTCCTACAACATCTAAGAATTACAACTTGAATCCAGAGAATGAAATGTGCTACAATACTAAACTTATTGCTAAGTAAAACTACTCCTTCAACGGACAGCCAAGATGGTCTTATCCGTTGAGGCTACAAACACTATATTTCTACTTAAGTGTTTTGTTTAACTTATCATCAAACTAATACACATATTCCTAACAATCTCCCCCTATTTATGTCTACTATAACTGCAGGCATAAATTTGGGTTTAGCTTGATGATAACAAAACACTTGACAAATATATAAACTGTAATAAAGCAGAAATTCAAAAGTGCTACAAAAATGTGTATGCTGAGATGGAATTGAAGAGTTACATTGTTTCCAAGGGTGCTCCTTTAGCCTGAGCAGATTAGTTTCTTTTCTTTTGATTCCTTGTTTTCTTTCCTAGCATCCTGTCATTCTCCTCTATTTGAAGTTGAAGTTGTCTGTAGAATTCAGCTTCATCTTCTTCATTGATGTCTAACTTAGATTGCATATCCTTGAGAGTTTCATTACTGGCAATCTTGAGCTGATCTTCAATTCTGAAAAATCTTCTGACTCCTTTGTTGTCTCTGAACTCCATCAACCAATGAGGTGATTTGTAAATTATAATTCCTCTTTCTTGAATGAGTAATGTTCCAGGCAAAGCATTGGGCTCCCTCCAAGTTTTCCTTATGTTGGCAATCTTGTTGAGAATCTCAGTCTTGGCAGTCCTGGTAAAGCCATAATCCCTTTGTATGGATGAGTAGACTCTAATCAAGGTAGAGTAGCCTTCATTCAGAATTCTGTAAAGAGGTCAGGTTCTTTCCCCATATCTTTTGTATTTGAACACTAGTCTTTCTGGTAGCTGTCTGTAGGCAGCTATTCCCCTTACTTCCTCCAGCTCATCCAGATAGAGTTCAATGTCTGAAAATTCTTTTATGTCACAGATGTGAAAATAATCATCCTTAGAGGCTTGAGGCTTAGGCTTAGGCTTCTGTGTGAATTTGATTGAGGCTTTAGAGGGTATTGATTTGATTCTTCTTTTCTGCTTCTTTGATGGTGGAGAAGAGGTTAGGAAGGTGGGCAATTTGATGGTGTCCCAATCAATTGGTTCCTTCTTGGGAATGATTGTTTCACCATGAATGTTCATGAAGGGGTCAGGCACAATGGGTTCAGGAATAGAGGGTAGTGATTTGGATATTGATTGGGTTTCTTCAGTCTCATCTACCATCTTTCTCTTTGCATTGACCTTCTTTCTGTTCCCTTTTTGCCATTCTTCTCTTCCCTTACTTCTTTCCTCCATATCAGTATCAACCATGTCCCCCATAGCTTCATCTTCACTTTTGTCTTCAATTTCTTTCTGTTCTTCAGCCTGACTTGATTTTAGCTATTTTTCAAGCTTTGCTTGTGCTCTTTTGTCAGCCTTTAGCTGTTTGGCTTCTTCCTTCAACCTTCTGGTTTCTTCCCTCTTGGCTATTGAGAATTTGGGATGTCCTTGCATCACACATATGCTCTTTCCCTCTCTGAAGATAATAGCCATGTTCCTCCTTACAGCCACATTCATGGTCTCTTTGAGTTTTGAGATACTTCTACCCAAAAGCTTGTCCTCATCAGCCTTTGGAAGAGGAAAATCCACTTCTTTCAGAGGATTCTTTGTAGAGTCCTTATTGGATCTGTTGTTGGGCTTGAGAACCATAGGTTTCAGATCCTTGGAAGAAGTCTCTCCAACCTTATTCCTCCCTACTGGCTTGAGCTCCATAATAATTGATTCCACTTTTGTGCTATGCTTCACATATTGTGATTGAGAAGTTGTAGAACCAAATATTTGTTGCATCTTTTCATCAATCTTCTTCCTTTGCTCTTTGACTTGCAATTCAGCTGCTGCTATCTGGATTAGATCAATTCCATCAAGCTTTCCTTTGATTGGAATAATTGGAGAAGTGGTGATGACAGGAACTAGCACTTGAGAAATTTGAACTGTTGTTGATGGCTCTCATTCCCTTTCCCTTTTATTCTCCCCCTTTTTGTTATCATCAAGGGTAGGGGTCAAGCCTTGTGCATTTGCCAGCTGCATGAGTAGATTTGTTTGAGTTTGTTGATTCTGAAGAATGGTGACCATAGAGTCTTCAATGATCTGAACTCTGGTTTCCAATCTGGCCAGTCTCTTGTCAACATCAGATTCTTTCCTCAGTCTCCCCAACAAATCTTGCATAGTACCATAAGGTATGACTGAATCCAACTTCTCAACATTGTAGGATTTTAGATCAGCAATATCCTGCTTGAGCTCATCCACACTTAGATTCTGTTTGAAGTGCTGCAACTGCAGGAGATGCAGAGATTCCAGATGAGCTTGAAGAATTGTCTTGGTACCAGCATCTGTAGTCTCCTGAAGGGCCTTCTGAATTGTCATGACTTGTCTGACCAAAGTGACACCAAACTCTCCTGGTGTTGATGCTTTTGCCCATGCCCATTCAGGAAGATCTGGAACAGAACTTGGGCCTGCCACTCCCCCTAAGTTCATGCTCTCATCCAAAGAATCAGAGTCATCATCATTAGAATTTACTCCAAATTCTTCAGATGGCTCACCAGCTTGAGAAGGCAGCTTGTTAACAGCAGCTTTGTCTCTGAGAAGAGATTCTGAAGTGTGTACAATGTTTACTGTCTGTTCTGCCTCCACATTGCCCTGAGCAGCCAATAATTGATAGGCTGAGACAGGATGAGTAAAAGTGTCAGCATCCAAGGAAATATTATCAATTACAACTTTGTAATGTTGCTGAAATTGTCTTTCCTTTTCTGCATCATCCACTTTCATTGACTCACTAGCAATGGCTGGATCCACCCTTATAGCTTCTGTACCTGTCTTTCTCTCTTTTTCTCTATTTACTTGCATCAGGGGCTCCCCCTGGCTCACACACACCCTCACACCCTCACCCTCACCTTCTAAGGTGGCACTCCCCTCACTCATTTTTGCCATGCTGGAAGAAATAGCATGCATATGGTGACTCTCAACCTCTCCTTTTGCCTGGGAGCAACCCAGCCTCTCACTCAAAAGATCACTCCCTTCCCTCAAACCTAAAAGTGATTGTACAGTAGCCATGTCCTCTACAGTTGGAATTGTTTCTGTTATGTGTGTAGAGACCATCAACGGATAGGGAGTATCCGTTGAAGTGAAAACTGATGGTATCAACGGATAACTGCTGTTAAGCTTATCCGTTGAAGAACAACCACTTGTCAACGGATGAGAGATATCCGTTGAAGAAGGAAAAGATGTAGATATAGAAAGTGACATAATTGTTGAGTCTGTGTGAATTGATTTTAAGTGAGGTGACACAGATTCTTCAACCATATCTGAAAGAATTGGCTGATGATCCAACAAATTATCTAAAAGATGATGATCATCAGGTTTTGAGTGGGGCTCCTCCCTGAGTTTTAATGAGGGAGAATCAGGAATTGATGTGAATATCATATCCACATCCAGAGAGGGTGATGGAGAGTTTGATGATTGGTGTATTTCTATTATGAGAGAATGGGGCTGTGACTCCACATTTGCTGGAATCACATCAAGCTGAATTTGAGAAGGCTCAGATACAGGTGGATGTATCTGTGCTGTGTGTGCCCCTTGTGTGGAAACTAGGGTCTTGGCCTTCTTCTTCCTTGAAAAGGCTTTAATTGGTGAATGTGTGGCTTCAGTGTCCCTCCCTCTTTTGTTCTGTGTCCCTGGTTGGGGACTATTTTCAATAGTTACATCCTATTGGGAGGATGCAACTAGGGATGTGTTGGACTCCTTTTGAACCACCACAGTCTTTTGAGAGACTGTGGCTTGGCTGGCTTGGGTACCACTCACCTCTCCCACCTTATCCTGGGGGGTTTCTTGATGTTCACCCCTCCCCTCACTACTCACACCTTGTTCACTCCCTTCAGGGTTTTTGGTAGTTGTTACAACTGTTGTCTTTTGAGAAACAACAGAGGTAGTTTTCTTTGACTTGAGTTTTGAAACTTTAGTTTTGGTGGCTTTGGTAGGAACCTGTTTGGACAAAGACACAGATTCCATGGCCACACTAGAAGGCAAAGAAACAACGGGGTTGGAAATAGTAGGAGTTATAGAAGTGTTTACCTCACTTACCTGTGGTGCATTCATGATTGGCAAATATACCAATGGCACCTGGCTGTTGAGGTTCATTCTCACAAGGTCTGCAAGGACCCTTTTCTCTTGTGCCCAGCATTTGAGTTTATTATTCTCATTTGATATGACCAATCCTTCAGCAACATGGTTAGCCAATAACATAAAAAATCTAGCATAATAGATGTTATGTGGTCTATTAGCTTTGTTACCTAATCTGGAACCTAATTCTAGCATGACACAGTTGCTAAAATTAAAGTACCTATCAGAAACTAGCATATAAAGCATATTAACAAGAGATGAAGTTATGGCATCAAAATTGCTAATCTTCCCAGAGAAAACCTTGATAAAGGCATCTCCAAGAAAACTCCATTCTTTCCTAAGGCCTTTCCTTCTAATACTACCTAAACTAGCAGAATCAAAAGCGTAGCATATGGAATCTAACATAGCAGATACATCTTTATCAGTGTGTGGTGTCATGGCATTATTCTCAGGCAACTTAAAGCAAGACTGTATATCATCACAGTTAATGCAAAAATCCTTACCTTTGAGAGAGAAGGCAATAGTCATATCTGTGGAGTTGAACTCTGCAGTTGTCCAAATCTCCTCAATTACCTCACAGTAGATGGTTGGGGCTTCCAGCATTGCATAGCTTAGTTTGCAGTTTTTGATGAAGTCCATCATCTTGTGATAATCAGAATGGGCTTCATTCTTTTCAACCAAGGCTACGAAATTATTCTTTTCATAAACAAATCCTGTTTGAGACATAATTTTGACTACTGGTGCCATTGTTGTGAGTAGAGGTTGCAGAGAAAAACTTGAGAATTGTGGGAGAGAAGGAGAATGAAAATTGCAAGAAAGCGTAAAGTGAAAATAAGAGTTCAATGGGCTTTTATACTTTCTTGAATTAAAACGTAAATAAAATGATACTTTTAAGTAAATTACAGCCGTTCAAGAATAAATAAAACTGTAAAAATTCTAAACTGCCTTTAATACAAATACATACAACAGTGTATATCTGTATCAACGGTTAAGTAAAGAAATCAACGGCTGTGACTTACTGAAAGTAACTGATGTGACACTTCAACGGATAAGGTAAGTAGTTATCCGTTGATGACCAACACTATTTTATCCGTTGAGGGATAAAATTACCAGAAATGTATTTGTCTTTCAACGGATAATGATCATCCGTTGATTAGACAATTTTGGCTTTCAACGGATAGGGAATATCCGTTGATAGGATAGGTCTTTCTTAAAGCCAACTTTGTTCTTGCAGCAAATTCATTTCAGGCTTCAATGCAGATTATATAGAGGATATAAATTTATGAATAATTAAGCATACCTAGCTCACTTACTAATCTTGTGAATGTTGATTCATCAAGTGGCTTGGTAAATATGTCTGCAATCTGCTTTTCACTTGGAACAAAATGAAGTTCCACTGTACCTTTCATCACATGTTCCCTAATGAAGTGGTACTTGATATCAATGTGCTTGGTTCTTGAGTGCTGCACTGGATTTTCAGTAATGGCAATGGCACTTGTGTTGTCACAGAATATTGGAATTTTGTCAACAGTCAAACCATAGTCAAATAGTTGATTCCTCATCCATAGTATCTGTGCACAGCAACTACCAGCAGCAATGTACTCAACTTCAGCTGTTGATGTAGAAACAGAATTTTGCTTCTTGCTGAACCATGACACAAGCTTGTTCCCTAGAAATTGACAGGTGTCAGTTGTGCTTTTCCTGTCTATTTTACAGCCTGCATAATCTGCATCTGAGTAGCCAATTAGATCAAAAGCAGACTCTCTAGGGTACCAAATTCCTAGATTTGGAGTCCCTTTGAGATATCTGAAGATTCTTTTAATAACCACTTAGTGAGATTCTTTAGGGTCAGCTTGAAATCTAGCACAGAGACATGTAGAAAACATTATATCAGGTCTACTAGCAGTTAAATATAAAAGTGAGTTAACCATGCCTCTATAACTTGAAATATCCACAGACTTTTCAGCCTTGTTTAATTCAAGTTTGGTGGCAGTGGCCATGGGAGTTTTTGCAGATGAACAATCCATTAAGTCAAACTTCTTTAAAAGATCATAAATATATTTAGTTTGACTAATGAAAATTCCATCACTAACTTGTTTAACTTGTAAACCAAGAAAATAAGTTTGCTCTCCCATCATGCTCATTTTATATTTACTTTGCATTAACTTAGCAAACTTTTTACAAAGCTTATCATCTGTAGATCCAAATATAATATCATCTACATAAATTTGAACAAGTATTTTAGAGCCATTAACATTTCTAAAGAAGAGAGTTTTGTCAACAGTACCTCTTGTGAAATGATTATCTAGAAGGAATTTTGACAAAGTGTCATACCAGGCTCTAGGTGCTTGCTTTAGTCCATAGAGTGCTTTCAACAGATAATACACATAGTCTGGAAAGTTTGGATCTTCAAATTCTGGAGGTTGGCTTACATAAACTTCCTCCTCCAATTCTCCATTTAGAAATGCACTCTTGACATCCATTTGATAGACTTTGAAATGGGCATGGGCTGCATAGGCTAGAAAGATTCTGATGGCCTCAAGTCTGGAAACTGGAGCAAATGTTTCATCAAAATCTATTCCTTCTTGTTGAGAATAGCCTTTAGCAACCAATCTGGCTTTATTCCTTATGACAATGCCATTTTCATCCATCTTGTTTCTGAATACCCATTTTGTGTCAATAGAACTCTTGTTCTTTGGCTTGGGTACCAGCTTCCATACTTTGTTCCTTTCAAATTGGTTTAGCTCCTCTTGCATTGCTAAAATCCAATCTGGATCCAATATAGCTTCTTCCACTCTCTTAGGTTCCTCCTGTGATAGAAAGGTACTATACAGACATTCATCTTGAGTAGCCCTTCTAGTTTGCACTTTAGATGTAGCATCACCAATGATCAGTTCAAAAGGGTGATTCTTGGTCCATTTTCTTTGAGGTGGTAGATTAGCTCTTGATGAGGTTGCCTCAGTATTGTCATGATGTGAGATAGAATGTTGATTGGTTGAAACTCCCCCTGAGTTGCTGATCCTTTGAAAGGAATTGGGAGCTCTATCAACTGATGAAGTGAATTGATTATCCGTTGACAGACTGTGATCAACGGATGCTTCATTATGAACTTCAACGGATGATGCACTTTGTCTTTCAACGGATGCTGCATTGCTTCTTTCAACGGAAGCTGAATTATGACTTTCAACGGATGCAGCATTCTGTGCATTATCCAAAGGCAGATTCTGAATTCTTCTTGAGATGCCTTCTTCATCATTCTCATCTTCACTATCATCACAATATATCTCAATGTTGTCAAATTTGAGTCCTTCATGATGTCCCTCATCTGTTAGTCCATCAATCTTTTTATCATCAAACACAACATGCACAGATTCCATGACAATGTTGGTTGTTAGATTGTAGACCCTATAAGATTTTCCAGCAGAATAGCCAACAAATATTCCTTCATCAGCCTTTGCATCAAACTTCCCTTTGTGATCAGATTGATTCCTTAAGATGTAACATTTGCAGCCAAAGACATGCAGAAAGTTTAAAGTTGGTTTTCTTCTCTTGAATAATTGATAGGGAGTCATGCCTTTTGCCTGATTGATTAGAGAAATATTCTGAGTGTAACATGCACAGTTAACAGCCTCAGCCCAAAAGTAAGTTGGGAGTTTTGACTCTTCAAGCATTATCCTTGCAGCCTCAATTAGTGATCTGTTCTTCCTTTCCACCACACCATTTTGTTGTGGAGTCCTTGGAGCTGAGAACTCATGCATGATCCCATTTTCTTCACAGAACAACTTCATGGTTGAATTCTTGAACTCAGTTCCATTGTCACTCATAATATTCCTTACTTTGAAATCAGGATGATTGTTGACTTGCTTGATATGATTGATAATGATTTCACTAGCTTCATCCTTTGATCCAAGAAAATAGACCCATGAAAACTTAGAGAAATCATCAACAATCACTAGGCAATATCTTTTCCTTGAAATTGATAATACATTGACTGGTCCAAAAAGATCCATGTGTAGCAGTTGTAATGGTTCATCAATTGCAGATTCAAGCTTCTTACTGAATGATACTTTCTTTTGCTTTCCTTTCTGACAAGCATCACACAGTCCATCCCTTGTGAATTCCACTAGAGGCATTCATCTAACTAAGTCCTTTTTGACTAGATCATTCATTGTCTTGAAATTCAAATGGGACAGCTTCTTGTGCCATAGCCAACTTTCAACTGCACTTGCTTTGCTGAAAAGACAAGTAATGGATTCTGCATCTGTAGAGTTGAAGTCAGCTAAGTACACATTCCCTTTTCTAACTCCAGTTAGAACCAATTTATTGTCCTTTTTACTTGTGACAATACAGGCTTCAGAATTGAAGGAAACAGTATTCCCTCTGTCACATAGTTGACTGATGCTCAATAAGTTGTGTTTGAGACCATCAACCAATGCAACTTCATCAATGATGACATTTCCTTTTGAAATCAAGCCATATCCCATAGTGAATCCTTTGCTGTCATCTCCAAAGGTTATGCTAGGGCCAGCTCTCTCCTTAAACTCTGTGAGCAGGGTGAAATCTCCTGTCATGTGTCTTGAACAGCCACTGTCCAAGTACCATAGATTTCTTCTTTGTCCCTGCACACAACAAAATCAATCAAGTTGATTTTGGTACCCAAGTTTCCTTGGGTCCAACCTTGTTAGTCTTTTTCCTAGACTTCATTCCTCCTGCATCTTTTGACTTAGGTAACTTTGGGTCAACCTTGATCTCAGATGTGGTTGGTTGAAGTGTAGGGTTAGTCACAGAATCATTTAGCACATTTGATTGATAAGACATAGATTGTGCAAACATGTTATTCAACATAGGCATATTGTATGGCATGTGAGGCATACTAAATGCAGTAAAATAAGGATTATTAATATATGGCATGTTTGCAAAATGTGTATGAGGATTCTGATGAGACATAACAGGCATATCATGCAGAGGTGACATAGACATGTTAGGCATGGAGGGATTTGAAGGCATGGGAGCATTTTTAACAGATTTGCAATTATCAGATTTGTGATAACACTTTTACAATGCACACAGCTTTTTTTTGGAGCATACCTATCAGGTGTGTAATTGTTATATTTGTTAATCCCTACCTTCCCATTTCTTTTAGATTTTCTTTTAATTTCCTTCTTATCCTCAACCAACTTAAGCCTATTTTTCAGCTGATCCAAAGTCATGTGTCCTATATTCACCTTACTGGCATCTTTGGATGTGCTAGCTCCTTCTTTGACAAAGTTCTTGAGAGTAGAATCATTCTTCTTATTAAGGTTTTTATTTTTAAAATTACTTGCCTGTTTTAATTGATGAGCCTTCAACGGATGCTCCTTTTCTTCCTTCAACGGATAACTTTCATCATCCGTTGATTCCACATCCGTTGACAATCCATCAATTAATTCTAACTCCTTTTTGTTTTTCTTCCAAGCATCCTCACAGAATGATTCAATTCCCTGAATCTTGGCAATTTGAACACTAACATCCCTAGATGTTTTCCAGGCCTTGATTACCTCTTGCTCACTTTCTAACTGTTTAGAAAGAATTTCTACTTTCTTAACAGCTTCTTCTAGTTCACTCTCAACAGTCAAGCACTTAAGTTTAATCTTTTCAAGCTCAATCACCTGATTCTCTAACACAGCATTCCTATCACTTAAAAACACATTATTCTCCTTGATCCTAGTGTTTTCTTTTGCTAGTGATTTAAGGGAAACATGCAAATGATATAATTAATTGGACATATCATTTATGGCTTCATTGCATTCATGTTTAGAAAGCTGAGAGAGATCAGTAGTAATTACCTAGTTGCTTGATGAACTAGTTTCATTTTCATCAGAATTAGCCATCAGGGCTAGGTTGGCATATTCCACATCATCATCTTCATTGACCCCATCTGCTGCCCAATCATCTTGAGTGAGAAAAGCTCTTTCCTTTTGTTTGAGCAAATCAAAATACTTCTTTTTATAATCAACTTGTTCAAATTTCTATTTATCAGAAGTTGGCTTCCTACACTCACTTGCAAAGTGTCCACTAATGCCACAGTTGTAACATTTGAACTTTGATTTGTCCACCATGTTTTTGTTTGGCTTAGTGAATTTTGTATTTTTCCTGAACTTCATCTTTGCAAACCTCCTGGACAGAAAGGCCAGATGTTCATCAATATCATCAGAGTCATCCTGACTGGAATTGTCTTCATCCTCAGCAACTTGCTCTTTACCCTTGCTTGATTCTGATTTGCTTGTGCCAATTTTGAGACCTGGCATTGTCTTTTCCTCATTCCTGGCTTCAACTTTTTCACTGTCAGCTACAAGTGCAACTGATCCTCCTTTTCTCTTTCCCTTTTCCAATAGCTCATCTTGCTCCATCTCAAGTTCATAAGTCTTCAAAATTCCATATAATCTTTCAAGTGTGAAGTCCTTATAATCTTGAGAATTTCTTAGAGAAACAGTCATAGGCTTCCATTCCTTTGGTAGAGACCTTATAAATTTTAAATTGGAGTCCTTGACTTGGTACACTCTCCCATACAGCTTCAATCCATTCAACAATTTCTGAAATCTGTTGAAGGTATCATTCAATGATTCTCCTTCTTCATAGTGAAAATATTCATACTGTTGAATGAGAAGCTGCATTTTGTTTTCTCTAACTTGCTCAGTACCTTCACAGATAAGCTGCACAGTATCCCAAATTTCCTTAGCAGTTTGGCTGTTGATGACATTGTCAAACATATCTTGATCCAGGCCATTAAACAGAATGTTCATGGCTTTCTTGTCCTTGTGGACCTCTTCAATATCTTCAACAGTCCATTCTGCCTTTGGTTTGGGAATAGATTGTCCAACAGCAGCTGTTGCCACCTTGTGTGGGATGTGAGGACCATTATCAATGCAGTTGATGTAGCTTTCATCTTACGAGAGAAGATGTAAATGCATCTTCACCTTCCAGTGATGATAGTTATCTCTTTCCAGGATTGGAATCTTTACACCAATATCCTTCTTACTCATGATATTAGCAGAATAGATCTTTAAACTCTTTGTATGTTAAGATCTTGCTCTGATACCAATTGTTATTCCCAGTGGACTAACAATGAGATTTACAGAAGGGGGGTTGAATGTAAATCTCAAAACTTTTTCAAGTTTTGAGTAATTTCTAAGGCTAAGTGTTTAAGTGAACAAATGTGTGTGAATTGCTTGAAGCTGATACAGACAGATATATATTCAAACACAAATGTAAAGAACACAAAAAACTTAAAAACTTTTATGGTGGATTTGTTGTTCCACCAGAGATGTGTTATTTCAGAAAATCTGTGATTAAATCACAGCTGCTTCCTAGTACAAACTATATGATTTTCTCTCTAGATATTTCTAAACAGCTCAGGAAAAATTCATTTCTAATTACTAGCTGCTACTTGGTTTATATATCACCAAGTTTATAAGTGAAGACAAAACTGTAAAATACAATTAAAAAGATTCTTCACATGTTTCTTCTTCATTTCTCTATCCAATGCAATCTAGGATAATCTGTAGATCTTTGAATACTTCCTTGTTTGCATCAGAATGGAAATGCTGCATTTTCTTGATTCCTCCTAGAGGCTTCCACATTCCAGTTTGTCTCTATCAACCCATGTGCCTCTGTCAGCTTGTGAATTGTCACTATCAACTGCTAATGAACTAAGCATCCGTTGAAGCTTTCATCCGTTGATGCCTTATCCGTTGAGGCTTTATCCGTTGAAGCTTTATCCGTTGATGCATTATCAGTTGAAGTCTTTATCCGTTGAAGCACTCATCCGTTGATGGATATTATCCGTTGAAGCATTAGAGACATCCGTTGAAGCGTTGTTTCTTATCCGTTGAAGGTCTTCAATATCAGTTGATACTTCTTCACTTATACAAAATTACAAGGCATGAAATATTTACAATTAGCCCTCCTATTTGCATATCCACTAGTAGTCAACATGACTGATAATTTCCTACAACATCTAAGAATTACAACTTGAATCCAGAGAATGAAATGTGCTACAATACTAAACTTATTGCTAAGTAAAGCTACTCCTTCAACGGATAGCCAAGATGGTCTTATCCGTTGAGGCTACAAATACTAGATTTCTAGTTAAGTGTTTTGTTTAACTTATCATCAAACTAATACACATATTCCTAACAATGGGGCTTTGCAGCTTTGAAAGATCGCTTGGGGATCCGCTTGGGCGATGATGATTTAAGAATGTTGTTACTTGAATGGCAGAAAGAAGCTGATCGCGGAGATGTGACGCCCCATGATACCACGCGTGTGCCCCTGGATTCCCAGGAAAATCGGGAGCGGCACCGCGATCCAACGCGTGTGCCCCTGAATTTCCAGGAAAATCGGGAGCGGCACCGCGATCATGAGAGAGCTCCTCCCCGCAGATCGCTGGATCGATATGGTCGAGGGTATGAAAACGATCGTTGGAGAAGACCTCAATGGAGGGGAAGAAGTGGAGGCCGAGGTAGATACTTAGAGGGCTACCGTCGCGACAATTACCGCGGTCACCTTAATTCCCGCTGGAATAACCGAGCAGACAACTATGACTATGCGGAACATGATGATCACAGAGATGTGGAAAACTACGATCGCGGTACGGCTCGAGGACACGGCCAGGGTCAAGACAAAAATCAAGGGAGAAATCAAAGACGAAATCCTGAGGTAATTGTGATACCCGAAGACGCTCAGAACACGAACCGGCAGCAAGCCCCTCCAAGGGGACATCAAGTGGAAGTACCTCTATTACAGCTCCAAGGCCCGTAACCTCAAATTCAGACCATTCCAGGGGTGGGGACTTTTAATGTGGGAGATCTAAAAAGGCTACTTAACCACCTGGAAGGCAGAGTGACGGCCACAGCTGAAATCCCTTCCCCATTCTCGGTGGCGGTAAGAGAGGCGCAATTGCGGGCGGGTATCGCAACACTACTAGCGATCTCCGTTTCCACGGGAACTCAGATCCAGTGGAATTCCTGTTTCGTTTTAATATAAAGATGGATGTGTACCAAGTCCCGGACTTGGCTCGACGCCGTCTCTTGGCGGCGACCTTCAGAGAAAGTGCCCAACAGTGGTTTCAAAAGCTCGGGCCAGGAGTGATCACCTCATGGGATCAAATGAAAACTCTGTTCTTAACCAAGTTCCAAGCCGCGGTGAGATACGCACCCTCTGTCACAACTCTTGCCAATGTTAGGTAAAGGGAAAATGAAAGCTTGACATCGTACTTCAAAAGGTTCAACGCTGAATCTACCAGCGTGAGGGGAGCATCAGACGAAGCCCTGAAAAGCTTCTTGATCGCAGGATTAAGGGTTGGCTCGGACTTTTAGAAACACTTACAAGGGAAAGACCCGGCTACTCTAGCAGATGTCTTTGCTTTGGCAAAATCATTTAAAGCTATCGAACAATCTCTAGCAGAGGTGCAACCGACTTCACAGTCAAGTCAGAGAAGCAAAGCAAGGAAGAGAGATAGGTCTCCAAGCCCAGGGTACAGAAGGAGCAGTAGAAGCCCAAACCGGGTGAATACCGCGAACACTAGGAGGGGATGGAGTCCCCCTCAAACTATGACTACAGAACAAGCCGGTACACGCCCTTGGTCGCATCTATCGAGCATATCTTCGAAGTAAACAAAAATAGAGGGCAATTTAGAAAACCTGGAGCTTTATCATCATGGCAAAACAAAGACAAGAAAAGGTATTGTGAATACCATGAATCTTCTGGACATAACACGCATGAGTGCAGACATTTAAAAGATGAAATTGAAGCATTTATCAAGGAAGGATACCTTGGTGAATGGGTAGTAAAGGAAGTAAGGAAGCACAAGGATGACAGAGCAAAGGAAGAAGAAAGGCGATCCCCGCGCGGGTCGAACAATGATACCCTGGAGGAAAATAAATTTGTCAGGGATGGCAGTATCCGAACAATCTACGGGGGAGACCCCGGGATGGAATGCAGTAACCGAGCCTTGGCAAGATACGCCAGGGAAGCTCGATTCAGGCCTCTCACGGACATTCATAGGGTGGAAACTTGGTCGCCCAAAATATTTAAGGGCAAGTCCATGGATATTACCTTCAGAGAAGCTGATGCCCGATGGGTACATCATCCCCACAATGATGCGCTGGTTATTTCCATCTAGATCGGAACCAAAAATGTCCATAGAGCCTTCGTGGATAATGGAAGCTCGACAAATATCCTCTATTACAGCACCTTCAAGAAGATGGGACTACCTGATCAGGATATGTCGGGGGAAGACTCGTGGGTCTATGGCTTTTCCGGTGCAGGAGTTAGAGTCATGGGATCAATTCGGCTGCCATGTACATTGGGGGAAAGCCCGTTGTCGGTAACAAAGATGCTCAAGTTTAAGGTCCTGAATCAGGAGTCGTCCCACAACGTGTTGCTGGGACGCCCCTTTCTGCGAGAGATGAGGGTTATTACTTCAATCCATCACTTAACCATCAAATTTCCAATCCCAAATGGGGTGGGGAGTATAAAGGGTTCCCAGTATGACTCGGGAGTGCTACAGGCAAGCTATGAAAGGCTTTAGAAAAGGTTCCTACGCCGAAGATACTTCGGATGTAGATCAAGAAAAGAGCATTGAGCAACCAATCGAGGAAATCCGAACCCACTATTATGTTGAGCAAGAAAATGAGCATCCCTCCGGGCTGCCCCCAACAACATTGTACCTAGAAGACACAATCAGAATTGAGATGTTGGAAGAAGAGGAGGCAATGGACACCGTAGTCCAAAAAGATTTCAATGGGGAACGGTTAGAAGGAAAATTCGATGTCTTGCAAAGCCCCGAACAAGATGAGGGCGCGCCTTCTAAAGACGCCGACGCTCCTCCTAAAGGGGATGCGCCTTCTCTACAAGACAATGAAATTCATGATTCGCCCGACCTAGATCCCCAGATACCGATGCCAACGGAGAAGATGGGGCCAACAGAGGATACAATTGAAATCTCTGTCGATGAAAAAGATCCGAGTAAAGTTTTGAGAATAGGATCTCAGTTGGCACCAAGGTTGAAGGAGAGTCTTTCAGTATTTCTCTTGGCGAACCTTGACGTATTTGCATGGATCCATTCTGATATGGTAGGGATTGATCCATAGATGATGTTCCATCGACTGAATATCGACCCCAAGCATAAAGGGGTTCGACAAAAACACAGGGCCGTAAGTGGGGAGAGAGCTGTAGCCCTAGCAGAAGAAGTAGAGAGACTCCTGGATGTCGGGCTAATTCGAGAATCCTTCTACCCAGAGTGGCTAGTAAACCCGGTGCTGGTAAAAAAGCCCAACGGTAAATGGAGAACGTGCATGGATTTCACCGATCTGAATAAGGCGTGTCCGAAAGATAGTTTTCCCCTTCCAAGAATCGACCAGTTGGTCGACGCCACGGCAGAACATGCCCTGCTCAGCTTCATGGACGCATACTCCGGGTATAACCAAATTCTTATGTATGAGTCTGACCAGGAGCACACCTCTTTTATTACTGATAGAGGGCTCTATTGTTATATCGGAATGCCATTTGGTCTGATCAACGCTGGTGCCACTTATCAAAGGTTGGTGAACAAAATGTTTAAGAAGCAGATTGGAAAGACGATGGAAGTATATGTGGATGATATGCTCGTAAAGTCTAAAAAGGCGGAAGACCACATCGTTGACTTAGCTGTGATGTTCCATATTCTGAGAAAATATAAGATGAAGCTAAACCCGTAGAAGTGTGTGTTCAGTGTGGAGTTAGGGAAATTCTTGGGATTCATGGTCAACCACCGGGGGATTGAGGCTAACCCGGCAAAAATCAAAGCTCTGCTAGACATGAAATCTCCCACCAGCATCAAACAAGTACAGAGCCTGACGGGAAGGATTGCGGCCCTAAATCGATTTGTCTCAAAGTCATCAGATAGGTGCAGAGAATTCTTCAAGGCAATCAAAGGAAGGGGGAAGGATTTTCTGTGGACCCCAGAGTGTGAAGAGGCTTTTCTGAAAATCAAAGAGCAGTTGGAAAATCCTCCGATGTTGACCAAGCCAGAAGACGGAGAAACATTGATTCTTTACTTGGCGGTATCTGAATACTCCGTTAGCGCGGTGTTAGTAAAGGAAGAAGCAAACCACCAGTGGCCCGTATACTATGTAAGCAAGAGGTTGTTGGATGCGGAAACAAGGTACACCAATATGGAAAAACTGGTGTGTGCTCTTATTCTTGTGACACGAAAGTTAAGACCATACTTTCAGGCTCATCGAATAGAAGTTCGCACCACTTATCCGCTTCGGCACATTCTACATAAACCCGAATCATCGGGAAGGATGTTAAAGTGGGCAGTAGAGCTAGGACAATTCGATTTGGAGTATTGTCCTCGCACGGCGATTAAGGGACAAGCGTTGGCTGATTTCATACTTGAGTTCGATGTAGAATTTGACGACAAGGCCATAGTGTTGGCGGAACCTACCTCGCAAGGAAGCTCTGATGATGAAAAGAAACAGGAACTCCCACACCCTTGGTGGATATTACATGTTGACGGGGCCGTGAACAACAATGGGTCAGGCGTCGGGATTGTCTTGATCACTCCGGAGGGGCACCGTTTGA
Source organism: Apium graveolens (assembly GCF_009905375.1). Classification (NCBI taxonomy): domain Eukaryota; kingdom Viridiplantae; phylum Streptophyta; class Magnoliopsida; order Apiales; family Apiaceae; genus Apium; species Apium graveolens. The sequence continues at coordinate 1,671,812 of NC_133655.1, forward strand.
TGAATGCTATCCATTTCAAGTTTTATGCTACTAACAATGATGCTGAGTATGAAGCCTTGATCAATGGTCTGAAATTAGCTCTGGAGGTAGGGGCCGTGAATCTGATAGTTCGGAGCGATTCCGAATTAGTTGTGAACCAGGTCAACGGAGGTTTCCAAACCCGGGGACCGCGAACAGAGTTATATATGAGATGTGCGCAATGCCTACTGAATTTTTTTTTCAAATGCCAGGCTAGAAAGCGTTCCGCGAGAAGAAAATAGTAATGCGGATGCTTTGGCCAAGATGGGTTCACAGATGGACAGCGTTCAACTTGGACAAATCCCTTTGGGAATCCAGGAAATCTCAAGTATTCCTGAGGTAGAGGTGCTTCAGACGCAAGAAGTCTCGCGAGAAAGCTGGATGACCCCCATTCATAACTATATTCAGACAGGAGCTGTACCAGAAGACAAATTACAGGCTCGACGCCTTCGGTACCAGGCTGCAAAGTATGTGGAATATGATGGGATATTATACAAGAGAGGATTTAATCAGCCACTATTACATTGTGTGGATATGGAAGAAGGAAACTATATTCTCAGAGAGGTGCACGAAGGAATTTGTGGCAATCACTCGGGGGGTGGTTCGTTGGCATTAAAAGTACTCAGACAAGGATACTACTGGCCAACTATGAGAGAAGACGCCTTTAATTTTGTCCGGGCTTGTGACCGCTGCCAGCGATTCGCCAACTATTCCAACGCCCCGGCATCCACCATTACCTTATTGGCGAGTCCGTGGCCTTTTGCCATGTGGGGAATTGATCTCATTGGAGAGTTGCCCAAAGCAAAAGGGGGTGTGAAATACGCCGTGGTGGCTGTGGATTACTTTACCAAATGGGTAGAAGCTATGCCGCTAGCCACGATCATGACAAAGAAGATAAGGGATTTCGTGTTCAATTCCATAGTATGCAGGTTTGGTATCCCCTACAAACTCATCTCTGACAATGAGAAGCAGTTTGATAGTAAAGAGTTAAGGAAGCTCTGTGAGGACTTGAAAATCAAAAAGGACCTTGCCGCAGTTTATCATCCGTAGAGTAATGATCAGACGGAAGCCATAAATAAAATCATAAAACATACCTTGAAAGCAAAGTTAGAAGAGAAAAAAGGAGATTGGTCAGAGGAGATGCCCATGGTCCTTTGGTCTTACAATACGACCCCTAGATCGACCACGGGGAAACCCCCTTTCTGCTGACTTATGGATATGAGGCCATGGTTCTCGTGGAGGTAGGAGCTGGATCCCTCCGGAGAGACGTGTTTGTTGAGGAAAATGCAGAAGTTAACCAGAGGCTTCACTTGGATCTGTTAGACGAAGCCCGAACGAACTCTCAATTAAAGCTTGTTGCATATCAGCAGAGAATCGCGAGGTATTTCAATAAAAAGGTAAAATCCGTACCGTTCAAGGTTGGAGATCTTGTGTTGCGAAAGGTTATGCCTAACACTAAGATAGCTCAGCACGGGGTGCTTGGAGCTAATTGGAAGGACCGTACAAGGTTAAAGCTATACTCTGGAAGGGAACCTATCGCCTAGAAGATCTGGACGGTAAACTTATTCCTCGAGCGTGGAATGCGGAACATTTACGGAAGTATTATCGGTAGGGTGTGGCTGTGTCCCCCTTATTTTTCTTATTCTTATGTAATAGGCTAGTAGAAAATAAATTCCTCCTACCCTAGGGGGGTAGTACATGTGACTGCAAACCTTGGAACTAGCAGAAGGGAGAAAAAAATTTCATATAATTTCCCCATAGAGCATAGTAGCCATGGGACTGGTGTAATTTATACACTAGAGCGCATTATCAATAAAAAGGAAAAGTTACTTCAAATTGCTTTATTTGCTTGACATGAAATTTTTCATTAAAAAACATTAGAGGCGCGCCCTATGTCAAGGCGCGCCCTATCTAATAACTTCTGCTTCATAATCAAGATAAACATAGTGTACAAGGATGAAAGGAATAAACATACATGGCCAGCAAAATAAGCTAAGGCAAAAGCTCCCCAGATTAAGGCGCGCCCTTGGACTGATACTTAAGTAAAATATCGCAAAGGCATTACTGATAAGAAAAAGTACGTGTTATTTGCAACTTCGAGAAATAAGGCGCGCCCTCATATCTAAACGCTACGATAAAAGGGACGTTAGATCTTAATGATACAATAACAACTTCGAGATCATGAAAAAAGAAAAACACCCACAAAAGTGCTAATTAATAAGTTCTGATATCAAAGGGCGCGCCCTGTAGCAACATAAGTCATAATGAACTGACAATATTTATGGTGATATGAGGGCGCGCCATCCTGAAAATATGAGCCTCTTGTTTTTATAAGTAACCAAGAGAAGGTCAGAGTGCCTTAACAATTTTTTATGCATACTGAGAAAGATAAAATCATATTAAGTCATACGAAATGTCATGATGCAAAGTAAAAAAGTAGCAGAAAAATAAGTCGTACAACTTTGCACAACATCAAAAGAGGGCTGGCTCCTCAAGAGTATTTGAAACTTAAGCACAAATAAAGGAAAGACATAAATTAAGGCGCGCCTTGAGACTGGTCTGTTGGAGGAATGGTTTGAAGAGGAACAGTGGGATCAGCTTCAGGTGCGTCCTTGGGGATTTCCTCTTGTGGCACGCCCTCACCTTCTTCCTCCTCCAACCCAAGTTCGACCCTCCTTGCCTTGATTTTAGCAGCATGCTCCTTCTTAAATTCCACCATCTTAGCAACGGTCTCTTCCCCAAACTTCTCAAAAGTATAATCAGGGTCATTGGCCACAAAACCAACCCTGTAGAAGTGGAAACCATTGGAAAATGCTTCATCAGTCACTTCCCTCTTCTCATCAGGCCAACCCATTTTCTGCTTCTCCTGCAGATACTCAATCCTCAAGTTAGCTCCACCAAGCTCAGTGTGGAGAAAGGTAGCCTTCTTGTTGGCAATCTCTAGCTGAGAAGTAAGATTGGCCACCTCATCATTGAGAAAGGAGATTTCAGAATCCTTAGCTTTGATATCCTTAACATGCAGAAGATCTTTATCATTGAGGGTGTTCCTCAAAATATTATTGTCGCCCTGCAACCTCTCTAGGCGCGCCCTCTCTTCAAAAAGCTTGTCCACCACTCGGGTGGAGTGGACAAACAATTGGCAGATTGCCTTTGTAGAAGCACGGGTGGCCTTTTCCAAGTCCATGGCTTCCCACTGTCCCACTTCTTCATCTGAGACATAAAGAGAACCCATGGGGCCAAGAGCGTTCAAAGCAGCAGATGAGCCTGAAGGCGCGCCCTCTGCCCTATGCCTCTTAGGGGGGCCCTGTTTCTCTGTAAGATCAATTATGGGCCTTTTAGGGACATGTGTTGTTTGAGGAATGGAGTCAGAAGTTGGAATGGATGTATGTGCTGCAGGAGCATCTTTCATTGGTTTGGGCCTAGGTTTGTCACCAGGGCGCGCCCCAAAGGATTTGGGGATTCTTGGAGGAGCCATTTCTGCATAAAATATAAAACATGTTAATTGAACGTGACAGTTAAGTGTGTTGAACAGAGCAATAAATAAAAGCAATTGATAAAGGTAACATTGATAAACACGTATAAAGTGCTACGCCTACAGTCAAAGGGCGCGCCCTAAAGGGCGGAAAGATTAACCACATGAACAGGAATTTATATCTATTATGCTAATACAAAAAGCTAACAGAAAAGAAGTTAAGACGCGCCAATTGCATGAGGGCGCGCCCTTAGGTTCTACAATTGTTGAACCTAAAGGATCTTGACCTTGAAAAGAGCTGTCGTCTGCTTCTTCTTCTTCTTCAGCCTCTTCTTCACTATCTGGGTCGACTATACGGGAAACGGGGGCGCCTTTCCTAAACTTTACATATTTACACTTTGTCCCTACTTGGTCAGAAAGGATTCCGACCCGCATCAGATTAGCCCGGGTGACTAAGGTCTTTAGGTTCCACCTGTCAGCAGCCACTCTGAGAAGGGCTTCAACTCGTTTTTTGGGCTCGCCCTTAATAGGTTTGGCCACTGGTCTGTCTGAAAAAGTATAAAGACGTGAAAAGGAGCAAACAACATAGAAACAATACAAGGAAAGAAAGAAAGGGCGCGCCTTTACTTGGTGACTTGTTGAATCTTATCCTTATTTTGGGAACGTCATACAAGTAAAAGATGTTTTCCTTCCAGCCTTTTTCATGGCTGAGCTTGCCAGAGGAGAAACCCTTCTTGTTATGTTGCTTGTCTACAACCAAGTAGTAGTACCCATGGTCAGATTTTCTCTGGTTAAAGAAATAGGCGACTTCAGCCATGGAAGGTTGAGGGAAGCCCAGGTCTGTATAGAGAATGAACAGGGCCAGAATAAACTTGTAGCTGTTGGGAGAAAGTTGGAGTGGAGCCACGTCGTAAAGTTCTATCACTTCCCTAAGATAGGGGTGTAAGGGCGCGCCTATTCCTAAGGATACCAGCTTAGGGCTGGTTACCATCCTAGGGATCTTAAAGTTCCTCCCATAATTGAAGATATGGGGCCGCATCATATTTAAAGGGTGCGCCCATATGCCCTCTATATCATATGAGCCATCCCAGTTGCTCATTTGAACAGGCCGAGGACAGGCCCACGCAGAAAAGCTTCACATGCTCCTTCCTGAAACGTTTTTTCACAGCTTCATTGCATGGCTCGAATTCATCCCAATCAAAGTCTAATTCGCTATCAGTAACTTCCCTGTATTGGAAGGGGATTGGAGAAGGCTCAGGAGAGGTAGAGAACTGGAAAGAATCCTCATCAAAGAAATTTGCTTCATCACGAGGCGATATATTTTCTTCAAGCGCGCCCTCAGAAATTGGAGAAGTAGGCGCGCCCTGTATTTGTTGAGGAGATGGGCTTGGAGAAACAGCCCTAGGATACTTTAGAAGGTCCAGCACCTACATTGACACCCCTCTCGACACCCCTATATTTGTCGGGATTCAAACTCTCGAACCAGTCATCATCGTCTAGATCAGTCCTAGTTGGGACTGGGGATCTATCCTTTTGGATCAGTTTTTGCTTTTCATGTCTACGAGATAGAGGGATGTTGTCCGTGGAAGAACTGTCTGAAGAGCCTGCCATCAAGATACCCTTTTTGGAATCTTAAAGAAGGCGCGCCACCCGGTTCAGAAATTCAGGAGTATGGTGAGTGTTTGGAGGCTGAGGATCGAAGTAAGTGTTTGGAGGCAAATAGATCCCCAAATGTATAAGGAAATTCTTAAAAGGGTGAAAAGGAGAGGATGCGCCCTCGTCTTCCAGCTGTCAAGAAAACCAAAAGAAATGTTGAGGGTGCGCCCAATACAAAAGAAGAGGTACGAAAGTATGTAGAAAACAGAAAAGGTAGAGGTATACTTAAGAGAAGGGCAAGACGAGTCATATACTAAAAAGGCGCGTCCTATTATAAAATCTATAGAGACTGCTATGAAGTATGAACGTAAAGCTATTGGAAGATTAGATGACGATGGCGTGGTTAAAAATAAAGGGGACGCGCCTTGTATGATAAAAAGGCGCGCCTTATCTTAAGATATATACTTTTAATAAACGGTTGAAATTTCTAGAAACATAGAGTTAAAAATTGGACCCGATGATTTTGGATCTAGAACAGCAAAAATTCAAAATTAAACATATACATACACAGATACATACATCATTTTATGTATATCATCAAGAACAGTTAAGGAAGTTGAAGAGATAATGTAGCATGCAATATGATTATATGATGAAATCCAGAAAAGAAAGAAGTTTTACATACCTTTTCGAATGGAGAGGGAGTTGACTGGAAAAGATTGGGAGAATGGTAACAGAGAAGGCAGGTTCTGAGCAAAAGGTCGCCGCCAGAGTTGAAGCTTTTGGTGAAGAAAGAGAAAATAAAAAGAAAGGGGAGAGTAAGAGTAAAAATGAAAGTGACTGACAGTGACTCGTATTTATAGGTAAAAATGACAGTTGTCAAATCAGTCGTGTCCATCACGATTCCCGAAGAATAAGGAAAACTGTGTCAAATCATTTCAAAATTTTAAAACGCACCCTCTTGAAGGCGCGCCTTATCAGGTTGACAGCAATCTAGAATGCACGAAAAATAAGAACATTGAGTATACAAATCCCTCTGCCTTTTAGGCGCTCCTAGAAAAACAGATATTGGAAAATATGTTTATACAGATTTTAATAAGGATAAGGAGAAAAATTCCAATCCCATTTTTAATGGCATATGGAATTTGGGGGTAGTTGTTATGCCCAAAAATTGGTATAAACAATATTCAGATTGAGATTGATAAAATAGGCAAAATCGAAGAAGAAACGCCTAAAATCTGGGAAAAGATAAGATTGACTTTCCATAAAAAAGAAGGCGCGCCCTAAGAACGCGCTCCATTGACTGAATAGCTGATTGACAGTTGTAGTTTTCATGCCTTAAATGCGCGCCCTCAAATATAATGAGGAGGCGCGCCCAATTATTTAAGAGGAAGTGAGGAGTTCCTTAATTGGATTCTGTTCCATGGTGAGCCTTAGGGCGCGCCCTGAGTAAGGAAGGCTTCTGGGACGGATTACTTGAATATGATTACTTTGGCAGACTCATGCCTTAGTTTTACTGGAAAGAGTTGGGATAAGCCCTAATGGCGAGTAATTTAAGGCGTGCCCTATGATGTAGAATGACAAAGGGAGAGGTCAAAAGCTGATGACACAGGGCAGCGCCAACATGTAGGAATGTTTGGGCGCGCCTTTAACTTCTACTTGGCACACAAATGCATCTTTGACATGCTACTTGGATGAACTCTTTGGAAGATTCAAAGAAGATGGAGAATGTTATTACTAACCTATTTGATGCAGGTACTCTATTGAAGAACTCCTCCTTGTAGCACATCTACAGGAAAGGCGGTGTCCGTGGTCAGAGACCTCCAGGGGTATGCCTGGACTGAAGGCCTCCTCCTGTAGTCAATGGGTGTCCTCATTGGGGATGTGGGGTGAAATCTGGTGTGTGCTTTGGGAGCTCTGTCTCTGTAGTCAACGGGTGTACTCGTTGGGAGACTTCGGAGTATCCTGCACTTTACACCCAAAAGCTTGGGATCACTTGTCCTGTAATCTGGTAGGGGCTCCTTATCGGGGGACAAAGATGCGTCCAACATTTGGGGTGAACCACGACTATACCTGCGTCCGTGGACTAGAGAAACAGCCGGTAGCGGAGGGTTATCCTTGGCCAGGGAGATGCCTCATCCGTGAAGTCTCGAAGCCGCGGACGAACCTTGGGCCTTTGTGGTTGGGCCTCATCGGCGGACATTCCTAAAGCTAGTTGGAGACGGTTTCAGTGGGTTTCCTATTGGGCCTCGGGATAAGAAATCTAAGCCCATTAGGTTTCTTGTTCCCCAAGAACTACGTGGGCTTGATCCCCTATAAATAGGGGTACGTAGACAAATTGTAAGGGGTCAGAAGCGAGAGCGCAAAGGAGCCACCACTAACCCTAAGCAATCTCAGCCCCCAATAATCAACTCCACCAAACACCGTTCATCTTTTCCGACGAATACTGTCCATCAGATCCACCGACTACTGCTCACGTTTCCGACAAAGAACAACCATCACAGATCTTATTTCCGGCTACGAACCTCAAACTTTGTTGATACCAAATTCCTCCGTCAACAACATTCACCCAGGATTAAAATAAAATTAAATATAATTAGGTAATTGATGCGAATATAACGAGTTCTCAGGTTAAGACAAAATCATATCTGCCCTAAAATCAAGAATAAAATTCAAATTATATAAAATTCTTATATTGTTGATCCGGCCAAAAATAAAATTAAAGTGTATTTCATTCGTTGGTAGATAGAATGAGATTAAAAGTGAATCGGATTACGGGGGATACACCTTTAAAAGCGAAAATATTAAAATTTTGATAGTCGGTAAAAATGTCTGGTTTCGTATAATGACATACTTTTTCAATTTTTTATATTATTCATAATAGTTTATTAAAACCAAACAAAAGATAATTCGAATATTACTGATATGATTTAAAATTACCTTTTAATTTAAATATAAATTATCTTCTCTGAACATGCCTATAAATTTCAATAAAAACTTTATTTTTCAATCATTAATTTTATTTTTTAAACTAAAATACCAATTATCTAAAAAATATCCTTAATTTATATACATGTGTACATTTATATTTTTTATCAAAATTTTTATATAAAATAAATTTATATCTTAAAATTTTCATTTCAAAAATAATTCAAAAAATTATATAATATCAAAAACAATCTGTGCATCGCACGAGTTTTATGATATAGTCCATACTATTATATAATAAACGAAATATTAAAAATTTGGTTCGTACTGTCCTAAATCAGCTAACATGTTCAACAAATTTTGCATAATCACTATTTTATATTATTTTAGCCAATTATTTTAGGAAAAATTGTTGTAGATGCTCATCCCCTTAAATAATTAGTTAAAATCGTTAATTTATTTCGATAACAAGGCCATTACAAACAAATTAATATGACGACGTGTACGAAGGAGGCCCTAACCTGATAAAAGAACATGGTTATGTAATTATCTGATTGAAATTAGCAATGAAACTATTATACTAATGACCTTTTAACATCAAAGTTCAAGTAATTATAGCAAAATAGTAATAAACAAATTAAATAGTTTCAAATTAAATTCTTAATTTCAATCAATTTACTTTACGCAATTATCAACCAACATTTCCCCCCCACATGTATAACGTGCAAGAATAAAATAAACAACATTTTGTCAAAAAAGTCCACAAATTAGCTTCATGACAAAAAAGTAAAATAATAATAAAAATAAAACTAGAGCGATTAATTGCAACATAATCTGCGTTGATAGTGGGGAAAATATATAAAAAAACATAAAAATATATTACACCTCGAAATTCAGTCGGAATGTAATTCAAATTAAACCCAAATTCAAATTAAATTCACATTAAATTCACGCGCTAATTTTTTATTTTACTCGTAGTCGTCGTCATGATATCCGTGTACATATCACCGTCCGTCGATATATAGAGAGAGAAAGTACACATTTCTAGAGAGAGAATATTTTAGAGAGAGAAAGTATGGATTTTTTAGAGAGAGAAAGGGGTTAATCAGCTTGGTTTTCTTCGTCAACGCTTTGGTAACTTCGGGAATTGCCGCCAAATGTGGGCGTTGAAACCCTAGCTCAACTACTTTAAATTGGTACCATTTATGTATTTTTTTTAGTCATTTTTATAATAAAGTTGTAATCTTTATGTCATTTTAGTGATATTTGTTTGTTTCCTTGGTGGGTTTTGTTTGGTTTGTTATAAGGTTGTGATCTTTATGTGTTTCTAGTGATTTTTGTTTGTTTTCTTGGAGGGTTTTGTTTGGTTTGATATAAAGTTGTGATCTTTACATGTTTTTTAGTGTTCTTGGAGGGTTTTGTTTGGTTTGATATAAGACTGAAACTTTAGTGATTAAGATTGTTTTGGAGAGTGGTAATTTAAGTGGGTTTCGAAAGACATTGTTGAATTGAGTGAGAAAGGAGAATGGGTGATAGTGAGGAGGGTAATATTGATATGATGTATTTGCAATCATCATTTGGGAATTCTTCGTCTGCTCCGAAAGTGAGTCATTCGATTAATCAGCTTGATATACCTCAGTTTAATAATTCACAACTTCGAGCTCAGATGAGACAGTTTTCGCCTAGTTTTGGTGGTGAGAGTAATAAGAGAGTTGGGATACCGCCATCCCATCCGCAAATGCCACCTATTTCGCCTTATTCGCAGATCCCGGGAACACGGAGTGGGAATCAGCAAATTGGTTCGGGGAATTTTAGTCAGGGATCAGGGGTATCGCATACAAGATCTTTGTCTCAGCAGTCGTTCTTTCAGCTTGATTCTTTGCCTCCATTGAGCCCGTCTCCTTATCGGGATTCATCTGTTACACCGGTTTCAGACGTTGTATCTGCTGATGTGTCGATGGAAGATCGTGATGGGAATATGCACTCGCCTTTCTCTAGAGGGAATTCTTTGAGGGTAGGTGAAAGCCTCCCTCCTCGTAAGGCGCACAGGCGGTCTAATAGTGATATTCCATTTGGGTTTTCAACTATAATGCAATCGTCACCACCTCTCATCCCACTAAGGAGTTCAGCAGAACGTGCAGCCTCAACAAGGGACAGTATGGGGTCAAAACCAGTACAGCTGGTTAAAAGGGAAGAATGCTGGGAAAAAGGGGGTGAAATTAATGCAGAAGGAATGGGAGAGAGGAAATCTGGAGAAGTTGTGGATGACTTGTTTTCTGCATATATGAATTTGGATAAGCTTGAAGCATTAAACTCTTCTGAAACTGGTGACAAGCAGGGTACAGAAAATCGTGAAGATATAGACAGTAAAGTAAGTGGTACCAAGACAAATGGTGATAGCAGTGACAATGAAGCTACAAGCAGTGTAAATGAAAGTGGTAACAGTATGCAAAGACCTGGAATCTCCTCATCTGCTGAAAAAAGGGAAGGGCTCAAAAGAAATGCTGGAGGAGATATTGCTCCAACGAGCAGACACTATAGAAGCATCTCAATGGATAGCTTTATGGGAAATATGAACTTTGGTGAGGAGTCATCAAAACTACCTCCTTCTCCAGGAGCACGGGCTGGGCAGCTCTCTCCTAGCAACTCTATTGATGAGAATACGTTTAGCTTGGAGTTTGGAAATGGTGAATTCAGTGGTGCTGAACTCAAAAAAATTATGGCAAATGAAAAACTTTCTGAGATAGCATTAAGTGATCCAAAGCGCGCTAAAAGGTATGATGTTTTCAATGATGCTGTCTATTTTAGTTGAATGTAATATTAATATGGTGCTTATAACGATTCTTGATTTGTTCAGGATTTTGGCGAATCGTCAGTCTGCTGCTCGTTCCAAAGAAAGAAAGATGCGATACATCTCGGAGTTGGAACACAAGGTTCAAACACTACAAACAGAAGCAACCACACTTTCAGCGCAGCTTACGCTCCTTCAGGTGAGCGTCAATGTGTTACACATTAAGATTTAGTTTATATATGTCCATTTTTCTATAATTGTTATCTTAGACTCTCTAATCTTTCTATCTTCGACAGCGAGATTCTGCTGGGCTTACAAACCACAATAACGAGCTGAAGTTTCGCTTGCAAGCAATGGAACAACAGGCACAGCTTCGTGATGGTAAAAATTCTTCTTTATTTGTTTGAATTAATAAGATTCTTATTCCTCTGATTAAGTGAGAATCAGATTTTATTTGTTTGTGTGCCTTTGTGTAGACCAGATTTTCCCTGAATGCTGTATGTTATATGAGTGACGTGTCTCTGTAAACATTTCTTCCTTGAATGTGTTAGTACAGCAGACAACTTTTCTGGGTTCCTTTATTTCCTGGCATCAACTAGACTGGCTTGTTTCATACTTCGTTAAAATAGTAGCTTTTAAAACTAAAGAATTCTTCAAGCTGTTTAAAATGTATGGTTCCGTGCCTTGTGGACTTGAAGAGCTCACATAAATACCATCCATCTGACAGCACTCTTGTGTCCTACAAGATTTTGAGTGTTCTCTAGATAGTCTACTTCTCTCCTTTAACCTTGTTTCCAACGACTTGGAAATGAAAGTAGAAATTTTGTTTCCTTCCTATAGTGACTGGTCTTCTTCCTACATTCCCACTGTATATATGGCCTGTGGAGGTAGCATGATGAGACAGTTTGTGTCAGACTTGAGATATGGTGCGGAACAAGGAATTAATGAATTGATCTGCATGTATTATACTTGACTATTTTGGAATAAAATTAATTATATTTGATTAGTATATTAGTTATATTAAGTAAGTATTGTATTAGGTCATTCTGGATGAAGTGGGCAGGATAAGGCAATTAGTTATAACAATATATCATATCCTATGTAAAGTGCGTGCAATAAATAGATTCGCTCTATCACTTTGTGCCATGACTCGGGAGCATTAATTCTTTGTTACATTAATGAAGCCTAGTTCAAGAAAAGTAACTTCCCGTACTCAGTTGTGATGATCGAGTATCTTGCACTGGTTTATATCTTGTATTTAGAACGAAACTGGTCCCTATCAAGAGATTGCTGCTAACCATTTGTTCGCTATAATTTTAAGCCGATAGGCATAAACCCTAATAGGGGTGTGTTAAGCGCGGATAGATGATGTGGCCCCCGACATTCACAAAAACTTTCAGCGTTAAACCTATCTGCGAAAAATGACAGCGGATAGATGGTTGCAACAATCGCATGCCAGGGTCCCGGACCCTAACAAAAATTGCTAACCTGTTATGTTACATGTGCCAGTAAGCTAGTCTTAATGGACAGTGATAGGTAGTCCTTTAAACTTTTAAAATATAAAGTTCAGTTTAACATAGCATCTTCAACGAGGGGTCAGTTGGTGCATTGAACCACTAAAATTGGATCTAGGCAAACTATAGCGTTGCAGCAAATAGAAAAGGCAGGTAAGGACCAGTATCGGAACATTTCTTTAATTTTATAAGTGGGTCCACCTTGTACATATACCCCACCGGTTGTTGGTTTAATGTAATAAGATATAATAAATTAGGGGGGCAAGTAGGGTCCTTAGATATGGAAATCGACATTGTGGAGGAAATAGCCCATGTTATCAAAAGTGCCCTTTTTATAACTTAACAGAGCAAATTACTGAACAGAAATATATTAAGATACTGAAAATGGATTTCAATTTTTTATTGATGATAATAATATTCTTAAAAAATTGAAGATAAAACTTTCAGTTTTATTTAATCCGGTTCTTTGGAGGGAATCCTAGGTATGATGAAACCAAAAGACTTCTTGTAATAAAAATATATACTTGTACCAAATATAACTTGTATCAATTTTAAAAACTTGCAATGAATACTGGATTTCTCGATACTCTATAAAGATTGAATAGTAACATGTCCAGCAGTCAACAAAGGAAGCTAGAATAAGTTGTGATCCAAGAATGTGGGAAAATGGGATTAAGCATAGGGAATGTCCTCGAGGTCTATAATATAAAATATTATTATAAATATGATTAAACTTGGACAGTGCTTGAATGATCTAGCTATTACAGCTTTACTGACTAGAGTGTAGCAACTTGGACATACAGATATTTCTATAACTTCTTTTGAAAGTGCATGAATATGGTTTTTTGCTTCGCCCTTTGTGGGCTATATCTTTGATTATTATGTAAAGTCACTTGTATGCTATACTCTAACCAACAATAGGTCTTTACATTGAATTCTTGAGTTTAGTTTTAGAGATGAAGGAAATAAAGGGGGGTTTATTGTCTTTCCACCAATTGTTCCCGAGATTCTAGGTAAATCTGGAAAGAAATGGAAGAGAAATAACAGTGTTTTTATCTTCAAAAATTTCTTCCCAAATATAGGAAGATATATTTTTTTTAAAGCAAATATAGGAAGATATTAATAGAGAAAGGAAATAATATAGTATAAAATCATTTCATATATTTGATAACTAACTATGTATTTATATTTGCTTTTCTAAATGTCATCACAGCTTTAAATGAGGCTCTAACTGCGGAGGTTCAGCGCTTGAAGATTGCAACTGCAGATATGGGTGGAGAGGCAGCAAAGTTCCAACAGCTTTCACTTAACTCTCAGATGTATCAGATGCATCAGCAACAACAGCAGCAACAGTCAAATCAACTCAACATGCATCAACTACAACAGCAGAAGCAGCAATCCCAGTCACCGCAGAATGATAGTACAAACACAAAGCATGAATCTGGTTAAAAGGTTTCGGCAGATTAGGGATGTTTAAGCGTGATACAGTTACTTGTCTATTATGTCCGGTTATCATGATTCGTGTTTCAGTATTGCATTCATTCTTTAGTGTTGCGTCCACAACAAAACAGATGTAGTATCTGCAGGACAAGAATCTCATTCTTCTTGCAGGTTCAGCCTAAATGTTAGTCACATACACAAGTATTAAATAATTACAGATTTTAATTGCTCTGCTATATTGTACTGAATATATTACATGTTTTATTAAGATATTTATAGAGCTGAACTTTGAAGATTTTTCTGTTTTTTTGTTTATTAGAACAAATTTCTTCGATAGCTTTAGATATTTGATAGCATCATCATGTTTCCTGGTTCTGATTCATTCCATGGTGCATAAATATTCACTATTATGTTCCAAATTTTCAATACAACACTGAAATTTTGCAAAGTTTGATTAAATTTTATACTTTAGCAAATCAAACAAACTATATTCATTCGATTGCTATATCATTATCATCTGGAAATGAGAACTTGAGATGCATTTGATGAAAGAAAAAAAATGAAATAGTTTCATTCTTCAAAGTTTTACAACGGTGTTACAAAGATGTTTTGGAATTGAATTAACCTATATAGTCTATATTGCTCGAATACGGGTGTAGGGATTGTTCTGCAGTTCTTGTGATAGTGCTTTAGGGATTGTTCTGGGGATTGTTCTGCAGTTCTTGTGATAGCGCTTTATTGCTCGAAGACAAGTGTAGGGATGGTTCTGCAGTTCTTGTGATAGCGCTTTCCGTTTGAATTCCAAATCCCTAATTAGTCTAGACGCTGCCTTCTCGATTGCAGACGTAGGGATCGTTCCACAGCTTTTGCACATGCGTAGGGATCGTTCCACAGCTTTTGCACATGCGTAGGGATCGTTTTTGCACATCCGCTTGCTTCCCCAGATAATCGTCCTCTGGTTCTTGCAACTGTGCTGCCCTCTGCAATCCAAATTCAAGAAGTGATAAAGTTTTGCACACGATCTTTAAAAAAAATGAGAAAAAGACCTACCCTCGCTTTGTACTAAAGCATGCTTCATTCCATCCCCATGGTCTCCAGTCTCCACCACTGCCAAGGCATGCTTCAAGCCATCATGGTTTAAAAATGTATGTTTAGCGCTTTAGCTGATCACAAGAATGGATGATTCCTGCTTTGAGCGAGGCAAGGAATAACGTACTATATTCTAGCATAACGTCGGCACAAATAAGTAGGTATAACTTGTGTAAATACCAATCCGATAAACAGTGAACTTTATCATCAAAACTAAAAAAATAGGTTAACAATTAAACATATTTCAGGATTCTCAGAAGTTCATAATCCATTATCTATAACATCACAACAATTGAACTCAAGGGACAAGGGAGACCAAAACTGTTGTCCTAATCTGCTGACCAAAAGAATAAGTTTTGTAGTATTGTTTTGAAATCATTTAGTCACACCACATCCCGAGTAACCCCAATGTTTGATAATGACAGCAACAATCTTGTTCAGGCAACAACTTCATCTTTCTCCGGAACTGGACTAATATTCTTCTCATTGTCGTTCTTTGCTTCTTGAATCCACCCACCATCAATGTACTCCATGCTGCCACTCAAACCATCATCAACGGAATCACCTATATGTTTCACTTTGCCAGTAGGCAGCACTGGGTACTTCCCAGAAAAGCAAGCGTAACAGAAGTTTGGAGAATCATCTCCCAAGAACTCTTTCATGCTCTCGATAGGCAGAAAGGCAAGTGAATCTGATCCAATATAATCCCTGATTCCCTCCACGCTCAACCTATTTGATATCAACTCCTCTGCACTAGGAGTATCCACTCCATAATAACAAGATCCGATAATAGGTGGACTTGCAATCCTCATATGAACTTCTTTCGCCCCTGCCTCCTTCAACAACCTAACTATCTTGGAAGAAGTTGTCCCTCTAACAATCGAATCATCTACAACCACAACTCTTTTCCCTTCCAAAACCGCCCTCACAGGGGACAACTTAAGCTTAACTCCAAAATCACGGATCTTTTGTGAAGGCTCAATAAAAGTCCTCCCAACATAATGCGACCTAATCAACCCTTGTTGAAACGGCACACCCGATTTTGCAGCATAACCAAGTGCAGCCACAACCCCAGAATCCGGAACAGCAATCACTACATCACATTCAACTGGAGCCTCTGTAGCAAGAATTTCCCCATACTTATGCCTCGATGCATAAACCGACCTCCCAAAAACAATCGAATTAGGCATAGCAAAATAAATATGCTCAAAAATACAAGCTTTCCTCACAACATGAGTCAACAAACAAAGCGACGACTGAACCCCCGTCTTATCCACAACAATAACCTCCCCCGGATTAACCTCTCTCTCATACACAGCCTCAATCAAATCCAAAGCACAGGTCTCCGACGCAAAGACAACAGCACCATTACTCTTCCTTCCCATAACCAAAGGCCTAAACCCATACGGATCCCTAACCGCAACCAACTTCTCCTCTGTCAAAAACACCATACTATACGCCCCCTCAAGTTTCCCACAAGCCTCAACAATCCTCAAAAAGAAAGGCCTAGCTTTACTTATGGCAATCAAATGCAAAACAACCTCAGTATCAGAACTAGTTGTAAAAATCGAACCATTATCTTCCAACTCATTCCTAAGTTTTTGATAATTAACCAAATTCCCATTATGAGCTACCCCAACAGAACCATACCTATATCTAGTAACAAAAGGTTGTACATTTTTCAACATAGAAGAGCCAGCAGTAGAGTACCTTACATGACCAATAGCCGAATCACCGGGAAGTTGATCAAGCTTAGACTGATTAAACACTTCAGAAACAAGCCCAACTCCAGTAACAGAATGAAGCACTTTATCATTAACAGTCACAATTCCAGCACCTTCTTGACCCCTATGTTGAAGAGCATGTAAAGCTAAGTAACACAATCTTGAAGCTTCTGGGTCAGCAAAAATTCCAACAACACCACACTCTTCTCTTGGCTTATCATCATTATATTCAAAATCATCATCTGGGTCAGTCAAATTGGCCTTAAAGATTGAATCTTTAGACAAATTATCACCTGGCTCAGTCAAATGGGCCTTAAAGATTGAATCTTTAGACAAATTATCACCTGGCTTAGTCAAATGGGCCTTAGAGATTGAATCTTTAGACAAATTATCACCTGGGTTAGTAAAATGAGGCTCAAAGATTGAATTTTTAGAGAAATTATCACCTGGGCCAGTGAAGTGAGGCTCAAAGATTGAATTTTTAGAGAAATTATCACCTGGGCCAGTGAGATGAGACTCAAAGATTGAATTTTTATCAATTGGGTCAGTGAAATTGGGCTCAAAGTTTGGGTTTTTAGAGAAGAGAGTGAAGTTGGGTTTTTGAGAAAGTGAGGTTTTGGGGGTTAGGGTTTTGGGGAAGAGGAGTTTAGAGGGAGAGAAAGAGAAGGGTTTGGTGGTGTCTAAAGGTGGTGGGGAGAGAGGAGAGAGATTTGTGGTGGTGGTGGTGGTGGTTGTGGCGGCCATGGTGGAGTGAGGGGGAGGAGGTAAGATTACACACACAAACACACACAGTGAAGGTGAGTGGGCTATGAGTAGCCAAAGTGGTACTTCTAGGTTTTCATTATTTATACTTCTCTATAGGAGCGTGTGTGCGGGGGGAGTTTATCTTTTTTGTTTTTTTTTTATAAAGTGAATGGGATAATTAGGGCGAGTCTTTATTTTTTTTGATAAAGTCTCTTCCGCGTGTAGTTGAAAATTGTTGTGCGGGTAAAAAAAGTGATGTCACAAAAATTAGATGATTGTTTCGTATTTTTTTAATTTATTCATATTTTGAGATATAATATATAAAAATAATATTTTTGAAAAGTTTTGATGGTGAAACTAATAGTTACTTTATGCAAAAGCCGAAAACAGTTTTTTCTAAAAATATGTGGACATACTTTTGCTAATAGCATCTTTCGGACCAAAATTGTTTTTCCCGCAGCAGCTTTTAAAATTTACCAAATACGTTTCCGACAACTTTTTAGTAAAAAACTGTTGTAACTGTCTATAACAACAATACCAAACGGAGTCTAAATGGAATAATTAGGGGCGACTTTTTTTATATAAAGTAAATGGAATAATTAGATGCGAGTCTTGTCAGGTTTGTGCATATGAAATTTGAGTAGAATTTGTTAATCCGAAGAGTCGAACCAAAAAAATATTGAACAGGGAAATTATATTTGAATTTGATCAGTGAAATAAATGAGCTGAATTCGAGCTTTTGGCGAGTTTTTGAATTTATCGCGTTTTTTTATTGAGTTTTCGATTATATTCCGGTTTAGGAAGTTCGGGTTTACCGAGTTTTTTAACGAGTTATCGAGTTTATCGAGTTTCGAGGCGAGTTTACCGAATTTTCGAGTTTATCGAGTTTAATTACGAACTATACACCTTAAATAATAGTATAAGATAATAATAACAATGACAAAATCTGTTTTTTTCAACAAATTTGATTTTTGTCTTTTCAAAATTGACAAAAAAGACCAAGAATCAATAACAGTTGTATGCCCGTACTCCTGTGTCATGATTTTTTCTTGGAATTTTTATTTTTTTCTTATTTTTTAACGCGAAATCTTACAAAATTAAGAAATATCTTGACACTGTATTTACATTTTTCATTAAAGGAACTAATAAGTCAAAAAAATATCAATTTAAAATTTAAATTTTAAAATTAAAATTGATTTTAAAATACTAATTATAAGAAAGGATAAATGAATATATTATAACAAAATATTTTAATTCAAAATTTTACCAAATATAATTATAACATAATAATACTTGTAAATATATAATAACCTAGCAAATTAATTTGTAAAATTAATATTAATAGATAATTAGACGGCGCAAAATTACCAACCACATGAATATTTAGAAAAATAAAAAAGAAGTAATCGAGTTCGAGTTTGAGCTTGAGTTCGAGGCATTTTTATCGAGCATTCAAATTAGGGATGATATCTACTACGAGTATCTGACCATTTATATTGATTAATCGGATAATTGATTAACTAAATTAATCATATAGGTGATTCTTTCAAAAAAAAAATTATATAGGTGATTAATCAGAATCTAATCAGATGTATTCAAAGAAAATATAATAACAATTTATTCCCTCTATCCCATTGAATTTTCTACATAACATTTTGACACGCTTTTCAATGTTCATTTAAGATATAACTCCATTATATTTTTAAAATTTTTTTTCTATATAAAAGTTTTATGTTTAAACTTTTATTTAAAAAAAAATTAAAAAAATATTATGAAACTATATTATATAGAGGTTTCAAAATGCGTGCAAATAATAAAAGTAGAGAAATCAACGGAATTATACACCCTCGTGATCTAATCATAACAAGCCAACGTGCAATATAACGTGCAATATAACGTGCAATATAAAGTGTTACAGATTTCGGAAATCGGAATTATTCGGTTGAGGTACCGATTTATGATTTATCGGGCGATTTTTAAAAAATCAGATGATTAATCGGCGATTTATCGGAAATCGGTCAAATCGGACAAATATTTTTGACCGATTTTTGAGCGATTTATCCGTGATTTTTGAAAAATCGGCCGATTTCTATAACAGAGGCAATATATAACAAATTTCTACTTTCGGCTGAGCTAAATAATAAAGTATTACATAGATAATTATATTCCTTGAGCCGTGTACGGGAAAAAGAGAATCATATCTTAATCCACTAATACTAAAATAAACAAAATGCTCTTTATCGTCCATCAATTAAGGGAATTTTAGTACTACTACTATTTAACATTCTTGCTTGAGAAAAAAACCAGGCATGAATAGTATAAAATATGTTTCAAACCATCCGATTATTATAAAGAAAAAGGCAGCTTTCTTTTGCGGGGCGAAATGATTAAACTATTTTACATTCTTACTCGGTGTTCTAAAAATCGGCCCAGTAATCGCTTAATCGGCCGATAATCGGAATTCGGACGAGTCCCGTCTCAATTAATCATTAATCGGGTTAAAATACGATTTTTTAAATAATCGGTCAAAAGTCGGGGAGATCGGGAAAAATCGATCGATTCGGGTAAAAATTCGGTCGATTCTGGAACACTAATCTTACTTGAGAAAAATGAATGATCTATAATTGCACTTTTAGTGGGTGGATATATATTTTTGGAATCTAAAGAAAGAAGATAAGAATCTGATTCATTAGAGAGGAGTACAAGTTGTATTTGACACTTTTGGGTTTGAAAGTGAGGCTTCAATTTTCATGCACCAATAGCTTAAGCTAACAAACATATGGCTCAAGACAACAAAGGATATACCATGACTGTGTTGCTCTGACATGGATCTATTGGATGAATACATATCCATAATGTCCCCATTTACGGTATGTTATAGAAATCGTTTGTCCCGATTTCAATATCCATTATTTCGCCTATTTTGATGATTTGGAAATCCGCAAATTAAGTTGATACGGTCATTTCTAGGAACGATAGAAGAAAGAGTGTATAGAATGCAATTTAAATCTCTTTAAAGAAACAGGATCTGTACCAAAATATTGTTTTAGCAAATTTATTACTTTACCGAGAGTAAAAATAAACTGTATCCATTATGGTTGGACCGAAAAAAAATATTATTTTAACGAGATTATTACTTTATCGATTATTACTTCATCAAGGTAAGATTTAACTGTACATAGATTGCATTATATAATAAATATTATATCATGGTTCTGGAAATTGAGCACTTGAACAAGCCACTCAAAAACAAATACCAGTATGTAGACTAGAATCACCGTTAGAAGATATTTGAGGGACTGATGTATGTACAATTAGATTGTAGTGACTGCAATATCAATCACTTTTTAAGAGTTATGACTGAACTCCATTGGTCCATTCTTAGTACACTAACCACAATTGCGATGGGTAATGTGATACTACAAACCAAAGAAATTTGATAGCTAACATTCTTGAGATGACAAACATAGACGCCAGCTCCTGTGATTGTTGTCACACTGCGAGTGACTTGGCTCAACGGCAACGTTTTCACCTTCTTATCCCCTCATTACCCTCACCTATAGCGCGTTGCATATCTAATACTCAACAAGTTCAGATTTCGTAGTGATTTTTGAAATCGAAGAACTAATATTAATTCATTTCGAAGTACTTGTGGTCTGCAAAATATAAAGTCGAAAACAAATTCCTAGGAAGACATTTCCATTTCAAATTTTGTTATTTTAATGTGTGCTTGGTTCGGGGAGAAATAACATTAAACATAGAAGGCAATCACATACAGTATCTAAGCTGGCGAGGAAAAGAGAAAGGGCCAAAAGCTACAACTGAAAATTTGAACTTGCATGTCTCTTGCAGACAAAATGATGTTTCATTGTTACCATCCTTGCTTTCCCATAATTATGCAGTTCTCATGATAATGTGCACGCCACTGTCAGTATCAACTATTTCACTTATCTCACCAACCTCCAACGCGTATGTTGCTTCTTCAAAGGGTTTCTGCATCTGTCCACGACTGAACGGACCTGCACACAATGGCAAAGAGAATTCAGACGAATGCAGCATTGATGACCTATTCCGGTACTTCCTTGGTATCAAACATTTTGTTTCTAATTATATTAACTGCATTGAGAACAGGGTAGCTTGATATTTTAATTTATTTTAACATCTTGATCATAGTCGATTTTCAACAAGTTATTCCGGCAGTCGTACAAAAGCCGCAACAGACAATAATTTGGCTTCTGAAGAATGTTTTGCTAAACATGTTTGGCTAAGATGTTATAACTAAGCCAATTTTATAGGCATATAACATTAAAGCTATTCGCCATAAATCTTGACATATTAAACATTTTTCATTTATAAGGCAATAAGGCATTATTACAAAATAACAACTGTCATTAAACTGCAGCATGAGAGCTATTTAATTAATCCCACGACTTCCATTAGCGACAGGTACAAAAACACTACAAAAACAGCGAAATGTGAGCAAAATTCGGCACCAATACAAAAGTGATTAGCTTAGAACAAAGAATTGATATATGACTATGTGTCCATCAATCACGGATAATGTTTGAAAAGAAATGCCAAATCAAGGTAGATATCGTAGCCAGTCAAACTTAGAACTGAATCCATATTTTTATGAGGGCTCACCACATAAGCATGATCCATGGAGCTATGTATAAGTGCACATTATTGAAAATTGACAGATTTAGTAAAAAATATTGACGGTCATCAAATTAGTATAAAAGGTCTAACTATTTTGACAGAAAATATATTTGGGCAGCCCACATAAAACTTGTAAGGTGTATAAAGGAAAAACTAAGATAGAACGCAGGAGTAAAAAAAAAGAAGAAAAAATGATTGAAATAAAAATAATATTATTCTTGGTAAGCGATTGAAAAAGAATAAGAAGAATAAAAAGTGTTTGACTAAAGGCATAAAAGAACATACTGATGAAACGGTGAAAAGAAAAATCAAAATAGAGAGGAAGAGAAGCTGTTGAAGAAGAAAGTGCAATCCGCTATCTGCACAAATGTGGCGCAATGCACATAACATTAATGCTGCACTTGAAGCACGCCACAGTAAAAGGTACATCACCTACGGTGAAGCGGATGTATTGTGCATAGCGAATAGCGGGCATTAACAAATATTAATGCAGTGTTATTAAATGCGCTACTAGAGCATAAGCGCAATGCACATTCATTGAAGACAAGTACACACATATATATATATATATGCATGGTATAAAATATAAAATATTATAAATTTAAAGATAATAAGACATTTTTAAGCAAAACAAAATTTTCATTAATGATAAAAAGCAACTAAAAATTCAGCCCAAAAAGTCAACATAACAAATTAATGCGTAGTTAATATACTTTTCCTCATATTCAAATCCATCTTCATACAACAGTCATATTGGATATGCAGTCAGATATTTACACTGATAATCAGCATAAATAGCTAATAGCTTAGTATAATCAGTGATGTATAACTATCTGTAGCTTTGTATCGATCAATTGTGAGAAAGAAACAATTAGAAGATAATTATAAGCATAAACAGTGCGTAAAACCAGTATATCAGTGTGTTAAAAAGAAATCAGCAGTGTTTTATTCAGCATTTGTTGTGATGGAAGTGGAAGACGTCATGTATATGCACACTTTAAATAACAATGGTCAATGCAGTTGAAGCAACCATATCTCCGCAGTCATCGTATAATAACACATACATCCGTTCACAAATCATAATACATGATGGATCCATTTTGACAATATATCATAAATTTGTCAACACAAATTCGAAACAAAACAAGAGCACTAGATAACTCCTAAATCAAAAATTTTAAATAAAGTCACCTATCTCAGCAAATTAAGCGACATACGATAAACTCATAAAACCATACACGTAGTTATAAATACATGGCATATATACAACAAAACAAGCAGTTGTTTAAGTAGAATTAAACAAGATCAAATCCACAAATACACAAACAATGCCGAATGCTAAAAATATACCTACAATCAGCAGCAATATACAAAGCTAATCGATTAGCTTGTATCGCTGTTGATAGATACTAAGCTAACTAATCGATTAGCTTAGTATCATTAATTAATACTAGTAGCATAGATATAGATATAGAGAGGTACCTAGATCGCCGCCGCGTTTGGCGGAGGAGCAATGGGAGAACTGAGAAGCTACATCGGAGAAAGAAGCGACGCCGGCGAGAATGTCGGAGCGGAGAGCGGAGAGCTGAGAAACGGCGGCGTCACGAGTGGTGGAGGAGATAACAGAACCTTCTGGATCTTTCCAGGAAGATTTACGACGCGAGCCTTGGTGTTTGATTAGTATATGCGACGCACTTACTTTTTTTGGTGCCGATGCCATTTCAAATCCCCCTGTTTTAATTCTCTTTTCTCGGCGAGATAAGATCTCGCTGTAAAATTTGAATATATATAGTGGACTAGTGTAGTGGACTGGGCCTTTTTTGATTTTGGGCTTTGTTTGAAACGGGTGGAATATAATATATTAAAGGCACAGTAAAAATCGGTAATTCGTATTAATCGGTTTACGTTAATCGACAAATCAGGGATTAATCGGAACAAAAATTTGATATATTTAAATAAATATTTTAATAATATTTAATATATTTATCTTATTTATTATGAAATATATAATTTATAAATAATTTATAAATATTAATCGGATTTCAAAAAATAGATCGTTCAAATACTTTTTTAAGAATTAATCGGGGATTAATCGAGAATTTTTTAAAAAAATCGGAGATTTTTAGAACACTAATCGAAGTACGCAAACAAATCAGCTCGAATTGACACATTTTAAGATCTACTCCCTCTGTCCCTCCCAATTGTTATCGTTTCTGGGAGAGTGTCCGGCACGCATTTTAAGATAAAGAAAAAGTATAGTTCTTTAACTTTTTTTAAAAAAATTATTTTTCTGAATAAAAGTTTAAACATTCTATTTTTATTCAGAAAAAGAAAATTTTAAAAAAAAGTTATAGAACTATACTTTCTATTCATCTTAAAATGCGTGCCGGACACTCTCCCAGAAACGATAACAATTGGGAGGGACGGAGGGAGTAATTTATTGAGAGAGAATGAGAGAGATCGAGAGAGAACAAGAGAGAGAGAGGGAGAGAGATTAATGGCGCCACCATCAGGACCTTATTCGGGAACCAGTACTCTTGCTTTGGTATACTTACTCATTTCACCTGTATGTATTTTTATATTGATTGTTTTGATGGTTTAGTGTAATTTGTATGTATATGTTAGGTGGCTCGTGTGTCTGCTTTTTCATTTGGAGTTGTTTATGGAAGCATGAAGCTCAAGTATCTCAAGGTTTCTTCTCTTCCCCCACTAAATTTTAAATTTTTCCTAGTAATTTTATTAAAATAATGTTAATTTGAGTAATCATTGTGATAATTACTAATGGGTTTGTTAGAATTTGCTCTAAAAGGTTATATGGGATTGTTAGGATTAATATAAGATCCCGGAAAAAATCATTCTCTAACACCTTGAGATTTTAGAGTAACTGGTTCCTTGACATGTCATCATGGCATCAGAGCCAGGTTGGCAGAGGACACTTTAACGTTTTAGATGAGCTACCTACTTAACAGAGATGTTTGGGGATCTAAAATAAACTATAATGTGATTAAAGCTGTTGATGAAGTTAGTTTAAAGGAATTTAAGTACTTATAAACTTTAGTTGAAATTTGGATAGTTCGGGGTTTTTAATTCATGGCCTGAATGTAGCGTATCATACATTTAGAGCAAATAAGCTCGTAGTCCGGGATTATATCCGAAGAAGCAAACATGGGCTTACTGATCCCTTTCTACTACTTTTTATATTACTTAAGCAACTGGATTGGTTTAAGTAATCTACTTATTCATTTTACATGAGATTAATAGTAAATTGCAATAAACATTGTTCTTATAAATAAAAAACACTGTATGTGTACAGATTTCTTTAACCTGTGTTCTACGTCACTTGTAAGTTGTGACTTTACAGTGTATGTCTTCTCGTTTGCAGGTGCTTGTTCTAACCACAGTATCTGCTTAGTTATCTGTATTCATGTATATTGTTAAGGTTTTTTAGTTACGCTAACTGCCAAGAATTTGTAGTGTCCAGATTGATGCATTCATTTTGCTTCTGTCAAACATTTAGTTAAATTTTGGATGAAATGACATGACTATGATATTTATTTTGGTACTGTTTCACACACACACAAACTCATATGTTGCATCATTTAGCATGATTTGAGATTTGACTCGGCACAACCTAACGATACATCCAATACCAATACCATGGTTTAGGAAAGGACTTTAGAATCGGATGTGCTTGCCCAGCGACTGTATTTATATACCTCAGAAAAGATGTAATGCAGTATTTTTAGGAAGCTATTCAAAGGTTGCTAGCTGAATAGAATAAATTGTTCGCTTACTTGAGCTGTTGGAAAATCTACACACTATCATTTTAAGGCCTTATATCAAAACAGTGAAGGGGATACTAAGCAGCAGGTTTACTTGTTTACTTCGTCAAAATTACCTACTCATCTTTTCATCTGTAGGGTATGGTGTAGTTCAGTTCAGTCCAACTTCCATACTGCAGTATACTAATCAAGATTGATCCACATATTGTGAATAAAACCACTGTGCTTGTATTTATCACATGCTAGGCCATTTTTAAGCATATTTGTTGTAGCTCCTAACTGGAATTTCCATATTGGAACTTTAAAAACCTTTCTGGTGAGCAAACACTTGTACTTAGATACTATTGTTTTGACTAGCACATTGATGTTTTTCATACATCAGATACTCTGTTTGCACTTTTCCCCTAGTTCATATATAGACTACTTTCTTTAGGCATCACAGCATTTGTATTACATTTGCACAATATTGACCAACTTTTGGACAAGTCACCGCAACTCCGCAAAGATATATTTGTCCAACTTTTGGACAAAATGCTTGTGTTGTTTTCCTCAATTACATGATGTTGTTTCATTGATGTGATCCGCTGTTTTCTTTGGCAGGCAAAGGCCAAGTCTCAACAGAAAGCCGCGGCCAAGGCACACCACTGAAACAAACGGTCTGTCTTTGTGGAGTTTGATAGAGAAATAACTGATGATGATAGAGATATATTATATCATTTTGTTTAGGCATTATAGTCACTGATTCTGTTTGTATCAGTTTGATATTATTGAGAAGTGCTCAAGGTGAAATGAGAAACATCTAGAAATAATCTTGTATGATCTGTATAAAGAACAAGTGCAATATTTTAGCAGGGATTTTGTTTGATGCTATTTAGACCAAACTTTCAAAAAAATGCCAAGTATTCCAAGCTGCAATATGAAGATCTTTTGCTATGAATGCAAATGTTAATTGGCTGCTTTGAAAACAAATAAGAAAAGGGTCCAGTCAGTTTCAAGGTGCAGCTCCTAGGAACCATGTCAGAAAATTAAATTTTGCAATACAAATTTGTTTAGATATAATAACCTTCTATTGATTATTATTGTAAATAAAGAATCTGAGAAACAGAATCACTGTGCTGCAAAAATTGTCTATCAATACAGTTATAAAGTTCCCAAGAACACTGGTTAGAGGAAAAAAAAGAAAATCTGCAATCATAATTTTAATAACAAATTTCGAAGAAAGTATTGCCAAAAACACAATACTGGGTTTGGTACTTGTTGATCAAAAAACCAATTTGTTACAAGGATTTAGAATATTTGTAGTTTTTTTGACAAATATGGCTTATAGCCTTACAAATGAGTATCTGTTCTCATAAATTCTTTCTCGGGATGAGCGAGGATCAAACCTGGGACGACAAAGGATAAACTCTTAACCACTTGAGCTATCCAACCGTGCTCAGAATATTTGTAGTTAATTAACAACAAATTCTTAAGACATTACTATTGTGCAGACAGACAGTCTAGTAATGGAAAGAAAGTGATAATCCAGTAAACCACCCAACTAATGTCTGAAGTTGTTTACAAATTGTAGGCTATGGTTAATACATTAAACAAGAGATATACTATTTCATACAATGGAGCAGCTAGTCTGGAGATCATGCAAGATCAAAAGCTGTTTGCCTGTGTTTAGATGCATGGTACGTATAAAGAAACACGAATGTGCAGTAGAGCAAAAAAAACCTAATACTTGTAGCCTAATCACTGAAAATGAACTATTAACCAACAAATAGCCGTTGCGTTCATGATCTTCAAAGCTCATCATTGAAGAGCTGAGCAATCTATTTTACATAAATGATGCCGTCTTCATCGGGATCATCCCCATCCCAGCCATTATCCTCGGTCAAATCAGAGGAGTCCTGGTCATCTGGACTTTCTACAACCGTCTTCTCATCTTTTAACCTATCTAATATTGCAATGACCTGAAGAGAGTTGGAAAATACCTAGTTAGAAAATAAGAATATCTATATATTTATTTTACACACTGTTGGATAAATTGATAATGACGAGAAGTTAGGTACCGACTGAAAGTGAATGATTACAACAGAACAAAAATAATGATACAAGGAGGAACAAGTGAGAAAAAGATTAGCTAGGGAACAAATGAATACTAGCTCAAGAAGCAAGTATAAGTATAAACAAAAGTCAAATATTTCTTATCCAGGGCTCACAAATAGATACATTTCTTTCTTATCCTGTAATTCCTGCCCTTGCTGGCTCATTATAAAGGTATTGAAGATTAAAATAGAATCCCTCTTTAGCAAAACCTGTATCCAAGCAGAAGTTACAGTGTTCTTATACATTATTTTCTTATCCTGTTATCGCCCTCATTGGCTCATTATATAGGTATCGAAGACTGAGCTGGAAATCCTCTTCAACAAAAATTGTATACAAGCAATAGCAACCATGTTTTTATCCCTTCATTTCGGTTTCTGGATATCGAGGATCCGACCACATACCTCAACTAAATCATCCAAAATATGTATATATCTGAAATGAAGATGTGGATGTATCTTCAAAGAAACTGATAATCTAAGACCATGCAATATCCGACAGGAACATGTGGCATACTGTACTATTCATTGGGATGAAATACCGCTTAACCAAACAGTTAGGTGTTACAAAATAGCATCAATTACCGACAGTTCTTTGACACAAATCAGACATAAATTTACACTTACTAATGTATAAATTGAAAGGTAATACAAAGTCCTAATAGAAAATAAGACTTCCATGTTGTCATTAAGGATTCTGTTCTAGTAATCTAATATAAACTGTGATCTGGGTTAAGGAATTCAGATAAACTACTTCTGCATATTTTTAATATTACATTTCTTAATTTGTACCAAGAAAAAAATATATTACACAGACTTATTAGGTAGGGGATAGAAGGATTTTATGTCTTGATCAGTCTTTTTTTTTTTGCTGATTTTAACAACACAACTTGAGAAGATATATATATATATATGATAGAAGAAATTGTATGTAGAAACATTAGTACAGAGTCTTACTCTGCTTCCCCTCTCTATTGATTCATCCTCGATGAAACGGATCTCAGGGGTCAACCGCAGTTTCATACGCCTTCCCAACTCACTGCGGACATATTTTGCTTTTGATTTAAGCCCGGAAATGGCTACATCCTTCCCTCTCTCATCACCAAACACAGATACATATACTTTCGCAACCTAAAAGAAAGAAAAAAAGAAACATAAAAAATTATTTCTGTCAAAAAACAAAGATAATACATGTACTTATTTTATAAAACAATCGAACATGATACAAGAGTCTTATTGATGTAAACATTGTTAAACTAAATATGAACTACCGTAGTAAAATTATAATTCAGATCCCGGTATTGCTGTTTGAAGTTCCAATATTTCCCACCATACTTTTCACAGTGTTTATGATCTATTTATGAAATTTAGGGTGCATTCACACAGAAGGAATGATATAAACGAATGAATGGAGTGGCATTTTATGGATTATAAAGAAAGTCGCAAGAGAAGGAAGTAGGAGCGAGTGAAAATTTCTTATGATCAAAATTCTGAAAGAAAGGATGGAAGGAAAGACCAGTCCTTTTGACATTGGAGGAATGAATTATACTTTAAACCTAAAAATATAAGTGAGGAAGGGGCAAGTATATGTTTAATACTCCCCAAAAAATTAATTCTAGTTCCATTTTATTCTCCTCATCCCATTTCCTGTGCATGCCAACACATTTAGTCATCAAAGAACCAACTTTTAAGTACGCTTTCCTGTCCACTGTACTTGGCTACAAAGTTCCTTCTTAACAAATTTCTACCTGTGGAAAACCCATATTTCACTAATAAATCTGAAGAAACCTAGTATTGATAAATTTAAATCATTTCACCATTATATATCTTGTACCATCTTTGCTAGTAACTCGTTATAATTGCATAAATTTTCTCCACAGGTTGCTCGTTTTCTATATATGTGCCGTACACTTCAAAATTATAGCTAGAATATGAGAAGGTCAAGAATGCAGTTGCAGTCCAACTAATCCACATTCCATGAGGTACTCCAACTACAAAAGTTTCAACTTCTACCTACTGATTATAGAAAAAGTCTGCAAAACAATAATAAAAAAGGCAGCAAATGCTTATTAGCGAAGAAAAAGGACAGCAAATGCTTATGCTTCGTTAGGCTGCAAGGGATAACGATATATTAGGTGGAAATGGAATACAATTTTTCTTCATTCCTCCTTATAGGGATTTTCTACAAGAACTCGTCATTAAAATTCTGCATTTATCATTGCTAACAATTTTCCACCCTATTCCGCAATAATACGAAGATATTATAGAAAAATTATATACTTTTAACAGTTTGTGTGATCTATTTACGGACTTTAGGGTGCATTCACATGGAAGCAATGATATAAACGAAAGAATGGAGTGGCATTTTGTGGATAATTTAAAAGTTGCAAGACAAGGATGTAGGAGCTGGGAGTTAGAAATATGAGAGTGGAAATTTCTTATGATCAATATACTGAAAGAAATGACATAAGGAATGACCAGTCCTTTTGACATTGGAGGAAAGAATTAT
This sequence comes from Apium graveolens, assembly GCF_009905375.1. NCBI lineage: Eukaryota > Viridiplantae > Streptophyta > Magnoliopsida > Apiales > Apiaceae > Apium > Apium graveolens. The sequence goes on from NC_133655.1 coordinate 1,702,168, forward strand.
AGTTTAAACCTAAAGAATACAAGAGAGAAAGGGACAAAATATATGTTTAATACTCCCCAAGAATTAGTTCTAGTTCCATTCAATTCTCACCTCATCCCATTCCCTGCGAAGACCAACACATTTAGTCACCAAAGAACCAACTTTTTCCTAGGCTTTAAAAGTATACTGTCTATTGTACTTGGCTACAAAGTTCTTTCTTAACAAATTTCTGCCCGTAGAAAACCCATATTTGATGAATAAATCTGAAAGAACTCAATATCAATAAATTTAAACCATTTCACCATTACATACTTTGTACTATCTTTGCTAGTAAGTTGTTATAACTTATAGTTTTCGTATGATGATTGCTCGATAACCTACCCTCACGGCTTGTTCCTTTGGAACCTCTGTGTCTTTACCAACTCGGTCCACCCAGTGAACGCTCAACTGCATTCATTTTTCTTACGAGTTCCTCGTTTCCCTATATATATGTGCCGTACACTTCTAAATTATAGCTACAATATGAGAAGGTCAGGAACACAGTTCCTCTAATCCACATTCCACCAGATGCTGCTTAACTACAAAAATTTCGACCTTTACCTACTAATTTAAAAAAATCCGCAAAACAAAAACTAAAAAGGCAGCAAATGCTTATGCCTCGTGAAGTTGGAAGGATGAAACGTACAATATTAGATAAACATGGAACAAAATTTGTACTTCATTCCTACTTCTAAGCATTTTCTACAAGAAACCGTCATAAAAATTTCTACATTTAACATTGCTCGCAATTTTTCAATACAATCATTTCTATCAATACAATATAAGGTAATTAAAAAAAGGCAGTAAAAGGAATACATTGTCCTAACATATCTATATTTAGACCGCAAACATTATTCATTGGAAAATGTTATTTCCAAAGCTATTTTTTATTTCAACAATAGTGTGAAAAGACAAAACTGTCCTCCCTGCATTTACAATCAAAGCCCCGAAAAATACGAATGTAAAGGTAATTTGGTCTTTTCACTTTTTTTTTTGCTCCGGAAACAGAAAAAAGAGCTCCGGAAATAACATTTCTCTATTCATTTGACGATTATTCATTTGACGAGATTATTCAGTTATCGAAAAACGTAAAATAGGCGGTAAAAGGAAAACCTGCAAATCAGAGGAGACTTCAACATCACTAATAGTAGTGAGACAAGATAAATAACGGTCAGCACCTAAAGCAGCCTCAGGAAGCACAGCAAATTGCAACACATTATCCGAAAGCAACATCGCCGATAACTCTCTTCGTATCTGTTTCGCAACCATTTTCACTCTTCTCTGATTCGCCATACACTTAATCAATGACCTTGTACTCATATTTCTTGTATTAGTAGTGAACTTTACAGGTTGAGCCATTCTCATTTTTATTGGCTGGAGATTAATTGGTAGAAGTGAGCGTAGCTGTAACGGAGGGTGTGGATGCGTTATAAGTGGAGGATTTGTAATGATAGATTTCAGCATCACTGATTTTTGATTGCTTGCTTTTTGGTGCTATATTTTCTTGAATTACAGGGAATTATCTTGGGTTGCTCAGGTGATGTTGGGAGGGTATATTTGTAATTTGGATTGTGAATGAAATGATGAGAGTTTATGGATAAGAAAATTGATTGGGCTAATTGGAGGAATAAAGAGAAGATTGATTGGGCTATTTGGTTATTTGATTGAGTTGGGCCATGGATAATTTGGATTAAGAATGAACCCATAATTATTTAGGGAATTTATTCAAAATACTACTTTTTATAAAATTATTCGCGATTTTACCGACTTCTGAAAATATTTGCAAAAATATTATTTTGTTCTGAAAATAATTGCAAAAATACAATATTGCATCATAGGTTGCATTTATTTTGAATTGTGCAACTATTTTGGTATTGCTGTTGCAGACAGTTACAACAGTTTTTTGCTGAAAAACTATCAGAAAGGTGTTTGGTGAATTCTTAAATTTGCTGTCTGAAAAAGCGTTTTTCGTCTAAAAACTGCTGTTAGCAAAAACATGTCCCCATACTTTTGAAAAAAGCTGCTTTCAGCTTTTGCAGGAATTAGCTATCAGTTTCACTATCAAACTTTCTCAAAAATATTATTTTTATATATTATATCTCAAAATATACATAAATTAAAAAAATTACCAAACAGTCATCTAATTTTTCTGACAGCACTTTTTTCACCGGCACTTTTTCTCACAACAGTTTTTAACAGCACTCTCAAACATAGCCTTAATTTGAATTTCGGGTTGTATTTTAGGTTGCAAATATGGTTACAATTTACCGAACGTATTTTCGTAAATATTATGTAAAATTGAAGTTGCAGATGTGGTTGTAAAGTTGCAGAACGTATTTCTGCAAATATTTTTAAAAAGTGATAGGATTTTTGCAAAAAAATCGTAAAAATTAGGTATTTATGAAAAAACCCCTAATATTTAATGGATAACAGAAGAGCAAAAGAATGATTGGGCTGTTTGCTTAACTAGGCCTTGGCAAGCTAATTGGGCTGTTTTGTTTTCATTTATGATATTTATCTCTTTGTAAGTGGAAGAAGAAGAAGGTGAAGGTGATAAAAATGGCGTTAGTAGTACACTACTTGTGCTCCTCCTCATCCACAATGACAATCCCGCTGGCACGTGCGGCGGTCAGGTCACGTGCCTTGACCATTAAAGCTTCTTCTATAGTGAAGACGACACCTGCTGCTGCTGATTGTAATGTTCTGTTAGGGATGTCTGAACCGGACCTTCAACAACTCGCTGTTAATTTCGGTCAGGTATATGTATTCTATTTGCCTAGTTCAAAAATGAATAATTGCTTGCGTGTTTTAAAACTTTAAAGTATGTTCTGCTCTGTTCTGTTCTGTTAATTTGGTTAGGTTATTTTTGAATCAGTTATTCATTTTAACTAGGTTGTACGGTATATATAAAGTGCTATTAACACTTATTGACACCGTCACAATTGAAACCAAGCCAAAATATCCGGGGAGGTATACACCACATATATTCGGCTTGGTTTCAATTGTCATGTTAATAGCACTTTATATATTCAGTACAAACTTGTATAATAATACAGGTTTATTATATCCCCTTCTCTAAGCGGAATATGTATAATAGTACACATTCCGGTTAGAGCAGGGATATAATAATATATACGCCCTCTACTGTCAGCGGCGGAGCCAGGAGATGATGAATAAATTGGAATTTTACTAGGTTTCTGTTGGAGCTCTTGATTTTAGAACTTACTCGAACATTTAAACCAGTTTATCATCGAAATGAATGATTGAATTAGAAAGCATTTCCTTTACATATTTGAACCTAATACTCACAAATTCTTCACTTTTCACTTTTAATTTTGATTGTTGTGTCATTAAATTCCATAACGTGTGGCAAACAAACAAAGTTTGCGACAATTTACACATAATCACAATTGAAAAAATGTGGACGGTTCAACCATCTTAGTATTGTTGGTGTTGAACCTAAGCATAATTTAGTATATATTTGCTGGAAAGTCGGAGACTGCCCAAGAGAGTGCTTAGTAAAGGTAAATTAATGGACACCTTAACCACTAATATTTTGTTTTGTGGAATGTATCCACTCACCATTGCACCACATACGCCACACACACAAAGTAACATAACATGAAAAAACCGTCTGAATATCTTTAAGAAGTGAAAAAAAGATATGATATTTAATAGGCATAAAGTGTTTTAAAACTTCATAAACCAAAATTCTATAGAAATTCTCAAACCTTTAACATGAAGAGAGGGAGAGGGGGGGGGGGAGGCTGAATATATAGTATATTGTGTTATATTTTTAAGTTGCTTTAAAAAAACCAACTCAAACTCCCGCGTCTTGCACACCTAACAAACATTATTCAGTCCAATAATGGTCCATGTATACACTGGCCCAAACTAGGCTGGTTGAATAGTTCATTTTTTCCTTCAGTGGTTTATGTGTATATTGGCCCAAAATTTTATGACAAGAGTGTAAATATAGATATATAAACTACTGGTACTAAACAAACTCTATTTTGTTTGTACTCAGCAAAATTATAGAGGCAAACAGCTTCACCATCTTTTAAAAAACCAACTCTGGCTACCGCGGCTTGCACACCTAGTAAACATTATTCACTCCAATAATGGTCCATGTATACACCGGCCCTAACTAGAATGGTTGAATAGTTAATTTTTTTTCCTTACTGGTTTATGTGTATATTGTCCCAAACTTCTATGACCAGAGTGTAAATAACCCTTATATAAAGTAGTGGTACCTAACAAACTTTATTTTGTTTGTATTCAGCAAAGTTATAGAGGCAAACAGCTTCACCAGCTTTTATACAAAAGGAAAGTTAAACAAATTCAAGATTTTACTCATTGTCAGTACTTCTTATTCTCTCTTTAATATTTTGACTAATATTTCTGAAGATTAAACTTTTGTGCTTCTTATTTTTATGAGCATTTGTTTTTTTCATGTTTTCTTGGAAGTCAGTGCCTTTGCCATTCAGAAATGATCTTGAAGAAGCTGGCTGGACAGTTGGGAGGTCGCCTATTCATAAATCTGTCACTGCAGCTGATGGCACTATCAAGGTAATTATTGTAAAACATCTTGGTACACAATGACTTAAATATTTTTTTTGCAACATGCTACTCAACTGCTGATTTTGGTACTTCTCTATGCTGTGATCAGGCATATTAACAAGATTTGCCTGGTTTTACATTTTCATACTATTATATTTCGAAGATATTTTCCAGAGTAAGATGCATCTACTAATGTGATAAATGGTGATAATTTCCATGTTAAATGGTTTCAAGATTTTAAAAAAAAAGTGGTTGTGCAATTGCGATTGTTCTCAGGTTATTCCCCAGTTAGTAAATTTGATAGACTTATAGTTAGTTAATGTGTTCAAGATGAGAACCATGCTAATAGAATTGAAGGATGATATCAACTATTTAGTGATTAAAAGGAAGACTTTTAATCAACCCAATTATTTTAAACTTCCATGTCATGTTCGTTTACTCTTTTTTATGCTGTTTAGTTGCTGATTAAGCTGGAAGATGGCCGACTAGTTGAAACCGTTGGAATACCAGTTGAAGATAAGAAAGGTTCACTTCGCCTTACAGCATGTGTCTCCTCGCAGGTAATGTGAAGAAGACGCAATAGTCGCAAAAGTATTATATTCCGATTATTTTTAGGGATTTTAAATTGCCTATTGTTCTGACAACCTTTTTGTTTATTGTTTATCACTTCTATGTTTGCTGCTACATAATATTCATACCGCTGGCTAATAATTGCAGGTAGGCTGCCCATTGCGATGTTCATTTTGTGCTACTGGCAAGGGTGGTTTCTCGAGGAACCTTAGGAGGCATGAAATTGTTGAACAGGTTTATTATAGACTTCCATTTTCAGGTTTATCTAGTGGGGTAGTCTTGAATGCTGAACTTATTATGACACTACCTGGAATTTATCTATCTATAGTATACTATTATAAGCAGAACACCCTCTATTTGGTAGTTGTTCGTTGGTTGTTCGGTACACTAAATCACAGTCGTTAGATCTTAAACCAGATAGATGAGAACTGTTAGATGCAGTTATAAGATAATATTTTTTATATTAGTATCTAAACTACTTTCATAGGTTCAGGTTCGAATCCCGTAAAACGTAAATTATTGTAACTTATTATTATTCTATAATTTATTTTTCAACCATTATAAAAATATATATATTAAAATAAAACATATGATTAAAAATCATATGTGCTTAAAATTCATCCGTGCATCGCACGGGTTATAAGCTAGTAGGTTTTTTATAAGTTTTCATTTGTCATAATCAATAAACTTATAGGTAAAGTAAATGATTAAAGTAAGTGGCTGTTAAATGAAATTCAATTTATGTATAATACTAGGAAGTAATTTGTATCATTATGCACCCTCGTACTTCATTCTATTTTCTGATATCTTGTATACAATCCTTTCACCAGTTAAAACTTGTCTCGTATAAAGCTTCCTTTTCAAATATGTAGGTATTGGCAATAGAAGAGCTCTTCAAACGCAGGGTAACAAATGTGGTATTTATGGGAATGGGGGAGCCGATGTTAAACTTGAAAGAAGTTCTTGGAGCTCACCAGTGCCTGAACAAGGTTAGTTGACAACTTTGTGTCAGGTTCTCCATGAATTATATGTATGTTTTTGGTATTTTCTGGTTTATAGTTGCAGAATTGAAAGGATAACAGCTAGATATAAGAGATATAACAGAGATTAAAGAGATATTAAAATAGAAACAGAGAGATTAGATCCGAAAAGAGGTAGAAAACAGAGTTCAGAGCAGGAGCAGGAAACCGTAGAGAGAGAAAGTTTTTATAGAGAGAGATGGAGAATTGGTGGAAATGATTCCAATATCTGATATTTAACATAACATGAACACACAAACATTACAAGTATTTATAGGCCTACACTGTTAAGTAACTAACATTACTGAGAATAACAGCACAGATACTAACACAGTATACACAGACTATGCTAATACTCTACTATCCTCACACTTTGTTAGCAAACATTAACTTTTTACTCTTTTACCTTTTCTGCTCAGTGGCATAACCATTTTTAAAAAAGATTAACTAAGTTGCTTCTATATGTCAACCCTCCCATTTGCATCACCTTTCCATTTATATTAAATCAATCAAAACCAGTCTTTACAGAAGTGGTTCATCGATGTAGGACAAGGGTTAAAAGGATAAATATTTGTGAATTAACCGCAGAAAACCCACGCCTAAGGTGACCCAACCGAAGAAGAATCATTACCTCTAGGATTTCTCAACCGCACTAGAGAAGTTTGTAACGATCGCTACCCAAGAGAAACAATTCTCAACTCAATGATAATCAATCAATTCTATTCCATAACGAAGATTACATGAGATTATATAAAAATCCTAAAACTTGGTGAACAAGTAAGATCCTAAAAAATAGCAAACAATCTCTAATAGATAACTATTACCTAATAATTCTTACCTACTATATATAATATTATACTTAACCAAATATATTTAAATATATTCCTAATTAATAATATAAAATAAATACTAACATGCATCATTCATGTTAATAGCTTTTTAAAATAGTGTCTGTGCTCATAAAATTATCTAATTTCCCTTGGAAATAAATGCGGAGGATTGTGTTTTTCTTTATAAGTTGATGACTTACACGATAAAAAGCTAATAAAGTAATATGTTAATTTAAGTATGTTACTTGGATTTAAGATTGGAATTCAGACAGGAGTCTCGGGACACAGATAGAGTGTCAAACCAAATAATTATGAATTTATAGATCCTATGTAGGGACACGTCTTCACAACAATATTGAGGCGGAATCTTTTTTTTTTCCTTTGATTTCCTTTTTGTGTCCCAAGTTACATCTCATATGTGGTTTTTCAATTGGCCAAAGTTTGCAAATTTCCATTTAAGTATCTGATACTGAATAAGTGTCATGTCCGAGTATCCAAGGATCCGACTTAGTAGTGCACCCAAAACCAAAGAGTCCGATTACCCTTGTCTTCAAGTTTCATTTGACGCATATAATTTGGAACAGAATATATCAGTGAAGTGATTTGAAATAGAGGGTGGAGGTTAACTCTTGGATTATAGCCAAGCAGTCACCCGTTCCCGCTTGGTAAGAGGTCGTGGGTTCACGTGTAGTTTAGGCTTGTGGTGAGCATTTCTATTTCTTGTAACAACTTGGCAGAAACAAATGTGAAAAGGAGGGCGAGGGGGTGACATAAGTGCTGCTAACTGATTTGTTTCTGATTTCCTTGACATCGTTAAGAGTTTGAACATCTTGAAGATACTAATAGAATGATTTCCTTGACATTGTTTAGCTGAACTCGTTCCTGTTGCAAAATAAAAAAGTAGAAGTTGGAACTTACCTCCTGATAATTTCCCTTATATTACTTGTAATCTTATTGTCTGTAGGATGTCCTAATAGGCCAAAGGATGATGACAATTTCTACGGTCGGGGTTCCAAACACTATAAAAAAGCTGGCTTCTCATAAGCTTCAGTCTACATTAGCTCTGAGGTATATTGTTGTTATTGACGATTTGAAGTACAGTCTTGTTGTTATTATCGACTATCATTTGGATGAAAGATATTTCAACATCAAAATTTTGATGAAATCGCTGCATTTTTTTATATTTAATTTAGTACCACATAGCTGATATACTGTTAAAAATTGTACTTTCTTAATAAAAAATTGGGAGTGAATATATGACAAAAGTTGGAAATGGAATATATGAATGCAAGTGATGTGCTATCATTCTTAATTACATCTTCAAGTGCTCCTTATTATCCTGCATTATGTCTCAACAGTCCTAAAAGCAAGTCCAATGCGTAGCTATACTCGGTGTTATACAAAAAATATAGAATTAAAATTAAAAAATGACTAATCTAATGAATATCTATTTGTGGGTTCAATAATAAATATGCATTGGGTTGATCATTTTGTAAATTTAGTTCTGTATTTTAGCAATAGCACCAATTAAAGCTATAGAGTATAGAATATAGTTATCCTTGCACATTACTATTCTGGATAACAAATTAGTTCATTTAAAGCTAGTTTGTAAATTTAGAATCAAGCATCGGAGTGAAAGTTTATATTAGCATCAAAAGTTACTTTTTGGTGTCAAAATATTGCAATAACTGTACCCAATTTAAAATTAGCATTGGAGATGCCGTAAGAGCTGTTATTTTATCCACTAGCTATTTATATGCTTATTATTTTTTTTAAGTTATATTGGTTTCCATAGTTGTGAATGTTTCAAGTTTGTCATGGGTTTCGATGTCTCCCTGTTTTGACGTTTCTTCACCTCTGCTTTCTTTTGGACATCAGCCTTCATGCTCCAAACCAGAAACTAAGAGAACAGATTGTGCCTAGTGCCAAGTCGTATCCTTTGAATGCAATCATGAAGGATTGCAGAGATTACTTTTTGGAAACAAGTCGAAGGGTTTCGTTTGAGTACACGCTTCTAGGTATTGTACCTTTTCCTGCACACACTGTCTTCATTTCCTCAGTATTCGGTCTGACCTTGTATGATAGTATTGAGTTATTATTATACAGCCGGGGTTAATGATGCAGTGGAGCACGCGAAGGAACTAGCAGAGCTACTCAATGAATGGGGTCGTGGTCATCACGTAAACTTAATTCCTTTCAATCCAGTAGAAGGCACTGAGTATCGACGCCCATACAGAAAAGCCGTAAGCTACTCTATTCCTCTTCTTATGCATAAGTTATAAGATAGACACTTTCCCCTTGTCCTTTCATGACAATCTATACTTAGTATCAATTACGAACTAGATTAGAAAATTATCCCACCCTCACTACTTGGCCAGGAATGCTTAAACAAATAGTGAGTTGAAGCTTTATTTGAGTTAACTGTGGTTTATTTTTGATGAGGAACGAGAATAAAGAATTAATAATATGTTTTTAATTGGTTTATATTTGTTTAGTATAGAGATAAATAATGTATTTATCTATATGTTTTATATGTGGGGACACGAGTTTATTAACTAAGTAGTTTATTTATAATGAAGTCCAATTGTTTATGGTCCTTAGTCCATTAGGTTATCTTATTAGGGTTTCTGTTCCCTATATAAGCTTTGTAATCCCCCACATTTAACTTAAGCTTTGATTATATACTTTTCTTGAAAATATTAATATTCATTGTTCTCGGGAATTCGTATATATCGTTTTAATCACTTGTCCTGCATCAATCTTCATACTTGTGACCCTTGTCATTGTCGATTCTGACCTTAGTGTCTCTGTTTTCCTTTTCATTTCTGGATAGTCCTCACAAAAAAGTTCATATGCCCTTTTAGTGTCAGAATTTGCACAGCTCATGCGACCTTAATGCATTTGCATGGCAATATTACCAGTCTGCAAGGTTTGACTTTAAAAGTATACAATACACTTAAACATTCTGCAAGGGTTGACTTTAAAATTATACAATACACTTAAACATTCTGACTTCTGCTCAGAGTGTAACTTGACCATGATCTTATTATAAATTAGTTCTGTATTTTGTCATAATGTTAAAATGTTTCCAATATTCAGTATACTGCTAAAGTTCTGAAACATTATTTAAAATTGATAAAGTTCTGAAACATCCTTTAACATTGATAAAGTGAGCTTTAATGAGTCTGAGCGTCGTTCTAATGTCTTCTCTCAAATCCTTCACAAGGATCTTGGGGATAGAGGGATAGAACCATTTCCTAGTATATATCCTCACTTTTACTAGAGTATCGTACGCACATGTGTATAAATATGTGTAATTACCACGATATTATCGGTTTCAATCATGTATTGTATATTTTTTAGCTTTCCTACAATAAGAAGTCTTATTTCCTATTAATTTGGCAGGTGCTCGCATTCACAGCTATACTAGAATCCCGAAAAATAACTACCAGTGTACGTCAGACCCGAGGTCTAGATGCAAATGCAGCTTGCGGACAACTAAGAAATGAGTTTCAGAAGAGTCCACTGCTGCCCAGCTCAGATGACATGCAACCACAATTAGAAATACCAGTGGCCTGTTAATGCAAAAATGCATGTTGGGCATAATTTTCCAAAATAACTTTTGTATCAGTTACTTCACAATCATACTAAAAGATGAAGGGTTTAGGAAACTGTTGAATGCATACGGCTGCAAATCCTTATTGCACTATCAATTTCTTTCCTGCTGTTGAGCTACGATGAAGGCCAGTACAAAAGGTGTGCACACGAGTAGTTCCATGTGTAGTTTTCAGATCTTATGCAGGGAGAATCGCCAAATGTGCGGATGATCCAGATTGCAACTAATGCTAAGCAGGACTTTCGTAGACGTGTTTAAATAGAGAAGCATACGCTGTAGACTGATAATTTTGATTGAACTGTGAGTTTGTAATAATTAATGTGTCATATAACTGTTATCGGAAGAAGCAACTAGTGTCAATAAAGCAGTTTTTTCATTTTATTTTTAGACGCAACTTGTGGACAACAGAAGTGGCAAGTTCATTTACAACCCTGGAACTTTCATCTTTCGTGTTTAGTTGGCATTGTGCCCTGCTAGCCTGGTAAAGAGCTTTAGCGATCTTTACTGAGAGGATTATGCTCCTAATCGAATGAAGAAAACGGACCTGTGTTTTAGTCGTTTTTTGTGGGTTAAACGGTAAGTCTAATCGATTTAATGTTATGTTACCAAAATTTGTTTTCAAATGACGTGATATGGATGACTTAGCGATTTGGAATGAGTTTATTGGTAAAATTTATGTCTATTTGATGTCCGTTTGCAGTTTGCCTCAATTTCGGAGTCTGTTTGAGGTCCGTTTGCAGTTTGCACCAATTTCGGACCTCTATCATTATTTTTTCTGGATTATAATCACAGTTCATGGATAATAAAATTGATTGGGCTGATTAGCAAAATGAAAAAATATAAAAGGCAAGAAGATTGATTGGGCTTTTTGCTTGAGTTGGCCCATGGATGATTTGGAATATGTATATGAACTAATGAGAGTTTTATGGTTAATTTTTGATTTATGGTTATGTGAGAATGAAGGACTAAATTAAAAAGAGAAAAATATTTTTTATGGTCAATTTTTTACTTTTTAGTAAAAATTGTTTAAAATATTATTTAAAATTTGAGTCTTCATAAATATTATTGAAATTACTATTAATTGTTCACATCAATATCCAAAGTCAGGATTTTCTTTTTCAAAACAAGCTTTTTTTTATAACGGTAAGACTGCGTATATTTTAGTCTGCCCAACGAGTTAATGCAATAAGCGGAATATATCCTGTTGGTAGGTTGGGTTGTTGTGCTTCTTCGGTTTTGGTAAAAAAAAAGTGTTTGAATCAAGGTTAGGTGCTAATACATCACCCTCGAACGATAATTAAAAACAATATAAACATAAAATATATTCGAATGGACGTTGGTATGATATAGAATACAGTACTAGTGGTACAAGTATTGGTGAACTGGGGTTGATGTTTACACCGGTGATCGATTACATATTTCGAAAATCGAAATTAATTGGCTGATAAACGGATTTATAATTTATCTGATGTTTTTTAAAAAATTAGATGATTTATTGATAATTTATCAACCCTTTAATAAAATAATTAAATATTTTGGAACGATTTATCAATAAATTATCGAAAACATTCTAAAAATCGACCGATTTAATGGGGTGCTTACATTATCATGTGTACATTCGAAGAGTTAATAGGACACCATGTTACATAATAAAAACCTTAACTAGGGTGTAAACGAGCCAAACTGTTCGTGAACTAGTCGAGTTCAGTTCGTAAAAAATTCGAATTTGGCTCGAAAATAATCGAGCCGAACTCAAGCTCGAGCTTTTCGAATTTTTAACCGAGCCGAGCTCGAGCTTCAAATTATTCGGCTCATAAGGTTCGCGAGCCTTATCGAGCCTCTATTTATCGAGCCTCTATTATTTTTAATTTTTTTTTATTATAAATATATTTTTATGTAAATATTTAATATTTATTATACATTATTTATTTATTATCGAGTCGAACTTTAGCTGAACTTGAACCGAACTTGAGTCAAACCAATCATATTTCATTTTTTTGTTAATATTTAGTGAATTAATTTGAGTTTTCGAGCCGAACTCGAGCCTACCGAGCCTTTTACAAGCTGAGTTTCGAATTTATAATTAAAAACTCGGTCAAAATCGAGCTCGAGTTCGAGGCCGAACTATTTTAATCGAGCTCGATCCGAGCCGGACAGTATTCGACTCGGCAGGGCTCTGATTACACCCCTGCCCCTCTCCGACGACACTACCAACAACAGCTCCCCCTCTCAACTTCTTTACTATTTTGACCATTAGGCCATGTCTCTATTTTTGTTTTATTTAGTAAATATATTTTAATCATGTTTTGATTATTTTAATCATGTAATATATTACTTTCCTATCATGTAGCCATTATTATGCACTCAATGACTCAAGACTCAAATCACATACGGTGTACTTTGGTGAGTTTGGTTTATAGTTTACTTTTCATTTTTTTAATTAAAACCTAAATATCATGAAATTCGATATCTTTGGGGAGAATCTAGTAAAAAACACCGGGGACGCGTGTCTCCACAAAATTAAATTTTACATTTTTTATCATTAATTTTTAATTCTATTATCATTATTATGTATTAAAAATATTGTATTATTATATATTCAAATTAAGCTATTTTAAAATAATTTTCCAGAAAATCGGACATCTGCTCGGAACTAATATATACTAATATATAGTTAAATGGAGAAGAAATGCAATATAAAATTTTGCAAGGTGAAAAAATATGAATTATTGTTGACTACCTAATCACTTAGAAAGATTCTTAATCCAAGTATTTTTAAGTATAATATCGCAACTGGATCCATTTTAGTGTAACTAATCTCAAGTGATTAGTTCCAAAAAAACATGAGCCAACAATATATTCCCCAAATCATATTAGTTAAGTTAATCAAATATTGCAATGTTTTAGTTTTAGAGATACTTCGGAGACAATGTTATCATTTGTGCATGAAATCTTTAAGTGTCTTTAGTTGGCACTTGGGCATCTATGAATTATGAAGCTACTTCTTTGTTTTTACCCCTTAAATTTTATAAAAATAAAATAAATCAAACCGATTATCCGAATTGTCAAAAATGTAGGTGACACTCTCTTACATATAATTTAAATGATAATAATTATATCGACTGATTAGTCATTGTTGTTCAGCTCTTATGATATTTACGAGATTAGTTTCCGGCTGATCTATACCGTCACCTTTTATTTCTTAAAAAAAGGAATTCTTGTTATTAAATTGAGCATAAAAAATAAATATTGATGCACAGTTTATTACCCGCTTATCTCGTACACTTTTATATACTTTCTTTATCCATTTATTAGTAATTTAAAGAACGGATTTTTTGTGGTATAGCCATGACATACAATAAGAATTCATGGGTTAAATTTTGATTATCCTTTCAATTATAAATGTTGATGGACAAAAACACTCTAAATTAATAAAACTTAGTGCTTAATAAAGTGAAATTTCTTTTTTAGATATATGAGAAAAAAAATAAAAATAAAAATTTAGGGCATGGAAATTCGTGTAACGCTTTGAAACCGTATCGGTACTTTAGTCCTTTACCTCCTCTACTTCTATAAAGTACAAGTTCATTTCACATACATTACCAGTACTCTCTCTCCCACTCTCACTCTCCACTCTCTCCGCATTTCAATTTTCAAATCTCTCTCTCTCCCTCTCTCTCTCTCCACTCTCTCCACATTTTAATTTTCAAATCTCTCTCTCTCTCTCGCATTCTCTCTCTCTCCCCGGCAACAATGGGAAAATGCAACCAAATCCGTCAAATCGTGAGAATCCGACAAATGCTCCGGCGCTGGCGCAAGACCGCCACATCATCCTCCCACACTCGTTTCACACCGTCCGATGTACCAGCAGGACACGTGGCCATCAGTGTAGGAAGCGGGCACACCAGATTTATTATGAGGGCTACGTACCTGAACCACCCCGTGTTCAAAACCCTCCTGGCCCAAGCTGAAGAAGAGTACGGGTTTGTTAATCAAGGCCCATTATCCATTCCTTGTGAAGAGTCTGTTTTCTTGGAGCTTCTCCGAGTTGTGACTCGAACTGAGTCGACTAACTCGGTCCGACTCGGCGTCAGGAAGAGTAGGGACATTTGGTGTGAATCTCGGCCGTTGCTTCTTGGGTAAATAATGTGATTAGTCGGCGAGTTGGTGAGTTGACTCGGGCGAGTTACGAATTTTTTTAGACTAACTAGAATTTTACTACATTGACATAATGACATGTAACCCTTTGTTTTTCTAGGGTAAATGTATGGGAGTGAAGTGAGTCAGTGAGCGAGTGAAGTTTTATTTTCTTGTATTTTTGCTTTGGAGAACGGCGAAGATGGAGTTGTAAGTTTTTAGCTCCACTGAGTCATCCCGAGTTAGAGTTGTAACAACCGGATTTAATATTATATATAAATTTAAAAAAATATTATATTTTCTGTTCCGTTGTGTATATTCTTTATTGAATAAATGTTCGAGGTGATTAAATTTAATAACATTAAAAATAATATGTTCGGCTCGTACAGTCATGTGTGGTGCTCTTTTGGTTGTACAATGAGTACGGTTGGTCGGATAGGACGGTAAAACAGTGAAAGTGAAACTTTTTATACATTAAAAATTAATGTGTCTCATCACTTACTTTACTTTTTTTTTTCTTTTTCAATATTTTATACATATTTTTCAATTTTCGGGCCCAAATCAAATTTAAAGAATTGGCCGTGAGGGAGGGAGGGACTAGTTTTCTTTCTATAATCAACACATTCAAATTCAAGTGCGGAAGTAAAGATCGGCCGATTTTTTAGAAGCCGCGGATAAATGATGGATTTGATAAATCATGAATTTGTGAACCAGTAATTCAATAATTAGTTTTCATTTCTGAAATTCAGGAAATTATGAACAAATTTTTTCCTTTCTCTCCAAATTTAAATCCGGGAACACAATAGAGAAAATAAACAAATTCAAATCTTTTCCTTTCTCTCCAAATTTAAACTCGGGGAACACATGAGTGTTGTCTGGGATTAACTCTTATTTGTATATTAAGAGTATCTCTGATGGAATAAAACCTTAGCAAAAATTCATAATTTGTATATTTTTAAAAACTCCAACCATGCAAAACCCCTTAGCTAAAATTCTAACCAATCTAGTAATGTTGGCTAAATTTGTCAAAACTTTTCAAAAATATAACAAAACTCTAAATACAAATTTAGCATTATAGCCAACCTGCAGCGGAGTACACCACCTTACAGATTCAACAAATTTTATATAATTATTATTTTATATTATTTTAGTCAACCATTCTAATTAACACAGTTGGATATGTTTTAACAAGAATTAAAATATTGGAAATTAAGGAAGAAGTAACCATATGTTAGTAGAGTTAGTTTTATTTTGCATCCCTTCGATTTCAGCTTAATGCAAATTGGATTAAGAACTTTAATTATATGCAATATGCATTCCTTAGGTTTCTATACTCTTACAATAATCACCCTTTAGCAAATTTTCTGTCAATTTTGACAATTAATTTCGGTTGAGTAGGGGTAAAACAGAGATAACACATATAAAATATTTGAATAAAACATTAATAAATTTAAAATATTGGAAAAATTAGTAAAAAATATAATGATTAAAAAAATTTTAATCAGGTGTTAAACCGATTTAAGCCTTTTAAAAAAATATTTTTTCTTATTTTTCTTATTTCATCTTTAAAATATTCAAGTTAAATAATATTTTTTTATATATTTATAATTATTACGCACATTATAATTTTTTTTATATACATAGTCGCACTATAAAAAAATTAACTATATTTTTTACATTTTATTTTGTAGTTTTTCGAATTTTTAATATATTTTATACTTAATATCTCCATTTTACCCCTAATTAACTGTTATTTAACGGTCAAAATTAATGAAAATCAGTAGAAAGGTGGGTATTGTAATGGTATGAAAACCTAAGTGATGCATATTGCATATAATTAAAGTTCTTGACCCAATCTAAATTATGCTGAAACTAAAGAAATGTAAAGTGAAATTAACTCGTATTAGTATTTCTTTCTCTTTAAAAAACTGCTACAGTATGTCCTTAGAGCAAGTACTTAAAAATATTATAAAATATGATGTCCTAGTAATTTAGGACAATATTCATGTATGTACTCCTAAAATAGTGACTTATAATTGTGTCTTATCATTAAAATAATATTATATTTGAATTATATTTGGAAGGAATAGAAAAGATGACAGAGAAGATATGTGTAAGAAAAAGAGGAAAACAAATTTTTTATTGAAAAAATTGAAATAAGGCATCACTATTAGAGTGCCTTAAAAATGAGGCATGCGATGGATATCCTAGTGTTTTAAGCCACCACTAGGATATTGTTGCAGTATCTAATTAATTAAAATGTCTCAAATTATAGTTTAGGACAACAATTTAAAGCACTATTAAATTTGCTCCTACAGTGTGTATATTCTGGGTTTGGGGTGAAAGGAGGAGCAGGAGAGATTAGGGAGGCATGTGGAAAAAGCAAAGGACATTTTCAATCAATTTGTGTAGACCTATGCTCCTCCTTATTCTGCATATTACCTTCCCCGGTGCCCCCCTGTTTTCCATTGCTCTGTGTCAGTGTGTGTGTTAAAGACTTAAAGTTGCATGTTTCTCATCATGTTTCATGTTGCTCACTTGTACTTGTACTCTACATTCCCTTTTCTCATTTTTTACTTCTACATTTCAATATGAGTATTTCACAATATTATAAAAATCGGTAATAGGAAGAGATCAGTTAAGGTACACTGAGTTAGGATTAGTCGGAGAATCGGGAATTAACAGGAAGGATTAGTCGGCCGTGATATTCGTGTTCACCGAATTGAAGGAAAGCAAGTTTAAGTTAATTGAAATACTTTCACTTTCACTTTCATTCATATTTGTGTTCTCGAGTTTTAAAAAGTAATGAAAGTAGATGATGATGATAAATGCAAATTTGATATATTTTAACTCTAAAACTTTCACTTCAAAAAATTGATAGAAGTATTTTACCCACCAATCACTTATTTATTAAAAAAATCGAGAGCAAAACCTAAAAGCCCGGTCATTATTTTCATCACACTACGATATGATGTAACAATCGATTACCCCGACACACTGTCCTTATAATTTATACCTTCTAGCTATCATAATACTCCATCCGTTCCGTTAAACGTTTCCCATTTTGATTTTTTTACTGTTCAGGATAAGTGATTGACTACTAATTTACATTTAATCTATAATATCAAACATAGTTATGAGTGATTTTGTTACATTCGTATTTATGAGTACTTTAATATAATGAAGTTTTTATATTTAATACTAATACAAAATTAAAGACATTAACAATCAAAAGTGTGCATTGATAAACGTGTCCAATATAAATAAGAAACGTTTTTAGGGACCGAGGGAGCAGTATAGTGACCAAGCGTGTTATGCGGGCTGGTATGGAGTATCCTGCACATTCAATTTTTTTTCTTATTGTACTTGGAGGAACTGAGGAAGTAAAGGCTATCATCTACCATCTGTGTGTGGCCAGAATGAATTCAAAATAATTCAAATTTGTTACAACCGCAAACACGGACGCCAAAAGGGTTAAATATTGAGGGCTCACTCAACTCAAGGCCATATATCAGTTTAATCATTACACCTAACGGGATATCATTTGGATCACTAAAGTATTAATAAATATCAAATAGATACCTCAAAATATGTGCTCGAGAATTAAAATTTATTTTATGAGGTTCCAAACATTTTTTTAAATCTTATTACAACCAAATGAAAAGTTATGAATTCATAGTACTTTAGATGCTTTTTTGAGATTTTTAAAAATTTATCTACTAATTATTTTTATTTAAATAAAGCAAATGACTACAAAATTAAAAATAAATAGTAGATAAATTTTAAAAAATCTTATTATATTATAGAAAATACTAGAATTCATACATTTTCATTTGGTTGTAATAGGATTCAAGAAAAATATATAGAACTCCATAAAATAAATTTTAATTCTCGAGCACATATTTTGAGGTATATTTATGATATTTATTACGACTTTAGTGATTCAAATGATACCCCGTTAACTTTGATAATTAAACTGATATATGACCTTCAGTTGAGTGACCACTTTGATATTAAACCCTGTAACCCCGCCACAAAATGCAGAAGTTCTAGAGCACAACATTCCTTGAGTTTGTTATCCATGTTTAGTCTCCGTTCGTATCACACAATTAGCTTAGGTTGGGACACGATGACCTCCACCTCGTCTACAATGGAGAGTATGTAAACCCTGACAAAAAAAGTTCGTAAAAAGTAGATTTAACTAATTAATGTAAATTTTTAATTTTCCCTCTGTCTCTAAAAACGTTTCCTCTTTGTGTTGGACATGTTTACTAATGCATACTTTTGATTGTTAATATCTTTATTTTTGTATTAGTATTAAATATAAAAACTTCATTGTATTAAAATAATCATAAATACAAATCCAACAAAATCATTAATGACTATGTTTGATGTTATAGATTAGACGTAAATTAGTAGCCAATTCCTTACCATGAATAGTATAAAAAGTCAAAATGGGAAAAACAATTTGGGACGGAGGGAGTATTACCAAATCTATTTCATCAAGTACAAAGTAAAATGCTTAGATAACTAATGTCAAGCTAAAAACTTGATGCTATTACCATCATCATCAAAATCAATAACATTTCAAATGACATTGCATACCTATTTGTCTGATAAGTGGTATCAAAAGCCACAACATCGCCAAAATTTTGGTAGGCCATTATACATCTCAGATCAATACATACTAGACATTTCAAACGATTCTCTTCATCAACTTCGGTCCTAATAAAATATTTAGAACCACTTTCTTCATTCAACCTATGCAACAAGTCCAACCCCGCTTGGGCGCCACTAATCTCAAACCTTTTCTTCCTCTCGTCTCTTAACACATTCGTAACATGTTGAACATTGAAACCAACTTTATCATTACCTCCATGAATGTTACCAATCACATTCATCACTTGACAATTACGAACCCCCGAACCATAAAGCGTTTTAATCAAACTACGGGTCGCGGTGTTGACATGTCTTTCGCGTTGTACCAAATTCATCCTACTAGGGGAAACAAGACCGTGGTTGTGTATCAATTCAGCTAGTTACCTCCCAAAGACGTTTTTTCTTTTGATAATTGACATACATCCTCACCTTGCACTCACTTTTAGGAAGAACCTCTCTACGCCGTTTATTTTGACTACTCTCGCGACGACACTTTTTTCATAAAGCCTACAAACATATAAACGACCATATATCTCGTTATCTTTATTACGACGGCTCGCTTGAATTTTAATAGCAAATCCATTTCGTAAACAATAAGCCCTAAAAAAATGACCGGCCTCATCCACACTTTGAAAAATTTGATTTAAATATGGAACTCCCCCTATCAACATTTTCATACATATTTGCATCCTCTACACTATCATTTTCATCCTCACCCTCAACATTATCACTATCATTTTCAACCTCATTTTCATCTTCAACATCAACCAAATCGTCATCTAAATTAATACATTCCTCATTTCTATCTACAAAATCATCATCTTCAACATATACAAGGGTTTTAGGTTATTCACTAGTATTTAAATCATCAAGATGTAAACTATGATCAATAGTTTTTTTTTTTTTTAATTTTGACGTTTACGACTAAACATACAAGCAAATAATTTATCCACCATGAAAATGTGAAATTGAAGACAAGAAATATACCTTGAATTGATAAAAGTACTTGATATTCTTGATGAAAATGCCCAAAATTCGCCTAAATTGATCACTCTCCAAGTAGAAATTTTGTTGGGGATTTTTGTTGGTTTGTGTGGTGAATGGGAGGATGTTGGATTGCTGGGAATAAGGGAGCAACCCTCCCAATCGTGGAAAATTTCAGCGGCCCGTCCCATTCAACCGCGAAAATTTTCCGCAGTCCGCCCCTAATCCCAGCCGCCCAATCCCCATCCCACGGCTCAGAAACTGTTTGTTATGAACTGGTCTACAACAAACCGTTCCCCGTTCAAGAATTAGTCTAAGACTCTGAGGCCCCGAAATCTAGCATTGTTCTTACAGACGAACACGGAGCATCTATGTGACAAAACCAATGCACTTGCACCTTTCTTCGCCATAGTTGACGCTATATTTGATCCTTGGTACATGCACAAGTATAAGCAGGGGCGGATTGAGGTTTAACACCACCGAACAACCTCCAACAATTCCAAAGTCATGATGAACATCTGTACTAACGCCTCCTATGTGAGGGGTACGTCCTTGTGCCACTCACTTTGGGAGGGTTTATAAAACCTTCACCCTCGCGGAATAAGCAAGTGCTACATTTACGGTTTTATCGCATATTTTTGGGTGAAGTTGGGCGTCTTAGAGGGACTAGTTCCGCACAAGTGTTGTTTTTATTGGTAATCGAACCCGAACTCATAAAATATTTTACTATTGCAATTATTTTAGTCTTTTGCCAATTTTCTGCGATTATTAGATACAACTCAACATCTAACCTCATTCTGATTTTGGTTTTCGTATCACAAATAGCAATGGTAACAATGATTTCCTTGATCATGACACCTTAAAACTACAGTGAAGATATGTAGAAAGATTTGAGATCGTTAATCAGAAGCTTTTAGTAATAATTGGCATAATCAAGGAGGGGGCTATCACTTTAACAATCATTAACAGAAACTGTTTAGCGGTATCAATTTACAATCATTATAATAAACTATTGGTTTAATTAACCTGCAGGTTTTCCAAATAAATTCATTTTTCAGTAGCTTCGCCACTGATCGCTTGGGCTTGGTCTTCCTCCCTTTGAAATGAAATGCAACGTATGCAATTCTATGCAATTTTTGAGCAGACATTAACGATCTTTTATTGAAAGACATGCAGATTGTTTTTAAGCATTTTATCACATACCGATCTAACAGTAACAGAATCTTACTTACGGTTTTAAAGCTCTGCTCTACCAAGTGCAACATAGCTTTCACGGTTTTGAATCTTACTGGAACTATCGCAACTCCTAACTCTCAACCTTCGTTAAGTTTTCATTGTCACACGACCATTTTCTTTCTGACGAAAAACAAAAGATTACAACCTACTAAACAACAAAAGAGAAGGTACTATTATCTTAAGTGAATAATTCTATCATTCACTTGTCTTTGTCTGTGATCTGACTTTAACACACTATTTTAGATTGGTTATGAAGATTTAGAATAGTGATTAAGAAGATTATTGTAATTAATCAAAATTTGCTCAATCTTGGTGGGGAAGCTTAGGGATGTCCTTTTGTAATTAGTGTAGTTGTTTGTAGTTAAGATTGCATGGGAAAAGTGATAAGTAAAAGGGAGAGCAAAAAAAGTGATTGATAGGGAAATTTGTATTTACACTCTCATGTATGTATGATTTGATGTCCACATATTATTTAACACAAAATTAACATTTGTGTTATATTAAAACTTTTTATCAAATACAACATATCCTGTAAATATTTTTTGATAAGAATATGTCTCGAGTAATATAATAATGATGAGTGCATATTATGGAGCTCATATTCATGAAAACTGCATTAATATTAACTTACATTATTTATACATAGAACCACCTGATCCAAAGCTTCATGACTTTGGTTGGAACTTTGTCCTAAACTTTAGAACATTGTTAATCTCATAAAACTCACATATGTATTATTTTCTTAACATGGAAATAAGTGACCGGAAAACTTCCTCATTACATGGAATAGTGAGTCCCATATTATGATCGAATCCAAACTCTTCTTCTGCGCGTTGAAGGAGACCTTGGAACTCAGGACAGCTCAAGAATGCAAGAGGAACTACATGTCTGATTCTTTTTTCGCCCACATAAACAACAAAGTGACCTCTTGGTACATCAAGGGGGAGTTGAGGTTCGGTGTCATATACACTACGTTTTCTTCCTAAGCTAGAACATCTTTTCAAAATCTGTTTGATAACAGTAGCTTGCGAGTGTGCTTTTCTTATGGCCATTTAGCTTGTCAAGTTTGTTTATGGGATGAAAATAGAGGGTTTATATCTTCAACCAAACGAATCAAGGAATATATAGAGAAAATGGTAGTAGAGGTTGGAGGTGGTGATGAGAACTTGAGAAGGTTGTGAATAACATTTATGAAGAAAGATAGTAAATATTTTGAAGGCTAGTAATAACAATAAGATGATCAAGAAACAATGTCATGAGGGGGAGGAGTGTGAAAAATGAAGGACAAGCATTCTGGGGGCATGTGTGGTAGAATGTGGGCAACTCAATAGGCTTTGTGTTAGTAAACCTCTTCATATAGTAATAGAATTAAAATTATGTACTCACTACACAACTAATCTACTTTCTTGTTAATTTTACTAGTATATTTTAAACCCTTTTTTTGGATAAGTGAACATATTAAGACTAAACAACACATCTTACAATTAAAACAACTAGAAACACAAGGGTCATAAGAGTTTTGTGCAAAATATTACTATCCATTTTTTCTCATATATAATCATCACTTTAAAATGTGAATTGTTAGTAATGGATGTATATTTTTGTTAGGTATCAACACCACACTTTCCCACATACTCCAACAATGTCAATTCCCAACATTCTGTCACAACTGAAAAATTATAGTAATTACTACTTTGAGATGCTACCTAGATGAAATGCTACTTAACTGACAATGTGACACCACAACAACATATACAATTGTATATACCAATTTTTTTCAACAATGTATTTATTAAAAGTATATTTAAATATATTTTATACAAGTTTAGGAAAACCTATAATTTATTGGTAGTAGAGTAACTATATACATATGAAAGAGTGAGTGGCAGGGGGAGCTGTTAATGTGCTGCCTATATATATTGGTAGTTGTGATGGTTGTGATTGTGAGTTTGCTTAGCTGCTAGGCTTGTGATTCTGAGATTCTAGTGTCTGATGAGATGGTGGAGTTAAATAAGAGAGGCACTTTTTTTACAGTGAATTAGAGGCCATGTGCATATCTATTAAATACTGATTCTTGAGTAGCACTGGTTTGACTCCATATGCACCTTTAAACTGATTTTCCTACTGCACTCTTACATATTCATACTTCCAAGACAAACACAAACAGGCAGATACACTTAAATCTATCTAGATATTCATGGATTTTGGTCCATATATGCATGATGCATCAACATCTTAGCTACTTGGCATTTGCGGTTTTGCATTAGGACTAGATGGAAATAGTTACTATATGTAGTTCAAAGCTAAGTTATTAGATGAAGACATTTTTTGTGTTTTGATCTGTTTAATAGAAACGAAACATTTTTATTTTATTTTAAAGTTATAATCTTACTAAGAAGGGGCTTCAAAGGAGCATCACATTGTACTAGAAACATGTAAATGCATGTTCTGAGGCCCGGTTACTAATTTACAAGGGTCTGGCGTTGGAATACTGGTTTACAAGTGCTCAGATACGATAGTGTTTTACATTCTGAGAGAGAAAAGGTTTCGAAACTTTAAGAAAATGACGAGGGAAAACAACTCACTCTTCGATAAAAGACATTTAAGCAACTGCACTAGTTAAGAGTTAAGATATAAGCAGCTTGATCTGCTTAATTTTTACTATACAACACTTGCAACTTGCAGATCTCCAACTTCTGGAACTCTCGTATAATGATTTGTATGTAGTAAGAATCAGTATACATGCCATATCACATTGTACTGAACAACACAGTAATTATTGTATGACAAGCACATGATACTGAATGTGTATTCATATCAGATGCAAAACTTGTTGTTATTGAAAAAATTTAGAGGATGCAGCGGAATTAATAATAGCTAATTAGCCTTTCTAAACAAGAACAGTAAGCAACTGGTTCAGTTCTTTGACAATATACTTCTCTTGTATTAATATTTCATATGACATAAGAAACCATGCAATTCTCTATGATGTCATCAGGAGGAACAATTGTAAACCACATATCAGCTTGTTAAAAATATTCTGATCAAGTGTGTCGTTTTTGTTCTAGGTGGGATAGTTCGATTATACCAGAGGCGAGTCCAGGTTAATCATGATGACAGTTCCGTGACTTATAAGTTAAAAATGCATTAAGCACTAAATGATCATACCATTCTGAAATCCAGAAGTACTTAAATAGACTACTTTGTTGTCCATTTCAAGTCTCACTGCTCCAAGAATCCAGTAATAACATAAACAAGCTGTGACTAACATCGATCCTAAAATTCCATGCTCCAGATGACATTCCATTGCAACTTGATTATCTACAACAAAGTTGGTTCTACCTCAACTTGTTATGTTATTACTTGCACATCAATTCCATCTGCATTATGGCATGTAATCAGCTGTTTTTGTTGACGTGACAATAAATTTGAAATCCCACAGTTCAATGCCTAGAAGAATATTATCAAAAAAATAAAATACCAAACTTGAGCAAGTCCCTTCGTGCATCAATTTCTTTCCGCATATGATGCCTAGCATACATTTTCGTGAACAGAACTAAAATTTCCAACATTCTGATGGCTAAACCAGAGCTACTAATGAGCAACCGCGAGTTCATTGAACAGTAAAGAGTGCGGCTTCATCTGGTCTGATATCTTACCATACCAAAAAAACTTGCCTAGACTTCTCTACTTAGTCCACAGATTCCATACATTAAAACTACAGCAAATAAGTAGGCACGTTTCTTGGTGTTTTGAATTGTAATATTGATCTTGGGCATAAAAATTGTCGCTGCAGAAGATAGGTCTTTTCTTAAAGAGTGTGCAGGAATTTTTTTTTTTGCAGAAAGATTTTTAATGTTGGAGTAATTTTCTTACTGATGAGTAAAAGAATAACATTGCATGAAATTCGCAAGCTGAAGATCATTTAGTCTTTGTTGAATAAATTAAAAGTATTTGTCAAAATTCTAACATTGATGTTTTTTTAGGAATAATATTTAGATGAACGCTAAACGTACCAAATTGGATCAAACAAAATATACAGGAAACGCTCATCGTTAATAATTTGGTTGCTCAGTTATTTGTTATCTATAGCACAAACAAAATTTTAACAACTGCATCAAACTAGCAGCATATTGGATTTTGATTGATTTAGATCAAGTTAAATATGAATGATTACAAAAATGTTACATGCAAGAAAACTGCTGAAAATTTCAACAGAATTTTTCTTACAGAAAAGAAACTAGCGCAGCCAACCCTAGTTAATACTTTAGGGCAAAAAATAAATGAAAAAATGTGTGATTTTCACTTCTGTACATGTTGGAGTCAGTAGAAAAGCTGAAGCATCAATCCTAACTTATAATCCCCCTAGGCGAGATGTGAGATCAAGAAAAATATCCTCTCTGCATGGTATTGTAAGTCCGCCATTTGGATGATGAAAGCCATATTCTTCCTCTGCTTGACTCAACAAGTTCTGAAAAGAAGATTTATTTAAGAATGATAATGGGATCACGAATCGCTTCTTTTCTTGTTCTCCAACATAGACTGCAAAATAACCCTTTGGTACATCTGACATTGTAGAACCTGTGTGCCTGGCACTGAAGGAAGATCGTCGAAGAATTTGTTTAGCTTGATTAATAAGAGGCATACGAATAGCCATGGCTGTCAAGAATGAATGAAAAATAATAATTTCTTGATGACTTGATAATTGAAGAACCTTAGATAGTTGAGCTTAATTGTTTTGATGAGTATCTGAAGAATTGCAAGTGTATATATAGATGCAGTTTGTAAGTGGAATATATCTCGACAAGAACATGAGTGGTGCAGGTACCTTACGTGGGGTTAGTGATAAACAATAGTTCATGGACTGCACATGGCTCTGTTTTGCAACTCAGCATCAAGAAGATAACATGGGGATTTATAGCCATTAGACTGAAATGAAAAAGCAGATGTAAATAAAAATACTGTTGGATCTCTATATTCAAAATCCGTATCTGTATTCTGTGGTTGATTTGCTGCTTATTAAGACTGTTCAGGAACATGTTTCAGACATATAAGATATGAAAATATACGACGTAGACATCTATTTATGTAATTACTGGGGCAATATGCATCCAACTGCTAATGTGGAGAGGGTATTGAAACAGTCAATTTAAGAAGATACATTGGAATTTTGTTACACATGGTTCTGCCTCCTAAAAACAACATAAGAAATTATGTAGGGCTTCTGATGAGTTGGTCATCAAAGGCGGTTACATATATAATTCTAACAACTGGTAATCAACTTGGTTATATTCGCGTTGATAGCTGAATATTTTTAGTTCATTTTGCAACAGTGGCAAGTCTTGACACAGCAATTCTTGTTTCTCTTATCTTATGGTACTGCTAAAGTACTCTCTTTGCTGAAAAAGAAGATCATCTACTTGTTGCTGCAGGCAAAACTTATTAACTCACAAAGTTAGAGTGTCTGCAACACTGAAAATTCTTGTGCGGTAAGTGTGACTTATTGTGGAAAAATTCGTCAGTGTGACTTGCAGTTTAAGTTCCTTCAAATCGTAATATTAGACTTTGTAAATGCTTAGACATTTGAAACAAAGTTCATTGTAATTATGTAAAAGTTATCATATAGAAATCTGAAAATCTCTGCTGCAGTAGCCATTTTGATCTCGGGAATGAAAATTCTTGCTGCAGAATAAAAGGCCTTCTTTAGTGCAAGGATTTTCGTATTTGCACAGAGATTTTCATGTGGGGATGATCGTTTTACTGATGTGTAAAAGAATCGACATTGCTTGAAATTCACAAGTAAAATATATTTTACGACTTGTTGGAAAATTTGAAGTTTTGTAAAAATCCTAACATTTGGTTGCTCAGTTCTTTGTTACCTCTACTCTATATCACTAATGAACTTTTTAATAACTGCGTAAAACTATATTTTCCAGATTTCACATCTCTGCAAATGGGAATTTCTTATAGATTTTGCTGAATGTTTCAACTGGAAAAATTCTTACAGGGAAACCCTAGTTATTACTTCAGGCAAAAATTTCAACAAAAAATTTCTTATAGATCAAGTTGCTGAAAATTTTACCAAAAAAATTTCTTATACAAAAGAAAGTACAGCCAACCCTAGTCATTACTTTAGGGTAATAAAACAATGAAAAAATGTCTACAAAAATGTGTGATGATCAATTCTGTACATGTTGGAGTCAGTAGAAACTAGAAAAGGCCAGACTCATAATTCCCCCAAGCGAGACGTCAGATCAAGAAAAATATCCTCTCTGCATGGTATTGTAAGTCCACCATTTGGATGATGAAAGCCATATTCTTCCTCTGCTTGACTCAACAAGTTCTGAAAAGAAGATTTATTTAAGAATGATAAAGGGATCACGAATCGCTTCTTTTCTTGTTCTCCAACATAGACTGCAAAATAACCCTTTGGTACATCTGACATTGTAGAACTTGTGTGCCTGGCAGTTAAGGAAGATCTTCGAAGAATTTGTTTAGCTTGGTTAATAAGAGGCATACGGATAGCCATAGATCTGAAGAATGAATATGAAATAATGATCTCTTGAGGACTTGATAATTGAAGAAATCTCAGATAGTTGAGCTTAGTAGTTTTGATGAGTATCAGATGAATTGCAAGTGTATATATAGATGCACTTTGTAAGTGGATTACATTTCGACAAGAACATGAGCGGTGCAAGTACCTTACTTGTGTGGTTAGTAGACAATAAATGCATTGGCATTTAGGCACACATGGTTCTGCCTCCTAACGACAACATAAGAAACAACAGAATAACAACACATTGGCACTTAGGCACACTATGTAGGGCTTCTTATGAGTTGGTCATCAAAGTCTGTTACATATTTCTAACACTGGCAATCAACTTGGCTGTATTTGCAGTTTTGCAATGATAGCTGGATGTTTCTATATCTACTTGGCTATATGAAAGGTTTTACTTTTCTGGCTCTTCTATCACTTTTAACACCATCCTCTCGAACTCTTTAGCATCGAAAAAGCAGGACTGAAAAATGGGAAAAATATAATGAAGAAGCGAGGAATTGAATCTCGAACCTTGTTTCATCAAGAAACGACATTTTCGCTAGGGCTGTAATTCGAGTCGGGCGGCTCGCGAGCTTGCCCGGCTCGAACTCGTTTAAGTGGGCTCGACTCGGCTCGTTTAGTTAAACGAGCCGAGTTCGGACAGAAGTTGCGACTCGTTTAATTACCCGAGCCGGCTCGACTCGACTCGTGAAATTAAACGAGCCGAGTTCGGGTGGAGTTTTTGGCTCGATTAAGTGTATAATTAAACGAGCCGGCTCGCCCGACTCGTTAATACCGGCTCGTTTGAGCCGGTTCGACTCGACTCGTGAAATTAAACGAGTCGAGTTCGGGTAATGGTTTAGGGTTTAGGCTCGAGTCGAGTTCGAATTATGCCCGGCTCGAAACTCGGCTCGCTCGGCTCGAATTACAGCCCTAATTTTCGCCATCACCAAGGATATAATAAAATGCATTTTGCTCTACCAATTCAGCTACTTCCCCAATAATTTTTAATTACTTTTCTGGCACTTCTATCACTTTTAACACCATCATCTCGAACTCTTTAATATCGAACAAGTAGGAATGAAAAATGGGAAAAATTGAACCTCGAACCTTGTTTCATCGAGAAACTACATTTTCACTAAGGATATATAAATGCATTTTGCTCTACCAATTGAGTTATTTCCCCAATAATTTCCTCCTGCCCGAAGAAAGCTGTCAGTTAAAGCTAAAGCTGCAAACAAACAGAACCGAGCCGAGCCGAGCATAATTTTTTTTTAAACTAGCCGAGCCGAGCCGCGCCGAGCCGAGTTTGAAAACTGAGCCGAAACAAAATGTTCACGATCGACTCGTTTATAAACGAGCTGAGCAAAGCCAAGCCGAACACGAGTTTGCTCACGAACAACCGAGCCGAGCCGAACTCGAGCCGAGTTGAGTTGTGCACTAACAGTTCGCATATATTTTTTAATCGACCAGCTTAAGGTATAGTTCGCAAATACTAGTTTCATCTTACAATTATATACCCACACTCACACCCTAGACTTGATTCTTAATCCATTGGTGTATAATTTTATCAATATATTTCACAAGTCAAGTTTTAAGAATAAAATTAATTTTATTTTAAATTATTTAGACATTCATAACTTTAGAAATCGTACATTACTTTTAAATTGTAGATGTCGATTGTCAAAGATATAGTAATTTCTGATATTTCAGTTAAATTGGTTAAAATTAGACTAGACATATAAAATAAAATAAAGAAAGCAAGCCCCTTTAAGTGGTCGAGAAATATAATTATTAAAAACTATTTTATTTTTTTTCTTAAAAATATTATAATGTTATAATTTATTTTAACAACTCATTATTTTAATTTTTTTGAAATTGTAATTTTGGTCGATTTTATCATAGACTCCTCTAATAAAAGTGTGAGATGAAATTTACAGTTAACTTTAATTAGAAATTATTTGTTAAAATAATCAAGCTCCTGTAATATGTATTAAATTAATTATTTTATTTATTATTAAAACATGTATTAAATTTTAATTAAATTAATCATTTTACTTTAAAATAAGTATTAAATTTTAATTAAAAAATTTAAAATCTTTATACAAGTGAATAGTAAATATTTATTATTTGTTATATATAAAAATTTCATACGAGCCAAGTCGAGTTACCGAGTTCGAGCCGACTCCGAGCTGAACGAGTCGAGTCCGAGCCGAACATACAAATAACTCGGCTCAACTCATTTAATTAATTTATCAGATTGCAAATTGTTTCTGGAGAGTAATTGTAGCTCTAATTTTCTATAAATCCTTCTATCAAAGATAGTATACATCATGGGATTACTTTGCTGAACTTAAAAGTAGAAATTTACCAAAATGCCACTTTGCTGTTTATGTCGGAAAAACTGAAAGGAAGAGATTCATTGTTCCATTATCATATTTAAAACATCGTTCATTCCAAAAGTTGTTAAGGCGGGCTGATGAAGAGTTTGGCTATGATCATCCTATAGGATGTCTTACAATCCCGTGCAACGTGGAAACGTTCATTAGTGTGACTTTCAATTTAGGTTCCTCGAAATAGTGAAACACTTTAAATGCTTAGACTGTTAGACATTTGAAAAATAGTTTATTGTATGTAAAAATTACATAAAAGTTATCACACCATTCACCGAAGAAATCTAGTATTCAACCATTCATAACTCTTCTGCACTAGTCAAATTCATATGACAATATCTGTGGACAAGAATGTTCCACTGATTCATAAGCCGTAGGTATCATACATACTTAAGGCTAATGCAGATTATGTACGTTGCTGCTATGCCATCTTGCCTGCCATATCACTATTCTCTCAACAACGACCTCTAGGACCACATTCTCATAATTGTCTCTTTTATCCTTCTTGTTAGCTTAAGTACTCTGATAGTATATGGACATGGTTGTTTTTCTCTATTCCTAGTTTGTTGCTTGCTATATGTAAAGGAAGCTGTATGGATTCAAAGGTATTATTGAATGATTATCATTTTGACATTTGTGGTTGTTTCTCATTTTCAGATTTGTATATTGCCCTATTAGTCTTTATGGTATCAGAGCCGTTACATATGCTTATTTGGTTTTGTTTTTAAATTCAACTAATCTGTATCATACTCTTTCATCATCTCTCAATCTGTTTTTATTTCAGATCTAAGAAAGCTTGAGTGTCTGTTTACCCAAAATGGCGAATGGCACGAGATTCACTATTGATTTATCCCTCAGATGGTCCTTTGTCTGTAATTATTAAGTTGCCAACAGGGGCCAGTGCAAAGATTACTCATATTGGCAACTTAATATTGAAAAGTGGTCTTGTCTTGAAAAAGGTTCTTTATGTGCCTCAGTTTCAACATAATTTAATGTCTATTCATAGGCTGTCTAAGGACAACTGTGTGGTCCATTTTCACCCAGAAGGATGCTCCATTATTGATGCAGCAACAAAGCGAACACGGGCAAATGGTGCATTTCGAAATGGATTGTATTATCTCAAGGATGAGCTTGTTGTGATCACTGCTAACTCTGTCTCGAAGAAGCCAATATCAGACTATGCATTGTGGCACACACGATTGGGACATGCTTCCATCACCAAATTGAGGTATATACCTTTTCTTAGACACCATCCCTTGCCAGTTGATAAAATATGTGTCACTTGTCTAATGTCTAAGTTTGCTAAACTCTCATTTGACTTGAGTAATTCACATGCTTCTGATAAGTTTCAACTGATACATGTTGACACGTGGGGGCCTTATAGAGTGGCTACAAGAGGAAAATATAAACATTTTCTCACCATAGTTGATGATTACTCTAGAGTTACTTGGGTATATCTCCTACATCAGAAATCAGATTATCTTGCCACCATGAAATCCTTTTGCAACTATGTTGGTGTGCACTTCAAACGGAATGTACAAACCATATGGTTTGATAATGTAGCAAAGTTTGGTAATGTCAACTGTCGACAGTTCTATGCAGACAATGGAATAATACACCAAACCTCATGTGTCAATCAACCATAGCAAAATGCTCGTGTGGAACGACGTCATAGATATGTGCTTGAAGTTGCTAGATGCCTTCGTTTTCAAGCTGGTCTGCCATTGGAACACTGGGGTGAGTGTGTCCTTGCTGCTGTTTATTTGATTAATCGACTTCCAACACCAGTTTTGGAGAATAAAACACCATAAGAGACCTTGTTTGACGAACCACCGGATTATGTTCGTGTAAAAGCCTATGGGTGCCTTTTCTTTGCTGCGAACCCATCTCAAAATGGTGATAAATTCGGCCCAAGGGGAGTCCCGTGTGTCTTTGTTGGATACCCGTTTAATCAAAAGGGCTATACTCTGTTGGATTTGACAACCAAGAAGACATTTGTCTCTCGTGACGTGATCTTTCATGAGTCGATTTTTCCTCTCAATAGTGCAAGTTCAGATTCTTATATACAACCTACGCCTGTGAAGATGCCTCAGCCTAGTGCCTACTGCCATGATGATATAGTGTTTGAGGATGTGCAGCCAACTGATGAGATAAAAAACAATGATTCATACACATCACCACCCGAATAGGAGATCCTCTCGAGTCTTTCATAAGCCTGCTTGGTTGGGAGATTATGTGAACAGTGTGCACACAACTGCAAATGCTGTAAGCGTTGTTGACATGGTGATAAATGATCATTTCCAGTGTTTCTCAGCAAACTTGACAATTAACAATGATCCTACCAGTTTTAAACAAGCTGTGCAAAGCGAGAATTGGAGAGAACCATGAATAGTGAGTTAACAGCCTTGGAAGAGAACAACACTTGGAAAATTACTAAACTTCCCCCAGGCAGGAAAGCCATTGGATGCAAGTGGCTCTTCAAAACTAAGTACAATCCTGATGGAACGATTGAAAGATACAAATCAAGGCTCGTGGTTCTGGGATGCAAACTGATTTGTGGCATTGATTATGCAGAAACATTCGCACACCAGTGGCGAAATTAATAACAGTTCGTGCTCTCTTAGCTATGGCTGCAATACAAGGCTGGGCAACAGTGCAAATGGACGTGTCTAACGCATTCCTGAACGGAGATCTTAATGAAATTTTCTATATGAAATTTCCCTAAGGGTACAGTGGCATGGGATCGCGAATTATTGCTGAGTCTGTCCATGCTGCAAATTGGTCAACTGGCGAATAGGTGTGTCAACTGGCGAATGGGTGAGTGAGACAAGTGGCACGCCACTCACAAATCCTCATCCTTATCAAAGACTCGTTGGAAAACTTATATACTTGACAGTGACACGTCCAGATATTGTGTTTGCTGTGCACATCTTGAGCCAACCATCTTCAGGCAACAATGAAATTACTTCGATATTTGGGAGACAATCCGTCTCAAGGTGTTCTCTTATCATCTGCATCTCGCCCCTCAATACAAGCATACTCAGACAGTGATTGGGCGGATTGTCCGGTAACTCGTCGATCAACATCTGGTTTTTGTTTGCTTTTGGATGACTCAGGGCAATCCCACCTTTGGGGAATCCCTCCTTTGAAGTGAAAGATGCAAAAGATCATCAGAAAGGATACAACCCCTTTCTCTTTATGATATTCCAGCCTTGGCAAACAAAGAAACAACAAGTTATAGCTCGTTCGGTATCGCTCCATGGCACTTACAGCATGTGAAAAAACGTGGTTATCTACTCTCCTGAAAGACATGGGCCTCTTCTCCTTACCACCTGCAGTTCTGCATTGTGATAACATGGCAGCACTCACTATTACAGCCAACCCAGTGATGCATGCTAGAAACAAACACATTGAAGTGGATTGTCACTTCATACGCGACAAAGTAAAGGCTGGCGATATTAAAACTTCTCATGTGCCTTCTGGGTCTCAACATGCAGACATACTAACAAAGCCACTCTCAGTGACCTCTACCCCTGCGTCTCCAGCTTAGCCTGAAGGGGAGTAATGGAGATTATGTACGTTGCTGCTGTGCCACCTTGCATGCCACATCACTATTCTCTCAAAAACCACCTCTAGGACCACATTCTCGTAATTGTCTCTTTTATCCTTCTTGTTAGCTTAAGTACTCTGATAGTATAAGGACATGGTTGTCTTTCTCTATTCCTAATTTGTTGGTTGCTATATGTAAAGGAAGATGTATGGATTAAAGGCATTATTGAATGATCATAATTTTGACGTTAAGGCATGTATTAAAAAATGAAGCCCAAACATAAAAATTAAGGCATGAATAAAAAGATGATGCCAGATATTAAATTTGCTATCTGATCCTCAATTATCTGACACAATCTAATTAAAATGAAATTAAATTGAAAGGTTGGAGATTATTTTGGTAATTTCCGCAAAAAAATTTAAGTTATTTAAAAATCCTATCATTGACTTCTATACGGATAAAACGATGAATGCTAAAGTACAAAATTGGATATAACATTAATTTAAAAATACAGTAAATGTCTTCCAGTAAAGAAATGTCTGCAAATTGGACTTTCTTATAGATCAAGTTGCTGAAAATTTAAACAAAAAACTTTATTACTTTAAGGCAAAAAAGCAAAGAAAAAATGTCTACAAAAATGTACGATGATCAATTCTGTACATGTTGCAGTCAGTAAAAAGGCTGAAGCATCAATCCTGCCTCATAATCCCCCTAAACGAGAAGTGAGATCAAGGAATATATCCTCTCTGCATGGTATTGTAAGTCCACCATTTGGATGATGAAAACCATATTCTTCCTCTGCTTGACTCAACAAGTTCTGAAAAGAAGATTTATTTAAGAATGATAATGGGATCACGAATCGCTTCTTTTCTTGTTCTCCAACATAGACTTCACAATAACCTTTTGGTACATCTGACCCTTTAGAACCTGTGTGCCTGGCACTGAAGGAAGATCGTCGAATAATTTGTTTAGCTTGATTAATAAGAGGCATACGAATAGCCATGGCTGTCAAGAATGAATGAAAATAGGCTTTGTAAATGCTTAGACATTTGAAACAAAGTTCATTGTAATTATGTAAAAGTTATCATATAGAAATCGGAAAATCTCTGCTGCACTAGCCTTTTTGATCTTGGGCATGAAAATTCTTACTGCAGAATAAAAGGCCTTCTTTAGTGCAAGGATTTTCGTATTTGCAGATATATTTTCATTTGGGGATGATCGTTTTACTGATGTGTAAAAGAATCGACATTGCTCGAAATTCGCAAGTAAAAGATATTTTACGACTTGTTGGAAAATTTGAAGTTTTGTCAAACTCCTAACATTTGGTTGCTCAGTTCTTTGTTACCTCTATTCTTTATCACTAATGAACTTTTAACAACTGTGTAAAACTATATTTTCCGGATTTCACATCTCTGCAAATGGGACTTTCTTATAGATTTTGCTGAATGTTTCAACTGGAAAAATTCTTACAGAGAAACCCTAGTTATTACTTTAGGGCAAAAAATTTCAACAAAAATTTTTTTATAGATCAAGTTGCTGAAAATTTTACCAAAAAAATTTCTTATATGAAAGAAAGTAAAGCCAACCCTAGTCATTACTTTAGGGCAATAAAGCAATGAAAAAATGTCTACAAAAATGTGTGATGATCAATTCTGTACATGTTGGAGTCAATAGAAACTAGAAAAGGCCTGACTCATAATCCCCAAGTATCATTGAGCAGTCCACAAGGACCCATAAAACTCAAAACCCTACAACAGAATCTCACTCCATTCAGATCACTACTATACGACTGAATGGAGAAAACTTCCTACGCTGGTCTCAGTCTGTTCGCATGTACATCCGTGGCAGGGGTAAAATTGGTTACTTGACAGGGGATAAGAAAGAGCCTGATGCAAAAGATGCCACCTATTCAACGTGGGATGCAGAGAATTCTATGGTTATGACTTGGCTGGTGAATTCAATGGAGGAGGATATAAGTTCCAACTATATGTGCTACCACACAGCAAAGGAGCTTTGGGATAACGTCAATCAGATGTACTCTGATTTAGAAAATCAGTCTCAAGTGTATGAGCTGACTTTGAAGCTTGGAGAAATCCGCCAAGGTGAGGATAATGTTACTAAGTATTTTAATTCCTTAAAACGTCTTTGGCAAGATTTAGATCTATACAATAATTATGAGTGGAAATCTCCAGAGTATTGTAATCACTATAAGAAAACGGTGGAGGATAATCGTATTTTTAAATTTCTCATTGGTCTTAATGTTGAGTTTGATGAAGGCAGGATAACTGCTAGGAAAGTCGTCGCCTAGTAATGCTTGGAAAAAGGAATCTCATAAGTACAGTTGAGAATTCTGCTCTTGCACTTGGTACTAATATTGGACGAGTTGATTCTAAAAGGACTGATGAGAAGCCTCGTATTTGGTGTGATCATTGCAACAAACCACGTCATACACGTGAAACTTGTTGGAAGATTCATGGAAAACCAACAAATTGGAAGGGTTCTCATGAAGGCCGATTCAACCGTTCTCCCGCTGCACACGAGGCAAAATCTGTTACACTTAATGAAGAGCATGTCACTAATCTTTTAAAGCTGTTAAACTCTAATCCAGGCTTATTAACTGCTCCCAATGCTTCTGTTGCGCAAACAGGTAATGAAATAAAAGCCTTATCTTCTTATTTTCCTCATCATTCTACCCCTTGGATCATTGACTCGGGGGTTTCAAATCACATGACCAGTTCTTCTTACTTATTTCATACTTATAATCCTTGTTCTGGTCATGAAAAATTCGTATCGCAGATGGCTCATATTCTGCAATAGCTGGTAAAGGTTTGATTAATCTATCTAAAACCATTTCCCTTAAATCTGTTCTTCATGTCCCAAAACTTGCATGTAATCTCTTGTCAGTTAGTAAGTTATCCAGAGATTCTAATTGCCGTGTTATATTTT
The DNA here is from genome assembly GCF_009905375.1 of Apium graveolens. NCBI lineage: Eukaryota > Viridiplantae > Streptophyta > Magnoliopsida > Apiales > Apiaceae > Apium > Apium graveolens. The sequence continues at coordinate 1,739,224 of NC_133655.1, forward strand.
GTGAAACTCACTGTATATTTCAGGAGCAGAGTTCGGGGAAGATGATTGGCAGTGCTAAGTTGATAGATGGTCTCTACTATTTTGAAGATGCCTTCAAGAATAAAGAAGCTCGAGGTTTCAGTAGTATCAATTCTATCCCTAATAAAGATCAGATTATGCTTTGGCATTACCGACTAGGACACCCTAGTTTAAGAGATTTGATTGCTCTAAGTTCTTTTGCGAAAGCTGCATATTATCTAAAAATCATAAAACTCTTTATCCTTCCAGACCCTATCAAGCCTCTAAACCATTCTACTTAATACATAGTGATGTTTGGGGTCCCTCTAGAATTAAAACTTATACCGGTAGGAGGTGGTTTGTCACATTTACTGATGATCATACTCGTTTATGTTGGATTTATTTGATGAGTGAAAAATCTGAAGTTGCAGACTTGTTCACGAATTTTTACTCAATGGTGGAAACCCAATTTCAAACTAAAATTGGAATTCTTCGTACTGATAATGGAACCGAGTATTTTAAAAGAGTTCTTACAAGTTTTTTGAAAGAAAAAGGCATTCAACATCAATCTACTTGTGTTGATATGCCTCAACAAAATGGCATCACAGAGCGAAAAAATAAGCATTTACTTGAAGTTGCACGTGCAATTATGTTTTCTATGCACGTTCCTAAATATCTATGGGGAGAAGCAATTTTAACTGCATCTTACTTAATTAATCGTATGCCTACACGTGTTTTAAACTATGTTACTCCTCTTGAACATTTCAAAAAGTATTTTCCCGAGTCACGTATTTTGTCAGGCATTCCTCTTAAAACATTCGGGTGCACTGTCTATGTTTACTTATCCAATAAAGAAAGGTCAAAACTTGATCCTAGGGCTGAAAAATGTGTTTTTATTGGTTATGCCCCAAATAAAAGAGGATATAAGTGCTTTAACCGAAAATCGAGAAAAACCACAATATCTATGGATGTCATTTTTCTCGAACATCAACCGTTTTTTAAAAAGGGTTTACTTCAGGGAGAGGAACAAGAGCAAACAAAAGAAATTTTTTGGGATATGATGCCCACTCCTTTACCTAAAATTGTGGATAATGACATATTATCATATAAAGAGGATGTTGTTATGCCTCTCACTACTGGTAAAACTGGAAATCCTTGCATTGATATTCCAAGTATAACTGATTCTTTAACAGGGGGAGAAATACTATCTAAGGTTCCTATGGAACGGAGTACAGAGCTTCTGGTTTATACAAGGAGGAAAAATTATCAAAAAAGTAGAGAACCAGATATCCCTTCTGCACAAGTCCATTCAACAATCCCGGACATTGAATCTGAAAATACAGGTACTTCACATATGCCTTTACCTAGTGTTGTTAACAGTCCAGCTAGCCTTTCTCCAACTTCTAATAATTTGTCTGATCCAAATATTGCTTCTGATGATCATAATATTCCTATAGCAATCAGGAAAGGAAAGCGTTCATGTACTAATCATCCTTTGTCCAAATATATGTCCTACGGTAAACTCTCAAAAAAACATAGTTCTTTTACATCAAAAATTTCTAATCTGTTTGTGCCCAGAAACATTCAGGAAGCACTTAATGATCCAAATTGTAGACCGGCAGTGATGGAAGAAATGAATGCTCTAAGAAAAAGTGGGACTTGGGAAATTGTTGATCCACCTAAAGATCATAAAATATTTGGATGTAAATGGGTGTTTACGGTAAAATGTAAAGCAGACGGAAGTATAGAGAGATACAAGGTAAGATTGGTTGCAAAAGGGTTTACTCAAACATATGGAGTAGACTATCAAGAGACTTTTGCTCCGGTCGCTAAAATAAACTCTATCCGAATACTATTGTCTCTAGCAGCTAATTTCAATTGGCCTTTACATCAGTTAGACGTCAAGAACACCTTTCTTAAAGGAGAATTAGAAGAAAAGGTGTTCATGCGGTTACCTCCTGGATTTGAACAGGTATTGGGTCATGATAAGGTATTAAGATTAAAAAAGTCCTTGTATGGCCTTAAACAATCGTGTACATGGTTTAAGCGCTTTACTAAGGTCGTAAAGGGCTATGGTTACTTTCAAAGCCAAGCTGACCATACACTGTTCTATAAACGGTCTAGGGATGGTAAAATTTCTATTTTAATTGTTTATGTGGATGACATAATTATAACAGGTGATGATCTTGAAGGAATAACATGTTTAAAGAAACGATTATCACAAGACTTTGAGATAAAGGACCTAGGAGAGCTAAAATATTTCCTTGGCATGAAGTTTGCAAGGTCGAGGGAAGGCATCTTTGTCAATCAAAGAAAATACATTCTTGATTTACTCAAGGAGACAGGACTACTAGGTTGCAAAGCTGCTGAGACTCCAGTTGAAACTAATATAAAACTTACACCTGCTAAGCCTGAATATGTAATCAACAGAGAACAATATCAGCGTCTTGTAGGCAGGCTTATCTATCTATCACATACTCGTCCTGATATAGCTTTTGCTGTGAGTATGGTGAGTCAATTTATGCACTCACCTGGACAAGAACACTTCACCGCAGCCTACCGAATATTAAGATACTTGAAGGGAACGCCTGGAAAAGGTCTTATGTTTAAAAGGCGTGGTAATTTACAGATTGAGGTATACACTGATGCTGATTGGGCAGGAAGTGCCGATGCACGGTCAACATCAGGGTACTGCACCTTTATTGGAGGAAATCTTGTCACCTGGAGAAGCAAAAAACAAAGTGTTGTAGCTCGAAGTAGTGCCGAGGCTGAATTAAGATCTCTTGCAAATGGAATTTGTGAAGCAATATGGATAAAAAGGTTACTGTATGAGTTGAGAATTTCCATTTCAATTCCTATAAAAATCTACTGTGATAATAAAGCTGCCATTTCGATTGCTCATAATCCAGTTCTACTATTCATCTCATCTCATCTCATTCAACTATTCTGTTTTTTAATCCTCGTCACGACTCATCTCATCTCTTACTCATTCAATTTATCAGATTGCAAATTGTTTCTGGCGAGTAATTGCAGCTCTAATTTTCTATACATCTTTCTGCATAAGTATATATCACGGGACTCCACTTTGCTGAACTTAAAAGTAGAAATGTACCAAAAGGCCACTTTGCTGTTTATGTCGGAGAAACTGAAAGGAAGAGATTCATAGTCCCATTATCATATTTAAAGCATCGTTCATTCCAAAAGTTGTTAAGGCGGGCTGAAGAAGAGTTTGGCTATGATCATCCTATGGGATGTCTTACAATCCCGTGCAATGTGGAAACATTCATTAGTGTGACTTTCAATTTAGGTTCCTCGAAATAGTGAAACACTTTAAATGCTTAGACTGTTAGACAAAATTCTACCATTGACTTCTATACAGATAAAATGATGACTGCTAAAGTACCAAATTGGATATAACATTTATTTAAAAATACAGTAAATGTCTTCCAGTAAAGAAATGTCTGCAAAATTGGACTTTCTTATAGATCAAGTTGCTGAAAATTTCAACAAAAAAATTTCTTACAGAAAAGAGAGTACAGCCAACCCTAGTTATTACTTTAAGGCAAAAAATCAAAGAAAAAATGTCTACAAAAATGTATGATGATCAATTCTGTACATGTTGCAGTCAGTAAAAAGGCTGAAGCATCAATCCTGCCTCATAATCCCCGTAAACGAGAAGTGAGATCAAGGAATATATCCTCTCTGCATGGTATTGTAAGTCCACCATTTGGATGATTAAAACCATATTCTTCCTCGCTTGACTTAACAAGTTCTGAAAAGAAGATATGTTTAAGAATGATAATGGAATCACGAATCGCTTTTTCTCTTGTTCTCCAACATAGACTGCACAATAACCTTTTGGTACATCTGACCCTTTAGAACCTGTGTGCCTGGCACTGAAGGAAGATCGTCGAAGAATTTGTTTAGCTTGATTAATAAGAGGCATACGAATAGCCATGGCTGTCAAGAATGAATGAAAAATAATAATTTCTTGATGACTTGATAATTGAAGAACCTTAGATAGTTGAGCTTAATTGTTTTGATGAGTATCTGAAGAATTGCAAGTGTATATATAGATGCAGTTTGTAAGTGGAATATATCTCGACAAGAACATGAGTGGTGCAGGTACCTTACGTGGGGTTAGTGATAAACAATAGTTCATGGACTGCACATGGCTCTGTTTTGCAACTCAGCATCAAGAAGATAACATGGGGATTTATAGCCATTAGTCTGAAATGAAAAAACAGTTGTAAATAAAAATACTACTCAGTTGGATCTCTATATTCAAAATCAGTATCTTACATCTGTGGTTGATTAGCTGCTTATTAAGACTGTTCAGGAACATGTTTCAGACATATAAGATATGAAAATATACGATGTAGACATCTATTTATGTAATTATTGTGGCAATATATATTGAACTGCTAATGTGGAGAATGAAACCGTCAATTTAGGAAGATACATTGGAATTTTGTTACACATGGTTCTGCCTCCTAAAAACAACATAAGAAATTATGTAGGGCTTCTGATGAGTTGGTCATCAAAGTCGGTTACATAATTCTAACAACTGGTAATCAACTTGGTTATATTCGCGTTGATAGCTGAATATTTTTAGTTCATTTTGCAACAGTGGCAAGTCTTGACACAGCAATTCTTGTTTCTCTTATCTTATGGTACTGCTAAAGTACTCTCTTTGCTGAAAAAGAAGATCATCTACTTGTTGCTGTAGGCAAAACTTATTAACTCACAAAGTTAGAGTGTCTGCAACACTGAAAATTCTTGTGCGGTAAGTGTGACTTATTGTGGAAAAATTCGTTAGTGTGACTTGCAGTTTAAGTTCCTTCAAATCGTAATATTAGACTTTGTAAATGCTTAGACATTTGAAACAAAGTTCATTGTAATTATGTAAAAGTTATCATATAGAAATCTGAAAATCTCTGCTGCAGTAGCCATTTTGATCTCGGGCATGAAAATTCTTGCTGCAGAATAAAAGGCCTTCTTTAGTGCAAGGATTTTCGTATTTGCACAGAGATTTTCATGTGGGGATGATCGTTTTACTGATGTGTAAAAGAATCGACATTGCTTGAAATTCACAAGTAAAATATATTTTACGACTTGTTGGAAAATTTGAAGTTTTGTAAAAATCCTAACATTTGGTTGCTCAGTTCTTTGTTACCTCTACTCTATATCACTAATGAACTTTTTAATAACTGCGTAAAACTATATTTTCCAGATTTCACATCTCTGCAAATGGGAATTTCTTATAGATTTTGCTGAATGTTTCAACTGGAAAAATTCTTACAGGGAAACCCTAGTTATTACTTCAGGCAAAAATTTCAACAAAAAATTTCTTATAGATCAAGTTGCTGAAAATTTTACCAAAAAAATTTCTTATACAAAAGAAAGTACAGCCAACCCTAGTCATTACTTTAGGGTAATAAAACAATGAAAAAATGTCTACAAAAATGTGTGATGATCAATTCTGTACATGTTGGAGTCAGTAGAAACTAGAAAAGGCCAGACTCATAATTCCCCCAAGCGAGACGTCAGATCAAGAAAAATATCCTCTCTGCATGGTATTGTAAGTCCACCATTTGGATGATGAAAGCCATATTCTTCCTCTGCTTGACTCAACAAGTTCTGAAAAGAAGATTTATTTAAGAATGATAAAGGGATCACGAATCGCTTCTTTTCTTGTTCTCCAACATAGACTGCAAAATAACCCTTTGGTACATCTGACATTGTAGAACTTGTGTGCCTGACAGTTAAGGAAGATCTTCGAAGAATTTGTTTAGCTTGGTTAATAAGAGGCATACGGATAGCCATAGATCTGAAGAATGAATATGAAATAATGATCTCTTGAGGACTTGATAATTGAAGAAATCTCAGATAGTTGAGCTTAGTAGTTTTGATGAGTATCAGATGAATTGCAAGTGTATATATAGATGCACTTTGTAAGTGGATTACATTTCGACAAGAACATGAGCGGTGCAAGTACCTTACTTGTGTGGTTAGTAGACAATAAATGCATTGGCATTTAGGCACACATGGTTCTGCCTCCTAACGACAACATAAGAAACAACAGAATAACAACACATTGGCACTTAGGCACACTATGTAGGGCTTCTTATGAGTTGGTCATCAAAGTCTGTTACATATTTCTAACACTGGCAATCAACTTGGCTGTATTTGCAGTTTTGCAATGATAGCTGGATGTTTCTATATCTACTTGGCTATATGAAAGGTTTTACTTTTCTGGCTCTTCTATCACTTTTAACACCATCCTCTCGAACTCTTTAGCATCGAAAAAGCAGGACTGAAAAATGGGAAAAATATAATGAAGAAGCGAGGAATTGAATCTCGAACCTTGTTTCATCAAGAAACGACATTTTCGCTAGGGCTGTAATTCGAGTCGGGCGGCTCGCGAGCTTGCCCGGCTCGAACTCGTTTAAGTGGGCTCGACTCGGCTCGTTTAGTTAAACGAGCCGAGTTCGGACAGAAGTTGCGACTCGTTTAATTACCCGAGCCGGCTCGACTCGACTCGTGAAATTAAACGAGCCGAGTTCGGGTGGAGTTTTTGGCTCGATTAAGTGTATAATTAAACGAGCCGGCTCGCCCGACTCGTTAATACCGGCTCGTTTGAGCCGGTTCGACTCGACTCGTGAAATTAAACGAGTCGAGTTCGGGTAATGGTTTAGGGTTTAGGCTCGAGTCGAGTTCGAATTATGCCCGGCTCGAAACTCGGCTCGCTCGGCTCGAATTACAGCCCTAATTTTCGCCATCACCAAGGATATAATAAAATGCATTTTGCTCTACCAATTCAGCTACTTCCCCAATAATTTTTAATTACTTTTCTGGCACTTCTATCACTTTTAACACCATCATCTCGAACTCTTTAATATCGAACAAGTAGGAATGAAAAATGGGAAAAATTGAACCTCGAACCTTGTTTCATCGAGAAACTACATTTTCACTAAGGATATATAAATGCATTTTGCTCTACCAATTGAGTTATTTCCCCAATAATTTCCTCCTGCCCGAAGAAAGCTGTCAGTTAAAGCTAAAGCTGCAAACAAACAGAACCGAGCCGAGCCGAGCATAATTTTTTTTAAACTAGCCGAGCCGAGCCGTGCCGAGCCGAGTTTGAAAACTGAGCCGAAACAAAATGTTCACGATCGACTCGTTTATAAACGAGCTGCAAAGCCAAGCCGAACACGAGTTTGCTCACGAACAACCGAGCCGAGCCGAACTCGAGCCGAGTTGAGTTGTGCACTAACAGTTCGCATATATTTTTTAATCGACCAGCTTAAGGTATAGTTCGCAAATACTAGTTTCATCTTACAATTATATACCCACACTCACACCCTAGACTTGATTCTTAATCCATTGGTGTATAATTTTATCAATATATTTCACAAGTCAAGTTTTAAGAATAAAATTAATTTTATTTTAAATTATTTAGACATTCATAACTTTAGAAATCGTACATTACTTTTAAATTGTAGATGTCGATTGTCAAAGATATAGTAATTTCTGATATTTCAGTTAAATTGGTTAAAATTAGACTAGACATATAAAATAAAATAAAGAAAGCAAGCCCCTTTAAGTGGTCGAGAAATATAATTATTAAAAACTATTTTATTTTTTTTCTTAAAAATATTATAATGTTATAATTTATTTTAACAACTCATTATTTTAATTTTTTTGAAATTGTAATTTTGGTCGATTTTATCATAGACTCCTCTAATAAAAGTGTGAGATGAAATTTACAGTTAACTTTAATTAGAAATTATTTGTTAAAATAATCAAGCTCCTGTAATATGTATTAAATTAATTATTTTATTTATTATTAAAACATGTATTAAATTTTAATTAAATTAATCATTTTACTTTAAAATAAGTATTAAATTTTAATTAAAAAATTTAAAATCTTTATACAAGTGAATAGTAAATATTTATTATTTGTTATATATAAAAATTTCATACGAGCCAAGTCGAGTTACCGAGTTCGAGCCGACTCCGAGCTGAAGGAGTCGAGTCCGAGCCGAACATACAAATAACTCGGCTCAGCTCATTTAATTAATTTATCAGATTGCAAATTGTTTCTGGAGAGTAATTGTAGCTCTAATTTTCTATAAATCCTTCTATCAAAGATATTATACATCATGGGATTACTTTGCTGAACTTAAAAGTAGAAATTTACCAAAATGCCACTTTGCTGTTTATGTCGGAAAAACTGAAAGGAAGAGATTCATTGTTCCATTATCATATTTAAAACATCGTTCATTCCAAAAGTTGTTAAGGCGGGCTGATGAAGAGTTTGGCTATGATCATCCTATAGGATGTCTTACAATCCCGTGCAACGTGGAAACGTTCATTAGTGTGACTTTCAATTTAGGTTCCTCGAAATAGTGAAACACTTTAAATGCTTAGACTGTTAGACATTTGAAAAATAGTTTATTGTATGTAAAAATTACATAAAAGTTATCACACCATTCACCGAAGAAATCTAGTATTCAACCATTCATAACTCTTCTGCACTAGTCAAATTCATATGACAATATCTGTGGACAAGAATGTTCCACTGATTCATAAGCCGTAGGTATCATACATACTTAAGGCTAATGCAGATTATGTACGTTGCTGCTATGCCATCTTGCCTGCCACATCACTATTCTCTCAACAACGACCTCTAGGACCACATTCTCATAATTGTCTCTTTTATCCTTCTTGTTAGCTTAAGTACTCTGATAGTATATGGACATGGTTGTTTTTCTCTATTCCTAGTTTGTTGCTTGCTATATGTAAAGGAAGCTGTATGGATTCAAAGGCATTATTGAATGATTATCATTTTGACATTTGTGGTTGTTTCTCATTTTCAGATTTGTATATTGCCCTATTAGTCTTTATGGTATCAGAGCCGTTACATATGCTTATTTGGTTTTGTTTTTAAATTCAACTAATCTGTATCATACTCTTTCATCATCTCTCAATCTGTTTTTATTTCAGATCTAAGAAAGCTTGAGTGTCTGTTTACCCAAAATGGCGAATGGCACGAGATTCACTATTGATTTATCCCTCAGATGGTCCTTTGTCTGTAATTATTAAGTTGCCAACAGGGGCCAGTGCAAAGATTACTCATATTGGCAACTTAATATTGAAAAGTGGTCTTGTCTTGAAAAAGGTTCTTTATGTGCCTCAGTTTCAACATAATTTAATGTCTATTCACAGGCTGTCTAAGGACAACTGTGTGGTCCATTTTCACCCAGAAGGATGCTCCATTATTGATGCAGCAACAAAGCGAACACGGGCAAATGGTGCATTTCGAAATGGATTGTATTATCTCAAGGATGAGCTTGTTGTGATCACTGCTAACTCTGTCTCGAAGAAGCCAATATCAGACTATGCATTGTGGCACACACGATTGGGACATGCTTCCATCACCAAATTGAGGTATATACCTTTTCTTAGACACCATCCCTTGCCAGTTGATAAAATATGTGTCACTTGTCTAATGTCTAAGTTTGCTAAACTCTCATTTGACTTGAGTAATTCACATGCTTCTGATAAGTTTCAACTGATACATGTTGACACGTGGGGGCCTTATAGAGTGGCTACAAGAGGAAAATATAAACATTTTCTCACCATAGTTGATGATTACTCTAGAGTTACTTGGGTATATCTCCTACATCAGAAATCAGATTATCTTGCCACCATGAAATCCTTTTGCAACTATGTTGGTGTGCACTTCAAACGGAATGTACAAACCATATGGTTTGATAATGTAGCAAAGTTTGGTAATGTCAACTGTCGACAGTTCTATGCAGACAATGGAATAATACACCAAACCTCATGTGTCAATCAACCATAGCAAAATGCTCGTGTGGAACGACGTCATAGATATGTGCTTGAAGTTGCTGGATGCCTTCGTTTTCAAGCTGGTCTGCCATTGGAACACTGGGGTGAGTGTGTCCTTGCTGCTGTTTATTTGATTAATCGACTTCCAACACCAGTTTTGGAGAATAAAACACCATAAGAGACCTTGTTTGACGAACCACCGGATTATGATCGTGTAAAAGCCTATGGGTGCCTTTTCTTTGCTGCGAACCCATCTCAAAATGGTGATAAATTCGGCCCAAGGGGAGTCCCGTGTGTCTTTGTTGGATACCCGTTTAATCAAAAGGGCTATACTCTGTTGGATTTGACAACCAAGAAGACATTTGTCTCTCATGACGTGATCTTTCATGAGTCGATTTTTCCTCTCAATAGTGCAAGTTCAGATTCTTATATACAACCTACGCCTGTGAAGATGCCTCAGCCTAGTGCCTACTGCCATGATGATATAGTGTTTGAGGATGTGCAGCCAACTGATGAGACAAAAAACAATGATTCATACACATCACCACCCGAATAGGAGATCCTCTCGAGTCTTTCATAAGCCTGCTTGGTTGGGAGATTATGTGAACAGTGTGCACACAACTGCAAATGCTGTAAGCGTTGTTGACATGGTGATAAATGATCATTTCCAGTGTTTCTCAGCAAACTTGACAATTAACAATGATCCTACCAGTTTTAAACAAGCTGTGCAAAGCGAGAATTGGAGAGAACCATGAATAGTGAGTTAACAGCCTTGGAAGAGAACAACACTTGGAAAATTACTAAACTTCCCCCAGGCAGGAAAGCCATTGGATGCAAGTGGCTCTTCAAAACTAAGTACAATCCTGATGGAACGATTGAAAGATACAAATCAAGGCTCGTGGTTCTGGGATGCAAACTGATTTGTGGCATTGATTATGCAGAAACATTCGCACACCAGTGGCGAAATTAATAACAGTTCGTGCTCTCTTAGCTATGGCTGCAATACAAGGCTGGGCAACAGTGCAAATGGACGTGTCTAACGCATTCCTGAACGGAGATCTTAATGAAATTTTCTATATGAAATTTCCCTAAGGGTACAGTGGCATGGGATCGCGAATTATTGCTGAGTCTGTCCATGCTGCAAATTGGTCAACTGGCGAATAGGTGTGTCAACTGGCGAATGGGTGAGTGAGACAAGTGGCACGCCACTCACAAATCCTCATCCTTATCAAAGACTCGTTGGAAAACTTATATACTTGACAGTGACACGTCCAGATATTGTGTTTGCTGTGCACATCTTGAGCCAACCATCTTCAGGCAACAATGAAATTACTTCGATATTTGGGAGACAATCCGTCTCAAGGTGTTCTCTTATCATCTGCATCTCGCCCCTCAATACAAGCATACTCAGACAGTGATTGGGCGGATTGTCCGGTAACTCGTCGATCAACATCTGGTTTTTGTTTGCTTTTGGATGACTCAGGGCAATCCCGCCTTTGGGGAATCCCTCCTTTGAAGTGAAAGATGCAAAAGATCATCAGAAAGGATACAACCCCTTTCTCTTTATAATATTCCAGCCTTGGCAAACAAAGAAACAACAAGTTGTAGCTCGTTCGGTATCACTCCATGGCACTTACAGCATGTGAAAAAACGTGGTTATCTACTCTCCTGAAAGACATGGGCCTCTTCTCCTTACCACCTGCAGTTCTGCATTGTGATAACATGGCAGCACTCACTATTACAGCCAACCCAGTGATGCATGCTAGAAACAAACACATTGAAGTGGATTGTCACTTCATACGCGACAAAGTAAAGGCTGGCGATATTAAAACTTCTCATGTGCCTTCTGGGTCTCAACATGCAGACATACTAACAAAGCCACTCTCAGTGACCTCTACCCCTGCGTCTCCAGCTTAGCCTGAAGGGGAGTAATGGAGATTATGTACGTTGCTGCTGTGCCACCTTGCATGCCACATCACTATTCTCTCAAAAACCACCTCTAGGACCACATTCTCGTAATTGTCTCTTTTATCCTTCTTGTTAGCTTAAGTACTCTGATAGTATAAGGACATGGTTGTCTTTCTCTATTCCTAATTTGTTGGTTGCTATATGTAAAGGAAGATGTATGGATTAAAGGCATTATTGAATGATCATAATTTTGACGTTAAGGCATGTATTAAAAAATGAAGCCCAAACATAAAAATTAAGGCATGAATAAAAAGATGATGCCAGATATTAAATTTGCTATCTGATCCTCAATTATCTGACACAATCTAATTAAAATGAAATTAAATTGAAAGGTTGGAGATTATTTTGGTAATTTCCGTAAAAAAATTTAAGTTATTTAAAAATCCTATCATTGACTTCTATACGGATAAAACGATGAATGTTAAAGTACAAAATTGGATATAACATTAATTTAAAAATACAGTAAATGTCTTCCAGTAAAGAAATGTCTGCAAATTGGACTTTCTTATAGATCAAGTTGCTGAAAATTTAAACAAAAAACTTTATTACTTTAAGGCAAAAAAGCAAAGAAAAAATGTCTACAAAAATGTACGATGATCAATTCTGTACATGTTGCAGTCAGTAAAAAGGCTGAAGCATCAATCCTGCCTCATAATCCCCCTAAACGAGAAGTGAGATCAAGGAATATATCCTCTCTGCATGGTATTGTAAGTCCACCATTTGGATGATGAAAACCATATTCTTCATCTGCTTGACTCAACAAGTTCTGAAAAGAAGATTTATTTAAGAATGATAATGGGATCACGAATCACTTCTTTTCTTGTTCTCCAACATAGACTTCACAATAACCTTTTGGTACATCTGACCCTTTAGAACCTGTGTGCCTGGCACTGAAGGAAGATCGTCGAATAATTTGTTTAGCTTGATTAATAAGAGGCATACGAATAGCCATGGCTGTCAAGAATGAATGAAAATAGGCTTTGTAAATGCTTAGACATTTGAAACAAAGTTCATTGTAATTATGTAAAAGTTATCATATAGAAATCGGAAAATCTCTGCTGCACTAGCCTTTTTGATCTTGGGCATGAAAATTCTTACTGCAGAATAAAAGGCCTTCTTTAGTGCAAGGATTTTCGTATTTGCAGATATATTTTCATTTGGGGATGATCGTTTTACTGATGTGTAAAAGAATCGACATTGCTCGAAATTCGCAAGTAAAAGATATTTTACGACTTGTTGGAAAATTTGAAGTTTTGTCAAACTCCTAACATTTGGTTGCTCAGTTCTTTGTTACCTCTATTCTTTATCACTAATGAACTTTTAACAACTGTGTAAAACTATATTTTCCGGATTTCACATCTCTGCAAATGGGACTTTCTTATAGATTTTGCTGAATGTTTCAACTGGAAAAATTCTTACAGAGAAACCCTAGTTATTACTTTAGGGCAAAAAATTTCAACAAAAAATTTTTTATATAAAAGAAAGTACAGCCAACCCTAGTCATTACTTTAGGGCAATAAAACAATGAAAAATTGTCTACAAAAATGTGTGATGATCAATTCTGTACATGTTGGAGTCAGTAGAAACTAGAAAAGGCCTGACTCATAATCCCCCTAAACGAGAAGTGAGATCAAGAAAAATATCCTCTCTGCATGGTATTGTAAGTCCATCATTTGGATGATGAAAGCCATATTCTTCCTCTGCTTGACTCAACAAGTTCTGAAAAGAAGATTTATTTAAGAATGATAATGGGATCACGAATCGCTTCTTTTCTTGTTCTCCAACATAGACTGCAAAATAACCCTTTGGCACATCTGACATTGTAGAACTTGTGTGACTGGCAGTTAAGGACGATCTTCGAAGAATTTGTTTAGCTTGGTTAATAAGAGGCATACGGATAGCCATAGATCTGAAGAATGAATATGAAATAATGATCTCTTGAGGACTTGATGATTGAAGAAATCTCAGATAGTTGAGCTTAGTAGTTTTGATGAGTATCAGATGAATTGCAAGTGTATATATAGTTTTGATAATGAACATGAGTGGTGCAAGTACCTTACTTGTGGGGTTAGTGATGAACAATAGTACATGAAGCACATGGCTCTGTTTTACAACTCAACATTAAAGCGATTACGTAGGGATTTATAGCCATTAGTCTGATTCAGTGGTTGATTAGCTGGCTTATTAGGACTGTTGAAGAACATGTTTCAGACATTTAAGATATGAATATATCCAACAGATGTAGTTGGCGTAGACAGCTATTTATGTAATTACTGGGGCAATATGCATCCAACTGCTAATGTGGAGAGGGTATTGAAACAGTCAATTTAAGAAGATACATTGGCATTTTGTTACACATGGTTCTGCCTCCTAACAACAACACAATAAATTATGTAGGGTTTTTGTTTCTATTTCATTTTGCAACAGTGACAAGTCTTGACAATCTTGTTTCTCTTACCTTATGGTACTGCTAAACGCTGATTGAAAAAATCGTCAGTGTGACTTGCAGTTTAAGTTCTTTCAATCGTGAAAATAGACTTTGTAAATGCTTAGACATTTGAAACAAAGTTCATTGTAATTATGTAAAAGTTATCATATAGAAATCTGAAAATCTCTGCTGCAGTAGCCATTTTGATCTTGGGCATGAAAATTCTTACTGCAGAATAAAAGGCCTTCTTCAGTGCAAGGATTTTCGTATTTGCAGAGAGATTTTCATGCGGGGATGATCGTTTTACTGATGTGTAAAAGAATCGACATTGCTTGAATTTCGCAAGTAAAAGATATTTTACGACTTGTTGGAAAATTTGATGTTTTGTCAAAATCCTAACATTTGGTTGCTCAGTTCTTTGTTACCTCTATATATCACTAATGAACTTTTAACAACTGCGTAAAACTATATTTTCCAGATTTCACATCTCTGCAAATGGGACTTTCTTATAGATTTTGCTGAATGTTTCAACTGGAAAAATTCTTACAGAGAAACCCTAGTTATTACTTCAGGGCAAAAAATTTCAACAAAAAATTTCTTATATAAAAGAAAGTACAGCCAACCCTAGTCATTACTTTAGGGCAATAAAGCAATGAAAAAATGTCTACAAAAATGTGTGATGATCAATTCTGTACATGTTGGAGTCAGTAGAAACTAGAAAAGGCCTGACTCAGAATCCCCCTAGGCGAGAAGTGAGATCAAGAAAAATATCCTCTCTGCATGGTATTGTAAGTCCGCCATTTGGATGATGAAATCCGTATTCTTCTTCTGCTTGACTCAACAAGTTCTGAAAAGAAGATTTATTTAAGAATGATAAGGGGATCACAAATCGCTTCCTTTCTTGTTCTCCAACATAGACTGCAAAATAACCCTTTGGTACATCTGACATTGTAGAACTTGTGTACCTGGCAGTGAAGGAAGACCGTCGAAGAATTTGTTTAGCTTGGTTAATAAGAGGCATACGGATAGCCATAGATCTGAAGAATGAATATGAAATAATGATCTCTTGAGGACTTGATAATTGAAGAAATCTCAGATAGTTGAGCTTAGTAGTTTTGATGAGTATCAGATGAATTGCAAGTGTATATATAGATGCACTTTGTAAGTTGATTAAATTTCGACAAGAACATGAGTGGTGCAAGTACCTTACTTGTGGGGTTAGTGATAAACAATAGTACATGGCACACATGACTCTGTTTTGCAACTCAACCTTAAGGAGATTACGTAGGGATTTATAGCCATTAGTCTTATTCTGTGGTTCATTAGATGGCTTATTAGGACTGTTCAAGAAAATGTTTCAGACATTTAAGATATGAATATATCTGACAGATGTAGTTGGCGTAGACTACATGTAATAACTGTGGCAATAGGCATCCAACTGCTAATGTGGAGAGGGTATTGAAACAGTCAATTTAAGAAGATACATTGGCATTTTGTTACACATGGTTCTGCCTCCTAACAACAACATAAGAAATTATGTAGGGCTTTTGTTACAAGTCTTCTTGTTTCTCTTACTGCTAAACTCTGATTGAAAAAGAAGATCGGCTACTTGAAGCTGTATGCAGAACTTATTGCATAGATGGTTTTACTTGTCACTGGCTTACCTAACTAGATAAACTGGCTGCCACTAGGAAACAACTTAAGGTTATTCCCAAACTGATCAAGGCTTAGTGCACAACTTTGGTCAAAATTTTCGAGGGTCATGTGACTCAGACTCCCGTACTGAGCATTTAGTTCTGTATTCAAATCTGAGGAATCCAACCATTGGATTCGATAAGAATTACCAAATAAGATTCAACCATTGAATTTTAAAAATGTCCCAATACAGATATATTTGGTTGCTTTGTCGTTTTTAACCTGTGGCAATGATAAAACTTATTAACTGCATCAACATTTAAATTCAAGGTTTAACATATCTGAAAAAGTTTGTTGTTTAAGAATGCAAACAGTGACAAGATATAATGTCATGAAACTGCAGAATATTTCATTGAAATATTTCTTACAGAAATGAAAGTACAGTCAACCCTAACTACAAGGGGAAAAATAGTATAAGAAAAAATGTGCGACCATCGCTTCTGTACTAATTGTAGTTAGCATTAAATTTTGGAGCGTCAATCCTAATTCATAATGTCCATAAGCGCGAAGTGAGGTCCAAGAACATATCTTCACTGCAAGGTATTGTAAGTCCACCTGTAGGATGATTATAGCCGTATTCTTCCTCAGCTTGACTTAACAAGTCTTGAAAAAATGATTTGCTTAAGAATGAAACTGGAATCATGAACCTCTTCTTCTCTTTTATTCCCACATATACTGCAATGTGACCCTTTGGTACATCTAAGACATCTCTAGGTGCATTCTTGGCAGAATAGGATGATCTTCGAAGTATTTGTTTAGCATGATTGATAAGAGGCATACGGATGGCCATGGACCTGGAGGATGGCACTTAAGACTTGAGGATTGAAGAAACCGCAGACAGTAGAGCTTGATATTTGCGGATACTTTTAAATGAACTGCAACTCTGCGATTGAATATATAGATGCACTTTGTCAGTTAAGTTTTTTGAACAAAAGTAGAAGTGGTTAGAGTGTCTTTTTCAAGGGCCCAGTGGTAAGCAATACCATATGGAATGTACAACATCAAGAAGATAATATTAAGAACTGGGCAACTGTGAGCTGACAGGACCGGATCCCTGCATGACTCAATGTCATGATTCATGAAGTTTTCAATTTGAGAAGAAACAAAGGCATCTTTCTGCACTTGGTTCTGTCTCCTATCAACTGCAGAAGAAGTCTTGTAGGGCTTGTTATACCAATCTTTAGATGTGGACATGGCAGAATCTTTGCGAAGCAAAAATAACTAATTTAAGCACTGCTACAGTTCTTTGAATGATCATCAAAAAAATTGGCTATTTGAAGTACAATGGAATAAGTTAAACGCCAGTTATGTATACTATGCATTTTAAAGGAAACTGTTAAAGCACATGGTATTGGAATCTAGCATAGCTGCATAGGCTGTTTGTTTTTGCGCCTGCCAACACACTGCAATTTGAATTTTTCATAGGTGACGAATACATGGTTGGTTGGTTTATAACGATAAAAGTTGTAATCTAGTGACAATACAGTTTAATTCTTGATCTAAACTATATATCTCTACAAACTATGCAAAATTCACGCTGTACCTAACAGAGAAACCTAGGTTTTAAATTCTAAATAGTTCAGAATTCCTTTCACAGTATCAAGCACTGAAACTTCAACTTTGGCATTTTAAACAACTATGTATATAACTGATTAACAGTTTCTTTTTACGGTGATTATCAAGATGTTTTTATAAATTCTGTTTTGTAAATTAACGATGTGGATAACATAGATATATAGGTCACTTTCTGGAATTAGTTTTAGGTACTCTTGTACTTTCTTCCCAAGACAAGACATTTGTTTTTTCTTACATTTTCCTTGGATCCATCATTCTTTTTTGTAAATACTCATTTGCATTCCTTCAGATTAATTGTCTAGACTTGATGGCCACTCAACTGTATATATTTGCACACACAAGCAGATACACCTCCAATAACTCATTTACTCAGTCTAAGTTGATCCCTACATCATATTGAAGAGTAGTTATCGGAAAGTACGTGCCTAGCTTCCGTTTATTTACATACCTAAGTAAGATACATATATCATGGCAATCCGCCTTCCAGGGTTTAAAAGTAGAGATGTACCAAAAGGCCACTTTGCTGTTTACGTGGGAGAAAATGAAAGGAAGAAATTTATAGTCCCATTATCATATCTGAGGCATCATGCGTTCCAGAAATTGTTAGGGCGAGCGGAAGAAGAGTTTGGCTATGATCATCCAATGGGGTGCCTTACAATTCCTTGCAATGAGGAGACTTTCATCAATGTGACCTGCAGTTTGAGATCCCACAAATCACGAGGCTATAGATTATAGTGTAAATCCTTAGATTCAGCCTTTAAAAATCAATTTTGTTAAACGTTTAAAGTTACTGTAAAATTGGTAAATAAATCAGATCTTTATTCATGTTATATAACTGCTAAATCAGCTGTTTAGTCACTACGTTACTATATATGCAACTCTTAATGAACAAGAATCTGTCTAAGCAGAATGAGCGGCCAGTAAGTCATCTTTCAGTGCATTTGTTAAGAACGAAAATGATTGAGCCAAGTTCATATTTTAAAATTCGCTAACACTTCCAAGTACATCCATTTAACGCTCTGTCAAGCTTTCATCAAAGCACATACATATGTGTTTGTGATTTAATCTGAGAGTGTGATGATCATGAAGTATCTATTGCTTTTCCTTAAGATATCGATTTCAAAATTCAAAAAGGCACAATATTATTACAACAAATGAGGCATTTGTTATAAATAACAATATTATAAACTTCTTAACACCATGCAATTTTCTTTACCATCATGTTAATGATCAATATAAGAGTAACTTGATTTTTTTAAACTTCTTTTTGGCTTTCAAGAAAATGCAGTGTGCTTTAAGTATGAAAAAGGTAATTTTTGAACTCTTTCTTTACTCTTATGGAGCATAAACAGGTGATTACCTGTAATCCAAGCAAGATAATGGGGTACAAACTACGGAAGGTACATCGAGTTCTAGTAAATAATTTGGAGAAATCTTAAGAACATGACGTCCAAGCGTGATAATGGGGTATAAACTAGGGTATCTACCGGCTAGAAAAGCTTCCTTCTTTCCTTATTATTCAGTAAATTGATTCCTAAAAATATCAATTTATTCAGATGGGTTTTCTAACAAGATGAACTTGCTGCATTATACACATTTCTTTCTATGGGTTGCAGATTGCAAGGTTAGGCTAATGAAATTTCTATGGTTTATGATTTCAGATTCTCTTGGAAGCTTGTCAGATTTTCAATTTTGTGCAAGAGAGGAGCATAAGATAATTAACAGAATGGAGTTTTAAGTATGATAAATCAGGAACAAACTAATCAATTTATTGATTTTTTTTAGGAAATATCAGGAAGCTGATGCTGATATACAATGTAAGACAGCTACCGGCTAGAAAAGCTTGAATATTAATACAATTAATAATCAAGTGGAGTTTTAAGATTCAGTCTATAAGTAGGTCCAGTGATGATTCGAGGACTGTTATATCTGCAGGGGAATCAAAACAAGATGGTAAATCCTATGTTACTGGCATTATAAATATACATTACAATTTATTAATACGTCTTTATGTTCGTTATGAATGTTAATAATACCTATGAGTGGCGGGATTCTATAACAGCATAAAGTTGACAGTAAAAGGAAATATCATAATTAACTTTTGCTGTCGTTTTTCTAATAATTTATGTTCCTGTATAACCTCCATAAACAACAAAAATGGCCGTTTAGTAACCGGGAGATCCTAGGTTCTGTTAGTTGCCTTAAGTTAAGAAACTGTCCCCCGAATATGCATTTCCTTTGGATTCACCGTGCTGTTTTTTAACTTCACCTGTAATATTTTTCCAGACAAAACTATTTATACAGAAAGGCAATCCTCGTCACGACTCATCTCATCTCGTACTCATTCAATTTATTATTTATCAGATTGCAAATATCTGTGAACAAGATTGTTCCACTAATTCATCAGCAGTAGGTATCATACATACTTAAGGCATGTATTGAAAAATGAAGCCCAATCATAAAAATTTAGGTATGAATGAAAAGATGATGCCAGACATGAAATTCTATCTGATCCTCAATTATCTGACACAATCTAATTAAAATGAAATTAAATTGAAAGGTTGGAGATCATTTTGGTAATTTCCGCAAAAAAATTTAACTTCTTTAAAAATCCTACCATTGACTTCCATACGGAGAAAACTATGAATGCTAAAGTACCAAATTGGATATAACATTTATTTAAAAATACAGTAAATGTCTTCCAGTAAAGAAATGTCTGCAAATTGGACTTTCTTATAGATCAAGTTGCTGAAAATTTCAACAAAAAACTTTCTTAAAGAAAATGTCTACAAAAATGTGTGATGATCAATTCTGTACATGTTGCAGTCAGTAAAAAGGCTGAAGCATCAATCCTGCCTCATAATCCCCCTAAACGAGAAGTGAGATCAAGGAATATATCCTCTCTGCATGGTATTGTAAGTCCACCATTTGGATGATGAAAACCATATTCTTCCTCGGCTTGACTTAACAAGTTCTGAAAAGAAGAAATGTTTAAGAATGATAATGGAATCACAAATCGCTTTTTTTCTTGTTCTCCAACATAGACTGCACAATAACCTTTTGGCACATCTGACCCTTTAGAATCTGTGTGCCTGGCACTGAAGGAAGATCGTCGAAGAATTTGTTTAGCTTGATTAATAAGAGGCATACGAATAGCCATGGCTGTCAAGAATGAATGAAAAATAATAATTTCTTGATGACTTGATAATTGAAGAACCTTAGATAGTTGAGCTTAATTGTTTTGATGAGTATCTGAAGAATTGCAAGTGTATATATAGATGCAGTTTGTAAGTGGAATATATCTCGACAAGAACATGAGTGGTGCAGGTACCTTACGTGGGGTTAGTGATAAACAATAGTTCATGGACTGCACATGGCTCTGTTTTGCAACTCAGCATCAAGAAGATAACATGGGGATTTATAGCCATTAGTCTGAAATGAAAAAACAGTTGTAAATAAAAATACTACTCAGTTGGATCTCTATATTCAAAATCAGTATCTTAATTCTGTGGTTGATTAGCTGCTTATTAAGACTGTTCAGGAACATGTTTCAGACATATAAGATATGAAAATATACGATGTAGACATCTATTTATGTAATTATTGTGGCAATATATATTGAACTGCTAATGTGGAGAATGAAACCGTCAACTTAGGAAGATACATTGGAATTTTGTTACACATGGTTCTGCCTCCTAAAAACAACATAAGAAATTATGTAGGGCTTCTGATGAGTTGGTCATCAAAGTCGGTTACATAATTCTAACAACTGGTAATCAACTTGGTTATATTCGCGTTGATAGCTGAATATTTTTAGTTCATTTTGCAACAGTGGCAAGTCTTGACACAGCAATTCTTGTTTCTCTTATCTTATGGTACTGCTAAAGTACTCTCTTTGCTGAAAAAGAAGATCATCTACTTGTTGCTGTAGGCAAAACTTATTAACTCACAAAGTTAGAGTGTCTGCAACACTGAAAATTCTTGTGCGGTAAGTGTGACTTATTGTGGAAAAATTCGTCAGTGTGACTTGCAGTTTAAGTTCCTTCAAATCGTAATATTAGACTTTGTAAATGCTTAGACATTTGAAACAAAGTTCATTGTAATTATGTAAAAGTTATCATATAGAAATCTGAAAATCTCTGCTGCAGTAGCCATTTTGATCTCGGGAATGAAAATTCTTGCTGCAGAATAAAAGGCCTTCTTTAGTGCAAGGATTTTCGTATTTGCACAGAGATTTTCATGTGGGGATGATCGTTTTACTGATGTGTAAAAGAATCGACATTGCTTGAAATTCACAAGTAAAATATATTTTACGACTTGTTGGAAAATTTGAAGTTTTGTAAAAATCCTAACATTTGGTTGCTCAGTTCTTTGTTACCTCTACTCTATATCACTAATGAACTTTTTAATAACTGCGTAAAACTATATTTTCCAGATTTCACATCTCTGCAAATGGGAATTTCTTATAGATTTTGCTGAATGTTTCAACTGGAAAAATTCTTACAGGGAAACCCTAGTTATTACTTCAGGCAAAAATTTCAACAAAAAATTTCTTATAGATCAAGTTGCTGAAAATTTTACCAAAAAAATTTCTTATACAAAAGAAAGTACAGCCAACCCTAGTCATTACTTTAGGGTAATAAAACAATGAAAAAATGTCTACAAAAATGTGTGATGATCAATTCTGTACATGTTGGAGTCAGTAGAAACTAGAAAAGGCCAGACTCATAATTCCCCCAAGCGAGACGTCAGATCAAGAAAAATATCCTCTCTGCATGGTATTGTAAGTCCACCATTTGGATGATGAAAGCCATATTCTTCCTCTGCTTGACTCAACAAGTTCTGAAAAGAAGATTTATTTAAGAATGATAAAGGGATCACGAATCGCTTCTTTTCTTGTTCTCCAACATAGACTGCAAAATAACCCTTTGGTACATCTGACATTGTAGAACTTGTGTGCCTGGCAGTTAAGGAAGATCTTCGAAGAATTTGTTTAGCTTGGTTAATAAGAGGCATACGGATAGCCATAGATCTGAAGAATGAATATGAAATAATGATCTCTTGAGGACTTGATAATTGAAGAAATCTCAGATAGTTGAGCTTAGTAGTTTTGATGAGTATCAGATGAATTGCAAGTGTATATATAGATGCACTTTGTAAGTGGATTACATTTCGACAAGAACATGAGCGGTGCAAGTACCTTACTTGTGTGGTTAGTAGACAATAAATGCATTGGCATTTAGGCACACATGGTTCTGCCTCCTAACGACAACATAAGAAACAACAGAATAACAACACATTGGCACTTAGGCACACTATGTAGGGCTTCTTATGAGTTGGTCATCAAAGTCTGTTACATATTTCTAACACTGGCAATCAACTTGGCTGTATTTGCAGTTTTGCAATGA
Organism: Apium graveolens; assembly: GCF_009905375.1. Lineage (NCBI taxonomy): Eukaryota > Viridiplantae > Streptophyta > Magnoliopsida > Apiales > Apiaceae > Apium > Apium graveolens. The sequence continues at coordinate 1,762,153 of NC_133655.1, forward strand.
TAGCTGGATGTTTCTATATCTACTTGGCTATATGAAAGGTTTTACTTTTCTGGCTCTTCTATCACTTTTAACACCATCCTCTCGAACTCTTTAGCATCGAAAAAGCAGGACTGAAAAATGGGAAAAATATAATGAAGAAGCGAGGAATTGAATCTCGAACCTTGTTTCATCAAGAAACGACATTTTCGCTAGGGCTGTAATTCGAGTCGGGCGGCTCGCGAGCTTGCCCGGCTCGAACTCGTTTAAGTGGGCTCGACTCGGCTCGTTTAGTTAAACGAGCCGAGTTCGGACAGAAGTTGCGACTCGTTTAATTACCCGAGCCGGCTCGACTCGACTCGTGAAATTAAACGAGCCGAGTTCGGGTGGAGTTTTTGGCTCGATTAAGTGTATAATTAAACGAGCCGGCTCGCCCGACTCGTTAATACCGGCTCGTTTAGCTAAACGAGCCGGCTCGACTCGACTCGTGAAATTAAACGAGTCGAGTTCGGGTAATGGTTTAGGGTTTAGGCTCGAGTCGAGTTCGAATTATGCCCGGCTCGAAACTCGGCTCGCTCGGCTCGAATTACAGCCCTAATTTTCGCCATCACCAAGGATATAATAAAATGCATTTTGCTCTACCAATTCAGCTACTTCCCCAATAATTTTTAATTACTTTTCTGGCACTTCTATCACTTTTAACACCATCATCTCGAACTCTTTAATATCGAACAAGTAGGAATGAAAAATGGGAAAAATTGAACCTCGAACCTTGTTTCATCGAGAAACTACATTTTCACTAAGGATATATAAATGCATTTTGCTCTACCAATTGAGTTATTTCCCCAATAATTTCCTCCTGCCCGAAGAAAGCTGTCAGTTAAAGCTAAAGCTGCAAACAAACAGAACCGAGCCGAGCCGAGCATAATTTTTTTTTAAACTAGCCGAGCCGAGCCGCGCCGAGTTTGAAAACTGAGCCGAAACAAAATGTTCACGATCGACTCGTTTATAAACGAGCTGAGCAAAGCCAAGCCGAACACGAGTTTGCTCACGAACAACCGAGCCGAGCCGAACTCGAGCCGAGTTGAGTTGTGCACTAACAGTTCGCATATATTTTTTAATCGACCAGCTTAAGGTATAGTTCGCAAATACTAGTTTCATCTTACAATTATATACCCACACTCACACCCTAGACTTGATTCTTAATCCATTGGTGTATAATTTTATCAATATATTTCACAAGTCAAGTTTTAAGAATAAAATTAATTTTATTTTAAATTATTTAGACATTCATAACTTTAGAAATCGTACATTACTTTTAAATTGTAGATGTCGATTGTCAAAGATATAGTAATTTCTGATATTTCAGTTAAATTGGTTAAAATTAGACTAAACATATAAAATAAAATAAAGAAAGCAAGCCCCTTTAAGTGGTCGAGAAATATAATTATTAAAAACTATTTTATTTTTTTTCTTAAAAATATTATAATGTTATAATTTATTTTAACAACTCATTATTTTAATTTTTTTGAAATTGTAATTTTGGTCGATTTTATCATAGACTCCTCTAATAAAAGTGTGAGATGAAATTTACAGTTAACTTTAATTAGAAATTATTTGTTAAAATAATCAAGCTCCTGTAATATGTATTAAATTAATTATTTTATTTATTATTAAAACATGTATTAAATTTTAATTAAATTAATCATTTTACTTTAAAATAAGTATTAAATTTTAATTAAAAAATTTAAAATCTTTATACAAGTGAATAGTAAATATTTATTATTTGTTATATATAAAAATTTCATACGAGCCAAGTCGAGTTACCGAGTTCGAGCCGACTCCGAGCTGAACGAGCCGAGTCCGAGCCGAACATACAAATAACTCGGCTCAGCTCATTTAATTAATTTATCAGATTGCAAATTGTTTCTGGAGAGTAATTGTAGCTCTAATTTTCTATAAATCCTTCTATCAAAGATAGTATACATCATGGGATTACTTTGCTGAACTTAAAAGTAGAAATTTACCAAAATGCCACTTTGCTGTTTATGTCGGAAAAACTGAAAGGAAGAGATTCATTGTTCCATTATCATATTTAAAACATCGTTCATTCCAAAAGTTGTTAAGGCGGGCTGATGAAGAGTTTGGCTATGATCATCCTATAGGATGTCTTACAATCCCGTGCAACGTGGAAACGTTCATTAGTGTGACTTTCAATTTAGGTTCCTCGAAATAGTGAAACACTTTAAATGCTTAGACTGTTAGACATTTGAAAAATAGTTTATTGTATGTAAAAATTACATAAAAGTTATCACACCATTCACCGAAGAAATCTAGTATTCAACCATTCATAACTCTTCTGCACTAGTCAAATTCATATGACAATATCTGTGGACAAGAATGTTCCACTGATTCATAAGCCGTAGGTATCATACATACTTAAGGCTAATGCAGATTATGTACGTTGCTGCTATGCCATCTTGCCTGCCACATCACTATTCTCTCAACAACGACCTCTAGGACCACATTCTCATAATTGTCTCTTTTATCCTTCTTGTTAGCTTAAGTACTCTGATAGTATATGGACATGGTTGTTTTTCTCTATTCCTAGTTTGTTGCTTGCTATATGTAAAGGAAGCTGTATGGATTCAAAGGTATTATTGAATGATTATCATTTTGACATTTGTGGTTGTTTCTCATTTTCAGATTTGTATATTGCCCTATTAGTCTTTATGGTATCAGAGCCGTTACATATGCTTATTTGGTTTTGTTTTTAAATTCAACTAATCTGTATCATACTCTTTCATCATCTCTCAATCTGTTTTTATTTCAGATCTAAGAAAGCTTGAGTGTCTGTTTACCCAAAATGGCGAATGGCACGAGATTCACTATTGATTTATCCCTTAGATGGTCCTTTGTCTGTAATTATTAAGTTGCCAACAGGGGCCAGTGCAAAGATTACTCATATTGGCAACTTAATATTGAAAAGTGGTCTTGTCTTGAAAAAGGTTCTTTATGTGCCTCAGTTTCAACATAATTTAATGTCTATTCACAGGCTGTCTAAGGACAACTGTGTGGTCCATTTTCACCCAGAAGGATGCTCCATTATTGATGCAGCAACAAAGCGAACACGGGCAAATGGTGCATTTCGAAATGGATTGTATTATCTCAAGGATGAGCTTGTTGTGATCACTGCTAACTCTGTCTCGAAGAAGCCAATATCAGACTATGCATTGTGGCACACACGATTGGGACATGCTTCCATCACCAAATTGAGGTATATACCTTTTCTTAGACACCATCCCTTGCCAGTTGATAAAATATGTGTCACTTGTCTAATGTCTAAGTTTGCTAAACTCTCATTTGACTTGAGTAATTCACATGCTTCTGATAAGTTTCAACTGATACATGTTGACACGTGGGGGCCTTATAGAGTGGCTACAAGAGGAAAATATAAACATTTTCTCACCATAGTTGATGATTACTCTAGAGTTACTTGGGTATATCTCCTACATCAGAAATCAGATTATCTTGCCACCATGAAATCCTTTTGCAACTATGTTGGTGTGCACTTCAAACGGAATGTACAAACCATATGGTTTGATAATGTAGCAAAGTTTGGTAATGTCAACTGTCGACAGTTCTATGCAGACAATGGAATAATACACCAAACCTCATGTGTCAATCAACCATAGCAAAATGCTCGTGTGGAACGACGTCATAGATATGTGCTTGAAGTTGCTAGATGCCTTCATTTTCAAGCTGGTCTGCCATTGGAACACTGGGGTGAGTGTGTCCTTGCTGCTGTTTATTTGATTAATCGACTTCCAACACCAGTTTTGGAGAATAAAACACCATAAGAGACCTTGTTTGACGAACCACCGGATTATGATCGTGTAAAAGCCTATGGGTGCCTTTTCTTTGCTGCGAACCCATCTCAAAATGGTGATAAATTCGGCCCAAGGGGAGTCCCGTGTGTCTTTGTTGGATACCCGTTTAATCAAAAGGGCTATACTCTGTTGGATTTGACAACCAAGAAGACATTTGTCTCTCGTGACGTGATCTTTCATGAGTCGATTTTTCCTCTCAATAGTGCAAGTTCAGATTCTTATATACAACCTACGCCTGTGAAGATGCCTCAGCCTAGTGCCTACTGCCATGATGATATAGTGTTTGAGGATGTGCAGCCAACTGATGAGACAAAAAACAATGATTCATACACATCACCACCCGAATAGGAGATCCTCTCGAGTCTTTCATAAGCCTGCTTGGTTGGGAGATTATGTGAACAGTGTGCACACAACTGCAAATGCTGTAAGCGTTGTTGACATGGTGATAAATGATCATTTCCAGTGTTTCTCAGCAAACTTGACAATTAACAATGATCCTACCAGTTTTAAACAAGCTGTGCAAAGCGAGAATTGGAGAGAACCATGAATAGTGAGTTAACAGCCTTGGAAGAGAACAACACTTGGAAAATTACTAAACTTCCCCCAGGCAGGAAAGCCATTGGATGCAAGTGGCTCTTCAAAACTAAGTACAATCCTGATGGAACGATTGAAAGATACAAATCAAGGCTCGTGGTTCTGGGATGCAAACTGATTTGTGGCATTGATTATGCAGAAACATTCGCACACCAGTGGCGAAATTAATAACAGTTCGTGCTCTCTTAGCTATGGCTGCAATACAAGGCTGGGCAACAGTGCAAATGGACGTGTCTAACGCATTCCTGAACGGAGATCTTAATGAAATTTTCTATATGAAATTTCCCTAAGGGTACAGTGGCATGGGATCGCAAATTATTGCTGAGTCTGTCCATGCTGCAAATTGGTCAACTGGCGAATAGGTGTGTCAACTGGCGAATGGGTGAGTGAGACAAGTGGCACACCACTCACAAATCCTCATCCTTATCAAAGACTCGTTGGAAAACTTATATACTTGACAGTGACACGTCCAGATATTGTGTTTGCTGTGCACATCTTGAGCCAACCATCTTCAGGCAACAATGAAATTACTTCGATATTTGGGAGACAATCCGTCTCAAGGTGTTCTCTTATCATCTGCATCTCGCCCCTCAATACAAGCATACTCAGACAGTGATTGGGCGGATTGTCCGGTAACTCGTCGATCAACATCTGGTTTTTGTTTGCTTTTGGATGACTCAGGGCAATCCCGCCTTTGGGGAATCCCTCCTTTGAAGTGAAAGATGCAAAAGATCATCAGAAAGGATACAACCCCTTTCTCTTTATGATATTCCAGCCTTGGCAAACAAAGAAACAACAAGTTGTAGCTCGTTCGGTATCGCTCCATGGCACTTACAGCATGTGAAAAAACGTGGTTATCTACTCTCCTGAAAGACATGGGCCTCTTCTCCTTACCACCTGCAGTTCTGCATTGTGATAACATGGCAGCACTCACTATTGCTGCCAACCCAGTGATGCATGCTAGAAACAAACACATTGAAGTGGATTGTCACTTCATATGCGACAAAGTAAAGGCTGGCGATATTAAAACTTCTCATGTGCCTTCTGGGTCTCAACATGCAGACATACTAACAAAGCCACTATCAGTGACCTCTACCCCTGCGTCTCCAGCTTAGCCTGAAGGGGAGTAATGGAGATTATGTACGTTGCTGCTGTGCCACCTTGCATGCCACATCACTATTCTCTCAAAAACCACCTCTAGGACCACATTCTCGTAATTGTCTCTTTTATCCTTCTTGTTAGCTTAAGTACTCTGATAGTATAAGGACATGGTTGTCTTTCTCTATTCCTAATTTGTTGGTTGCTATATGTAAAGGAAGATGTATGGATTAAAGGCATTATTGAATGATCATAATTTTGACGTTAAGGCATGTATTAAAAAATGAAGCCCAAACATAAAAATTAAGGCATGAATAAAAAGATGATGCCAGATATTAAATTTGCTATCTGATCCTCAATTATCTGACACAATCTAATTAAAATGAAATTAAATTGAAAGGTTGGAGATTATTTTGGTAATTTCCGCAAAAAAATTTAAGTTATTTAAAAATCCTATCATTGACTTCTATACGGATAAAACGATGAATGCTAAAGTACAAAATTGGATATAACATTAATTTAAAAATACAGTAAATGTCTTCCAGTAAAGAAATGTCTGCAAATTGGACTTTCTTATAGATCAAGTTGCTGAAAATTTAAACAAAAAACTTTATTACTTTAAGGCAAAAAAGCAAAGAAAAAATGTCTACAAAAATGTACGATGATCAATTCTGTACATGTTGCAGTCAGTAAAAAGGCTGAAGCATCAATCCTGCCTCATAATCCCCCTAAACGAGAAGTGAGATCAAGGAATATATCCTCTCTGCATGGTATTGTAAGTCCACCATTTGGATGATGAAAACCATATTCTTCCTCTGCTTGACTCAACAAGTTCTGAAAAGAAGATTTATTTAAGAATGATAATGGGATCACGAATCGCTTCTTTTCTTGTTCTCCAACATAGACTTCACAATAACCTTTTGGTACATCTGACCCTTTAGAACCTGTGTGCCTGGCACTGAAGGAAGATCGTCGAATAATTTGTTTAGCTTGATTAATAAGAGGCATACGAATAGCCATGGCTGTCAAGAATGAATGAAAATAGGCTTTGTAAATGCTTAGACATTTGAAACAAAGTTCATTGTAATTATGTAAAAGTTATCATATAGAAATCGGAAAATCTCTGCTGCACTAGCCTTTTTGATCTTGGGCATGAAAATTCTTACTGCAGAATAAAAGGCCTTCTTTAGTGCAAGGATTTTCGTATTTGCAGATATATTTTCATTTGGGGATGATCGTTTTACTGATGTGTAAAAGAATCGACATTGCTCGAAATTCGCAAGTAAAAGATATTTTACGACTTGTTGGAAAATTTGAAGTTTTGTCAAACTCCTAACATTTGGTTGCTCAGTTCTTTGTTACCTCTATTCTTTATCACTAATGAACTTTTAACAACTGTGTAAAACTATATTTTCCGGATTTCACATCTCTGCAAATGGGACTTTCTTATAGATTTTGCTGAATGTTTCAACTGGAAAAATTCTTACAGAGAAACCCTAGTTATTACTTTAGGGCAAAAAATTTCAACAAAAAATTTTTTATAGATCAAGTTGCTGAAAATTTTACCAAAAAAATTTCTTATATGAAAGAAAGTAAAGCCAACCCTAGTCATTACTTTAGGGCAATAAAGCAATGAAAAAATGTCTACAAAAATGTGTGATGATCAATTCTGTACATGTTGGAGTCAATAGAAACTAGAAAAGGCTTGACTCATAATCCCCAAGTATCATTGAGCAGTCCACAAGGACCCCTAAAACTCAAAACCCTACAACAGAATCTCACTCCATTCAGATCACTACTATACGACTGAATGGAGAAAACTTTCTACGCTGGTCTCAGTCTGTTCGCATGTACATCCATGGCAGGGGTAAAATTGGTTACTTGACAGGGGATAAGAAAGAGCCTGATGCAAAAGATGCCACCTATTCAATGTGGGATGCAGAGAATTCTATGGTTATGACTTGGCTGGTGAATTCAATGGAGGAGGATATAAGTTCCAACTATATGTGCTACCACACAGCAAAGGAGCTTTGGGATAACGTCAATCAGATGTACTCTGATTTAGAAAATCAGTCTCAAGTGTATGAGCTGACTTTGAAGCTTGGAGAAATCCGCCAAGGTGAGGATAATGTTACTAAGTATTTTAATTCCTTAAAACGTCTTTGGCAAGATTTAGATCTATACAATAATTATGAGTGGAAATCTCCAGAGTATTGTAATCACTATAAGAAAACGGTGGAGGATAATCGTATTTTTAAATTTCTCATTGGTCTTAATGTTGAGTTTGATGAAGGCAGGATAACTGCTAGGAAAGTCGTCACCTAGTAATGCTTGGAAAAAGGAATCTCATAAGTACAGTTGAGAATTCTGCTCTTGCACTTGGTACTAATATTGGACGAGTTGATTCTAAAAGGACTGATGAGAAGCCTCGTATTTGGTGTGATCATTGCAACAAACCACGTCATACACGTGAAACTTGTTGGAAGATTCATGGAAAACCAACAAATTGGAAGGGTTCTCATGAAGGCCGATTCAACCGTTCTCCCGCTGCACACGAGGCAAAATCTGTTACACTTAATGAAGAGCATGTCACTAATCTTTTAAAGCTGTTAAACTCTAATCCAGGCTTATTAACTGCTCCCAATGCTTCTGTTGCGCAAACAGGTAATGAAATAAAAGCCTTATCTTCTTATTTTCCTCATCATTCTACCCCTTGGATCATTGACTCGGGGGTTTCAGATCACATGACCAGTTCTTCTTACTTATTTCATACTTATAATCCTTGTTCTGGTCATGAAAAATTCGTATCGCAGATGGCTCATATTCTGCAATAGCTGGTAAAGGTTTGATTAATCTATCTAAAACCATTTCCCTTAAATCTGTTCTTCATGTCCCAAAACTTGCATGTAATCTCTTGTCAGTTAGTAAGTTATCCAGAGATTCTAATTGCCGTGTTATATTTTGTGAAACTCACTGTATATTTCAGGAGCAGAGTTCGGGGAAGATGATTGGCAGTGCTAAGTTGATAGATGGTCTCTACTATTTTGAAGATGCCTTCAAGAATAAAGAAGCTCGAGGTTTCAGTAGTATCAATTCTATCCCTAATAAAGATCAGATTATGCTTTGGCATTACCGACTAGGACACCCTAGTTTAAGAGATTTGATTGCTCTAAGTTCTTTTGCGAAAGCTGCATATTATCTAAAAATCATAAAACTCTTTATCCTTCCAGACCCTATCAAGCCTCTAAACCATTCTACTTAATACATAGTGATGTTTGGGGTCCCTCTAGAATTAAAACTTATACCGGTAGGAGGTGGTTTGTCACATTTACTGATGATCATACTCGTTTATGTTGGATTTATTTGATGAGTGAAAAATCTGAAGTTGCAGACTTGTTCACGAATTTTTACTCAATGGTGGAAACCCAATTTCAAACTAAAATTGGAATTCTTCGTACTGATAATGGAACCGAGTATTTTAAAAGAGTTCTTACAAGTTTTTTGAAAGAAAAAGGCATTCAACATCAATCTACTTGTGTTGATATGCCTCAACAAAATGGCATCGCAGAGCGAAAAAATAAGCATTTACTTGAAGTTGCACGTGCAATTATGTTTTCTATGCACGTTCCTAAATATCTATGGGGAGAAGCAATTTTAACTGCATCTTACTTAATTAATCGTATGCCTACACGTGTTTTAAACTATGTTACTCCTCTTGAACATTTCAAAAAGTATTTTCCCGAGTCACGTATTTTGTCAGGCATTCCTCTTAAAACATTCGGGTGCACTGTCTATGTTTACTTATCCAATAAAGAAAGGTCAAAACTTGATCCTAGGGCTGAAAAATGTGTTTTTATTGGTTATGCCCCAAATAAAAGAGGATATAAGTGCTTTAACCGAAAATTGAGAAAAACCACAATATCTATGGATGTCATTTTTCTCGAACATCAACCGTTTTTTAAAAAGGGTTTACTTCAGGGAGAGGAACAAGAGCAAACAAAAGAAAATTTTTGGGATATGATGCCCACTCCTTTACCTAAAATTGTGGATAATGACATATTATCATATAAAGAGGATGTTGTTATGCCTCTCACTACTGGTAAAACTGGAAATCCTTGCATTGATATTCCAAGTATAACTGATTCTTTAACAGGGGGAGAAATACTATCTAAGGTTCCTATGGAACGGAGTACAGAGCTTCTGGTTTATACAAGGAGGAAAAATTATCAAAAAAGTAGAGAACCAGATATCCCTTCTGCACAAGTCCATTCAACAATCCCGGACATTGAATCTGAAAATACAGGTACTTCACATATGCCTTTACCTAGTGTTGTTAACAGTCCAGCTAGCCTTTCTCCAACTTCTAATAATTTGTCTGATCCAAATATTGCTTCTGATGATCATAATATTCCTATAGCAATCAGGAAAGGAAAGCGTTCATGTACTAATCATCCTTTGTCCAAATATATGTCCTACGGTAAACTCTCAAAAAAACATAGTTCTTTTACATCAAAAATTTCTAATCTGTTTGTGCCCAGAAACATTCAGGAAGCACTTAATGATCCAAATTGTAGACCGGCAGTGATGGAAGAAATGAATGCTCTAAGAAAAAGTGAGACTTGGGAAATTGTTGATCCACCTAAAGATCATAAAATATTTGGATGTAAATGGGTGTTTACGGTAAAATGTAAAGCAGACGGAAGTATAGAGAGATACAAGGTAAGATTGGTTGCAAAAGGGTTTACTCAAATATATGGAGTAGACTATCAAGAGACTTTTGCTCCGGTCGCTAAAATAAACTCTATCCGAATATTATTGTCTCTAGCAGCTAATTTCAATTGGCCTTTACATCAGTTAGACGTCAAGAACACCTTTCTTAAAGGAGAATTAGAAGAAAAGGTGTTCATGCGGTTACCTCCTGGATTTGAACAGGTATTGGGTCATGATAAGGTATTAAGATTAAAAAAGTCCTTGTATGGCCTTAAACAATCGTGTACATGGTTTAAGCGCTTTACTAAGGTCGTAAAGGGCTATGGTTACTTTCAAAGCCAAGCTGACCATACACTGTTCTATAAACGGTCTAGGGATGGTAAAATTTCTATTTTAATTGTTTATGTGGATGACATAATTATAACAGGTGATGATCTTGAAGGAATAACATGTTTAAAGAAATGATTATCACAAGACTTTGAGATAAAGGACCTAGGAGAGCTAAAATATTTCCTTGGCATGGAGTTTGCAAGGTCGAGGGAAGGCATCTTTGTCAATCAAAGAAAATACATTCTTGATTTACTCAAGGAGACAGGACTACTAGGTTGCAAAGCTGCTGAGACTCCAGTTGAAACTAATATAAAACTTACACCTGCTAAGCCTGAAGATATAATCAACAGAGAACAATATCAGCATCTTGTAGGCAGGCTTATCTATCTATCACATACTCGTCCTGATATAGCTTTTGCTGTGAGTATGGTGAGTCAATTTATGCACTCACCTGGACAAGAACACTTCACCGCAGCCTACCGAATATTAAGATACTTGAAGGGAACGCCTGGAAAAGGTCTTATGTTTAAAAGGCGTGGTAATTTACAGATTGAGGTATACACTGATGCTGATTGGGCAGGAAGTGCCGATGCACGGTCAACATCAGGGTACTGCACCTTTATTGGAGGAAATCTTGTCACCTGGAGAAGCAAAAAACAAAGTGTTGTAGCTCGAAGTAGTGCCGAGGCTGAATTAAGATCTCTTGCAAATGGAATTTGTGAAGCAATATGGATAAAAAGGTTACTGTATGAGTTGAGAATTTCCATTTCAATTCCTATAAAAATCTACTGTGATAATAAAGCTGCTTATTAAGACTGTTCAGGAACATGTTTCAGACATATAAGATATGAAAATATACGATGTAGACATCTATTTATGTAATTATTGTGGCAATATATATTGAACTGCTAATGTGGAGAATGAAACCGTCAATTTAGGAAGATACATTGGAATTTTGTTACACATGGTTCTGCCTCCTAAAAACAACATAAGAAATTATGTAGGGCTTCTGATGAGTTGGTCATCAAAGTCGGTTACATAATTCTAACAACTGGTAATTAACTTGGTTATATTCGCGTTGATAGCTGAATATTTTTAGTTCATTTTGCAACAGTGGCAAGTCTTGACACAGCGATTCTTGTTTCTCTTATCTTATGGTACTGCTAAAGTACTCTCTTTGCTGAAAAAGAAGATCATCTACTTGTTGCTGTAGGCAAAACTTATTAACTCACAAAGTTAGAGTGTCTGCAACACTGAAAATTCTTGTGCGGTAAGTGTGACTTATTGTGGAAAAATTCGTCAGTGTGACTTGCAGTTTAAGTTCCTTCAAATCGTAATATTAGACTTTGTAAATGCTTAGACATTTGAAACAAAGTTCATTGTAATTATGTAAAAGTTATCATATAGAAATCTGAAAATCTCTGCTGCAGTAGCCATTTTGATCTCGGGCATGAAAATTCTTGCTGCAGAATAAAAGGCCTTCTTTAGTGCAAGGATTTTCGTATTTGCACAGAGATTTTCATGTGGGGATGATCGTTTTACTGATGTGTAAAAGAATCGACATTGCTTGAAATTCACAAGTAAAATATATTTTACGACTTGTTGGAAAATTTGAAGTTTTGTAAAAATCCTAACATTTGGTTGCTCAGTTCTTTGTTACCTCTACTCTATATCACTAATGAACTTTTTAATAACTGCGTAAAACTATATTTTCCAGATTTCACATCTCTGCAAATGGGCATTTCTTATAGATTTTGCTGAATGTTTCAACTGGAAAAATTCTTACAGGGAAACCCTAGTTATTACTTCAGGCAAAAATTTCAACAAAAAATTTCTTATAGATCAAGTTGCTGAAAATTTTACCAAAAAAATTTCTTATACAAAAGAAAGTACAGCCAACCCTAGTCATTACTTTAGGGTAATAAAACAATGAAAAAATGTCTACAAAAATGTGTGATGATCAATTCTGTACATGTTGGAGTCAGTAGAAACTAGAAAAGGCCAGACTCATAATTCCCCCAAGCGAGACGTCAGATCAAGAAAAATATCCTCTCTGCATGGTATTGTAAGTCCACCATTTGGATGATGAAAGCCATATTCTTCCTCTGCTTGACTCAACAAGTTCTGAAAAGAAGATTTATTTAAGAATGATAAAGGGATCACGAATCGCTTCTTTTCTTGTTCTCCAACATAGACTGCAAAATAACCCTTTGGTACATCTGACATTGTAGAACTTGTGTGCCTGGCAGTTAAGGAAGATCTTCGAAGAATTTGTTTAGCTTGGTTAATAAGAGGCATACGGATAGCCATAGATCTGAAGAATGAATATAAAATAATGATCTCTTGAGGACTTGATAATTGAAGAAATCTCAGATAGTTGAGCTTAGTAGTTTTGATGAGTATCAGATGAATTGCAAGTGTATATATAGATGCACTTTGTAAGTGGATTACATTTCGACAAGAACATGAGCGGTGCAAGTACCTTACTTGTGTGGTTAGTAGACAGTAAATGCATTGGCATTTAGGCACACATGGTTCTGCCTCCTAACGACAACATAAGAAACAACAGAATAACAACACATTGGCACTTAGGCACACTATGTAGGGCTTCTTATGAGTTGGTCATCAAAGTCTGTTACATATTTCTAACACTGGCAATCAACTTGGCTGTATTTGCAGTTTTGCAATGATAGCTGGATGTTTCTATATCTACTTGGCTATATGAAAGGTTTTACTTTTCTGGCTCTTCTATCACTTTTAACACCATCCTCTCGAACTCTTTAGCATCGAAAAAGCAGGACTGAAAAATGGGAAAAATATAATGAAGAAGCGAGGAATTGAATCTCGAACCTTGTTTCATCAAGAAACGACATTTTCGCTAGGGCTGTAATTCGAGTCGGGCGGCTCGCGAGCTTGCCCGGCTCGAACTCGTTTAAGTGGGCTCGACTCGGCTCGTTTAGTTAAACGAGCCGAGTTCGGACAGAAGTTGCGACTCGTTTAATTACCCGAGCCGGCTCGACTCGACTCGTGAAATTAAACGAGCCGAGTTCGGGTGGAGTTTTTGGCTCGATTAAGTGTATAATTAAACGAGCCGGCTCGCCCGACTCGTTAATACCGGCTCGTTTAGCTAAACGAGCCGGCTCGACTCGACTCGTGAAATTAAACGAGTCGAGTTCGGGTAATGGTTTAGGGTTTAGGCTCGAGTCGAGTTCGAATTATGCCCGGCTCGAAACTCGGCTCGCTCGGCTCGAATTACAGCCCTAATTTTCGCCATCACCAAGGATATAATAAAATGCATTTTGCTCTACCAATTCAGCTACTTCCCCAATAATTTTTAATTACTTTTCTGGCACTTCTATCACTTTTAACACCATCATCTCGAACTCTTTAATATCGAACAAGTAGGAATGAAAAATGGGAAAAATTGAACCTCGAACCTTGTTTCATCGAGAAACTACATTTTCACTAAGGATATATAAATGCATTTTGCTCTACCAATTGAGTTATTTCCCCAATAATTTCCTCCTGCCCGAAGAAAGCTGTCAGTTAAAGCTAAAGCTGCAAACAAACAGAACCGAGCCGAGCCGAGCATAATTTTTTTTTAAACTAGCCGAGCCGAGCCGCGCCGAGTTTGAAAACTGAGCCGAAACAAAATGTTCACGATCGACTCGTTTATAAACGAGCTGAGCAAAGCCAAGCCGAACACGAGTTTGCTCACGAACAACCGAGCCGAGCCGAACTCGAGCCGAGTTGAGTTGTGCACTAACAGTTCGCATATATTTTTTAATCGACCAGCTTAAGGTATAGTTCGCAAATACTAGTTTCATCTTACAATTATATACCCACACTCACACCCTAGACTTGATTCTTAATCCATTGGTGTATAATTTTATCAATATATTTCACAAGTCAAGTTTTAAGAATAAAATTAATTTTATTTTAAATTATTTAGACATTCATAACTTTAGAAATCGTACATTACTTTTAAATTGTAGATGTCGATTGTCAAAGATATAGTAATTTCTGATATTTCAGTTAAATTGGTTAAAATTAGACTAGACATATAAAATAAAATAAAGAAAGCAAGCCCCTTTAAGTGGTCGAGAAATATAATTATTAAAAACTATTTTATTTTTTTTCTTAAAAATATTATAATGTTATAATTTATTTTAACAACTCATTATTTTAATTTTTTGAAATTGTAATTTTGGTCGATTTTATCATAGACTCCTCTAATAAAAGTGTGAGATGAAATTTACAGTTAACTTTAATTAGAAATTATTTGTTAAAATAATCAAGCTCCTGTAATATGTATTAAATTAATTATTTTATTTATTATTAAAACATGTATTAAATTTTAATTAAATTAATCATTTTACTTTAAAATAAGTATTAAATTTTAATTAAAAAATTTAAAATCTTTATACAAGTGAATAGTAAATATTTATTATTTGTTATATATAAAAATTTCATACGAGCCAAGTCGAGTTACCGAGTTCGAGCCGACTCCGAGCTGAACGAGTCGAGTCCGAGCCGAACATACAAATAACTCGGCTCAGCTCATTTAATTAATTTATCAAATTGCAAATTGTTTCTGGAGAGTAATTGTAGCTCTAATTTTCTATAAATCCTTCTATCAAAGATAGTATACATCATGGGATTACTTTGCTGAACTTAAAAGTAGAAATTTACCAAAATGCCATTTTGCTGTTTATGTCGGAAAAACTGAAAGGAAGAGATTCATTGTTCCATTATCATATTTAAAACATCGTTCATTCCAAAAGTTGTTAAGGCGGGCTGATGAAGAGTTTGGCTATGATCATCCTATAGGATGTCTTACAATCCCGTGCAACGTGGAAACGTTCATTAGTGTGACTTTCAATTTAGGTTCCTCGAAATAGTGAAACACTTTAAATGCTTAGACTGTTAGACATTTGAAAAATAGTTTATTGTATGTAAAAATTACATAAAAGTTATCACACCATTCACCGAAGAAATCTAGTATTCAACCATTCATAACTCTTCTGCACTAGTCAAATTCATATGACAATATCTGTGGACAAGAATGTTCCACTGATTCATAAGCCGTAGGTATCATACATACTTAAGGCTAATGCAGATTATGTACGTTGCTGCTATGCCATCTTGCCTGCCACATCACTATTCTCTCAACAACGACCTCTAGGACCACATTCTCGTAATTGTCTCTTTTATCCTTCTTGTTAGCTTAAGTACTCTGATAGTATATGGACATGGTTGTTTTTCTCTATTCCTAGTTTGTTGCTTGCTATATGTAAAGGAAGCTGTATGGATTCAAAGGCATTATTGAATGATTATCATTTTGACATTTGTGGTTGTTTCTCATTTTCAGATTTGTATATTGCCCTATTAGTCTTTATGGTATCAGAGCCGTTACATATGCTTATTTGGTTTTGTTTTTAAATTCAACTAATCTGTATCATACTCTTTCATCATCTCTCAATCTGTTTTTATTTCAGATCTAAGAAAGCTTGAGTGTCTGTTTACCCAAAATGGCGAATGGCACGAGATTCACTATTGATTTATCCCTCAGATGGTCCTTTGTCTGTAATTATTAAGTTGCCAACAGGGGCCAGTGCAAAGATTACTCATATTGGCAACTTAATATTGAAAAGTGGTCTTGTCTTGAAAAAGGTTCTTTATGTGCCTCAGTTTCAACATAATTTAATGTCTATTCACAGGCTGTCTAAGGACAACTGTGTGGTCCATTTTCACCCAGAAGGATGCTCCATTATTGATGCAGCAACAAAGCGAACACGGGCAAATGGTGCATTTCGAAATGGATTGTATTATCTCAAGGGTGAGCTTGTTGTGATCACTGCTAACTCTGTCTCGAAGAAGCCAATATCAGACTATGCATTGTGGCACACACGATTGGGACATGCTTCCATCACCAAATTGAGGTATATACCTTTTCTTAGACACCATCCCTTGCCAGTTGATAAAATATGTGTCACTTGTCTAATGTCTAAGTTTGCTAAACTCTCATTTGACTTGAGTAATTCACATGCTTCTGATAAGTTTCAACTGATACATGTTGACACGTGGGGGCCTTATAGAGTGGCTACAAGAGGAAAATATAAACATTTTCTCACCATAGTTGATGATTACTCTAAAGTTACTTGGGTATATCTCCTACATCAGAAATCAGATTATCTTGCCACCATGAAATCCTTTTGCAACTATGTTGGTGTGCACTTCAAACGGAATGTACAAACCATATGGTTTGATAATGTAGCAAAGTTTGGTAATGTCAACTGTCGACAGTTCTATGCAGACAATGGAATAATACACCAAACCTCATGTGTCAATCAACCATAGCAAAATGCTCGTGTGGAACGACGTCATAGATATGTGCTTGAAGTTGCTAGATGCCTTCGTTTTCAAGCTGGTCTGCCATTGGAACACTGGGGTGAGTGTGTCCTTGCTGCTGTTTATTTGATTAATCGACTTCCAACACCAGTTTTGGAGAATAAAACACCATAAGAGACCTTGTTTGACGAACCACCGGATTATGATCGTGTAAAAGCCTATGGGTGCCTTTTCTTTGCTGCGAACCCATCTCAAAATGGTGATAAATTCGGCCCAAGGGGAGTCCCGTGTGTCTTTGTTGGATACCCGTTTAATCAAAAGGGCTATACTCTGTTGGATTTGACAACCAAGAAGACATTTGTCTCTCGTGACGTGATCTTTCATGAGTCGATTTTTCCTCTCAATAGTGCAAGTTCAGATTCTTATATACAACCTACGCCTGTGAAGATGCCTCAGCCTAGTGCCTACTGCCATGATGATATAGTGTTTGAGGATGTGCAGCCAACTGATGAGACAAAAAACAATGATTCATACACATCACCACCCGAATAGGAGATCCTCTCGAGTCTTTCATAAGCCTGCTTGGTTGGGAGATTATGTGAACAGTGTGCACACAACTGCAAATGCTGTAAGCGTTGTTGACATGGTGATAAATGATCATTTCCAGTGTTTCTCAGCAAACTTGACAATTAACAATGATCCTACCAGTTTTAAACAAGCTGTGCAAAGCGAGAATTGGAGAGAACCATGAATAGTGAGTTAACAGCCTTGGAAGAGAACAACACTTGGAAAATTACTAAACTTCCCCCAGGCAGGAAAGCCATTGGATGCAAGTGGCTCTTCAAAACTAAGTACAATCCTGATGGAACGATTGAAAGATACAAATCAAGGCTCGTGGTTCTGGGATGCAAACTGATTTGTGGCATTGATTATGCAGAAACATTCGCACACCAGTGGCGAAATTAATAACAGTTCGTGCTCTCTTAGCTATGGCTGCAATACAAGGCTGGGCAACAGTGCAAATGGACGTGTCTAACGCATTCCTGAACGGAGATCTTAATGAAATTTTCTATATGAAATTTCCCTAAGGGTACAGTGGCATGGGATCGCGAATTATTGCTGAGTCTGTCCATGCTGCAAATTGGTCAACTGGCGAATAGGTGTGTCAACTGGCGAATGGGTGAGTGAGACAAGTGGCACGCCACTCACAAATCCTCATCCTTATCAAAGACTCGTTGGAAAACTTATATACTTGACAGTGACACGTCCAGATATTGTGTTTGCTGTGCACATCTTGAGCCAACCATCTTCAGGCAACAATGAAATTACTTCGATATTTGGGAGACAATCCGTCTCAAGGTGTTCTCTTGTCATCTGCATCTCGCCCCTCAATACAAGCATACTCAGACAGTGATTGGGCGGATTGTCCGGTAACTCGTCGATCAACATCTGGTTTTTGTTTGCTTTTGGATGACTCAGGGCAATCCCGCCTTTGGGGAATCCCTCCTTTGAAGTGAAAGATGCAAAAGATCATCAGAAAGGATACAACCCCTTTCTCTTTATGATATTCCAGCCTTGGCAAACAAAGAAACAACAAGTTGTAGCTCGTTCGGTATCGCTCCATGGCACTTACAGCATGTGAAAAAACATGGTTATCTACTCTCCTGAAAGACATGAGCCTCTTCTCCTTACCACCTGCAGTTCTGCATTGTGATAACATGGCAGCACTCACTATTACAGCCAACCCAGTGATGCATGCTAGAAACAAACACATTGAAGTGGATTGTCACTTCATACGCGACAAAGTAAAGGCTGGCGATATTAAAACTTCTCATGTGCCTTCTGGGTCTCAACATGCAGACATACTAACAAAGCCACTCTCAGTGACCTCTACCCCTGCGTCTCCAGCTTAGCCTGAAGGGGAGTAATGGAGATTATGTACGTTGCTGCTGTGCCACCTTGCATGCCACATCACTATTCTCTCAAAAACCACCTCTAGGACCACATTCTCGTAATTGTCTCTTTTATCCTTCTTGTTAGCTTAAGTACTCTGATAGTATAAGGACATGGTTGTCTTTCTCTATTCATAATTTGTTGGTTGCTATATGTAAAGGAAGATGTATGGATTAAAGGCATTATTGAATGATCATAATTTTGACGTTAAGGCATGTATTAAAAAATGAAGCCCAAACATAAAAATTAAGGCATGAATAAAAAGATGATGCCAGATATTAAATTTGCTATCTGATCCTCAATTATCTGACACAATCTAATTAAAATGAAATTAAATTGAAAGGTTGGAGATTATTTTGGTAATTTCCGCAAAAAAATTTAAGTTATTTAAAAATCCTATCATTGACTTCTATACGGATAAAACGATGAATGCTAAAGTACAAAATTGGATATAACATTAATTTAAAAATACAGTAAATGTCTTCCAGTAAAGAAATGTCTGCAAATTGGACTTTCTTATAGATCAAGTTGCTGAAAATTTAAACAAAAAACTTTATTACTTTAAGGCAAAAAAACAAAGAAAAAATGTCTACAAAAATGTACGATGATCAATTCTGTACATGTTGCAGTCAGTAAAAAGGCTGAAGCATCAATCCTGCCTCATAATCCCCCTAAACGAGAAGTGAGATCAAGGAATATATCCTCTCTGCATGGTATTGTAAGTCCACCATTTGGATGATGAAAACCATATTCTTCCTCTGCTTGACTCAACAAGTTCTGAAAAGAAGATTTATTTAAGAATGATAATGGGATCACGAATCGCTTCTTTTCTTGTTCTCCAACATAGACTTCACAATAACCTTTTGGTACATCTGACCCTTTAGAACCTGTGTGCCTGGCACTGAAGGAAGATCGTCGAATAATTTGTTTAGCTTGATTAATAAGAGGCATACGAATAGCCATGGCTGTCAAGAATGAATGAAAATAGGCTTTGTAAATGCTTAGACATTTGAAACAAAGTTCATTGTAATTATGTAAAAGTTATCATATAGAAATCGGAAAATCTCTGCTGCACTAGCCTTTTTGATCTTGGGCATGAAAATTCTTACTGCAGAATAAAAGGCCTTCTTTAGTGCAAGGATTTTCGTATTTGCAGATATATTTTCATTTGGGGATGATCGTTTTACTGATGTGTAAAAGAATCGACATTGCTCGAAATTCGCAAGTAAAAGATATTTTACGACTTGTTGGAAAATTTGAAGTTTTGTCAAACTCCTAACATTTGGTTGCTCAGTTCTTTGTTACCTCTATTCTTTATCACTAATGAACTTTTAACAACTGTGTAAAACTATATTTTCCGGATTTCACATCTCTGCAAATGGGACTTTCTTATAGATTTTGCTGAATGTTTCAACTGGAAAAATTCTTACAGAGAAACCCTAGTTATTACTTTAGGGCAAAAAATTTCAACAAAAAATTTTTTATAGATCAAGTTGCTGAAAATTTTACCAAAAAAATTTCTTATATGAAAGAAAGTAAAGCCAACCCTAGTCATTACTTTAGGGCAATAAAGCAATGAAAAAATGTCTACAAAAATGTGTGATGATCAATTCTGTACATGTTGGAGTCAATAGAAACTAGAAAAGGCCTGACTCATAATCCCCAAGTATCATTGAGCAGTCCACAAGGACCCCTAAAACTCAAAACCCTACAACAGAATCTCACTCCATTCAGATCACTACTATACGACTGAATGGAGAAAACTTCCTACGCTGGTCTCAGTCTGTTCGCATGTACATCCGTGGCAGGGGTAAAATTGGTTACTTGACAGGGGATAAGAAAGAGCCTGATGCAAAAGATGCCACCTATTCAACGTGGGATGCAGAGAATTCTATGGTTATGACTTGGCTGGTGAATTCAATGGAGGATGATATAAGTTCCAACCATATGTGCTACCACACAGCAAAGGAGCTTTGGGATAACGTCAATCAGATGTACTCTGATTTAGAAAATCAGTCTCAAGTGTATGAGCTGACTTTGAAGCTTGGAGAAATCCGCCAAGGTGAGGATAATGTTACTAAGTATTTTAATTCCTTAAAACGTCTTTGGCAAGATTTAGATCTATACAATAATTATGAGTGGAAATCTCCAGAGTATTGTAATCACTATAAGAAAACGGTGGAGGATAATCGTATTTTTAAATTTCTCATTGGTCTTAATGTTGAGTTTGATGAAGGCAGGATAACTGCTAGGAAAGTCGTCGCCTAGTAATGCTTGGAAAAAGGAATCTCATAAGTACAGTTGAGAATTCTGCTCTTGCACTTGGTACTAATATTGGACGAGTTGATTCTAAAAGGACTGATGAGAAGCCTCGTATTTGGTGTGATCATTGCAACAAACCACGTCATACACGTGAAACTTGTTGGAAGATTCATGGAAAACCAACAAATTGGAAGGGTTCTCATGAAGGCCGATTCAACCGTTCTCCCGCTGCACACGAGGCAAAATCTGTTACACTTAATGAAGAGCATGTCACTAATCTTTTAAAGCTGTTAAACTCTAATCCAGGCTTATTAACTGCTCCCAATGCTTCTGTTGCGCAAACAGGTAATGAAATAAAAGCCTTATCTTCTTATTTTCCTCATCATTCTACCCCTTGGATCATTGACTCGGGGGTTTCAGATCACATGACCAGTTCTTCTTACTTATTTCATACTTATAATCCTTGTTCTGGTCATGAAAAATTCGTATCGCAGATGGCTCATATTCTGCAATAGCTGGTAAAGGTTTGATTAATCTATCTAAAACCATTTCCCTTAAATCTGTTCTTCATGTCCCAAAACTTGCATGTAATCTCTTGTCAGTTAGTAAGTTATCCAGAGATTCTAATTGCCGTGTTATATTTTGTGAAACTCACTGTATATTTCAGGAGCAGAGTTCGGGGAAGATGATTGGCAGTGCTAAGTTGATAGATGGTCTCTACTATTTTGAAGATGCCTTCAAGAATAAAGAAGCTCGAGGTTTCAGTAGTATCAATTCTATCCCTAATAAAGATCAGATTATGCTTTGGCATTACCGACTAGGACACCCTAGTTTAAGAGATTTGATTGCTCTAAGTTCTTTTGCGAAAGCTGCATATTATCTAAAAATCATAAAACTCTTTATCCTTCCAGACCCTATCAAGCCTCTAAACCATTCTACTTAATACATAGTGATGTTTGGGGTCCCTCTAGAATTAAAACTTATACCGGTAGGAGGTGGTTTGTCACATTTACTGATGATCATACTCGTTTATGTTGGATTTATTTGATGAGTGAAAAATCTGAAGTTGCAGACTTGTTCACGAATTTTTACTCAATGGTGGAAACCCAATTTCAAACTAAAATTGGAATTCTTCGTACTGATAATGGAACCGAGTATTTTAAAAGAGTTCTTACAAGTTTTTTGAAAGAAAAAGGCATTCAACATCAATCTACTTGTGTTGATATGCCTCAACAAAATGGCATCGCAGAGCGAAAAAATAAGCATTTACTTGAAGTTGCACGTGCAATTATGTTTTCTATGCACGTTCCTAAATATCTATGGGGAGAAGCAATTTTAACTGCATCTTACTTAATTAATCGTATGCCTACACGTGTTTTAAACTATGTTACTCCTCTTGAACATTTCAAAAAGTATTTTCCCGAGTCACGTATTTTGTCAGGCATTCCTCTTAAAACATTCGGGTGCACTGTCTATGTTTACTTATCCAATAAAGAAAGGTCAAAACTTGATCCTAGGGCTGAAAAATGTGTTTTTATTGGTTATGCCCCAAATAAAAGAGGATATAAGTGCTTTAACCGAAAATCGAGAAAAACCACAATATCTATGGATGTCATTTTTCTCGAACATCAACCGTTTTTTAAAAAGGGTTTACTTCAGGGAGAGGAACAAGAGCAAACAAAAGAAAATTTTTGGGATATGATGCCCACTCCTTTACCTAAAATTGTGGATAATGACATATTATCATATAAAGAGGATGTTGTTATGCCTCTCACTACTGGTAAAACTGGAAATCCTTGCATTGATATTCCAAGTATAACTGATTCTTTAACAGGGGGAGAAATACTATCTAAGGTTCCTATGGAACGGAGTACAGAGCTTCTGGTTTATACAAGGAGGAAAAATTATCAAAAAAGTAGAGAACCAGATATCCCTTCTGCACAAGTCCATTCAACAATCCCGGACATTGAATCTGAAAATACAGGTACTTCACATATGCCTTTACCTAGTGTTGTTAACAGTCCAGCTAGCCTTTCTCCAACTTCTAATAATTTGTCTGATCCAAATATTGCTTCTGATGATCATAATATTCCTATAGCAATCAGGAAAGGAAAGCGTTCATGTACTAATCATCCTTTGTCCAAATATATGTCATACGGTAAACTCTCAAAAAAACATAGTTCTTTTACATCAAAAATTTCTAATCTGTTTGTGCCCAGAAACATTCAGGAAGCACTTAATGATCCAAATTGTAGACCGGCAGTGATGGAAGAAATGAATGCTCTAAGAAAAAGTGGGACTTGGGAAATTGTTGATCCACCTAAAGATCATAAAATATTTGGATGTAAATGGGTGTTTACGGTAAAATGTAAAGCAGACGGAAGTATAGAGAGATACAAGGTAAGATTGGTTGCAAAAGGGTTTACTCAAATATATGGAGTAGACTATCAAGAGACTTTTGCTCCGGTCGCTAAAATAAACTCTATCCGAATATTATTGTCTCTAGCAGCTAATTTCAATTGGCCTTTACATCAGTTAGACGTCAAGAACACCTTTCTTAAAGGAGAATTAGAAGAAAAGGTGTTCATGCGGTTACCTCCTGGATTTGAACAGGTATTGGGTCATGATAAGGTATTAAGATTAAAAAAGTCCTTGTATGGCCTTAAACAATCGTGTACATGGTTTAAGCGCTTTACTAAGGTCGTAAAGGGCTATGGCTACTTTCAAAGCCAAGCTGACCATACACTGTTCTATAAACGGTCTAGGGATGGTAAAATTTCTATTTTAATTGTTTATGTGGATGACATAATTATAACAGGTGATGATCTTGAAGGAATAACATGTTTAAAGAAATGATTATCACAAGACTTTGAGATAAAGGACCTAGGAGAGCTAAAATATTTCCTTGGCATGGAGTTTGCAAGGTCGAGGGAAGGCATCTTTGTCAATCAAAGAAAATACATTCTTGATTTACTCAAGGAGACAGGACTACTAGGTTGCAAAGCTGCTGAGACTCCAGTTGAAACTAATATAAAACTTACACCTGCTAAGCCTGAAGATATAATCAACAGAGAACAATATCAGCGTCTTGTAGGCAGGCTTATCTATCTATCACATACTCGTCCTGATATAGCTTTTGCTGTGAGTATGGTGAATCAATTTATGCACTCACCTGGACAAGAACACTTCACCGCAGCCTACCGAATATTAAGATACTTGAAGGGAACGCCTGGAAAAGGTCTTATGTTTAAAAGGCGTGGTAATTTACAGATTGAGGTATACACTGATGCTGATTGGGCAGGAAGTGCCGATGCACGGTCAACATCAGGGTACTGCACCTTTATTGGAGGAAATCTTGTCACCTGGAGAAGCAAAAAACAAAGTGTTGTAGCTCGAAGTAGTGCCGAGGCTGAATTAAGATCTCTTGCAAATGGAATTTGTGAAGCAATATGGATAAAAAGGTTACTGTATGAGTTGAGAATTTCCATTTCAATTCCTATAAAAATCTACTGTGATAATAAAGCTGCCATTTCGATTGCTCATAATCCAGTTCTACTATTCATCTCATCTCATCTCATTCAACTATTCTGTTTTTTAATCCTCGTCACGACTCATCTCATCTCTTACTCATTTAATTTATCAGATTGCAAATTGTTTCTGGCGAGTAATTGCAGCTCTAAATTTCTATACATCTTTCTGCATAAGTATATATCACGGGACTCCACTTTGCTGAACTTAAAGGTAGAAATGTACCAAAATGCCACTTTGCTGTTTATGTCGGAGAAACTGAAAGGAAGAGATTCATAGTCCCATTATCATATTTAAAGCATCGTTCATTCCAAAAGTTGTTAAGGCGGGCTGAAGAAGAGTTTGGCTATGATCATCCTATGGGATGTCTTACAATCCCGTGCAATGTGGAAACATTCATTAGTGTGACTTTCAATTTAGGTTCCTCGAAATAGTGAAACACTTTAAATGCTTAGACTGTTAGACAAAATTCTACCATTGACTTCTATACAGATAAAATGATGACTGCTAAAGTACCAAATTGGATATAACATTTATTTAAAAATACAGTAAATGTCTTCCAGTAAAGAAATGTCTGCAAAATTGGACTTTCTTATAGATCAAGTTGCTGAAAATTTCAACAAAAAAATTTCTTACAGAAAAGAGAGTACAGCCAACCCTAGTTATTACTTTAAGGCAAAAAAGCAAAGAAAAAATGTCTACAAAAATGTATGATGATCAATTCTGTACATGTTGCAGTCAGTAAAAAGGCTGAAGCATCAATCCTGCCTCATAATCCCCGTAAACGAGAAGTGAGATCAAGGAATATATCCTCTCTGCATGGTATTGTAAGTCCACCATTTGGATGATTAAAACCATATTCTTCCTCGCTTGACTTAACAAGTTCTGAAAAGAAGATATGTTTAAGAATGATAATGGAATCACGAATCGCTTTTTCTCTTGTTCTCCAACATAGACTGCACAATAACCTTTTGGTACATCTGACCCTTTAGAACCTGTGTGCCTGGCACTGAAGGAAGATCGTCGAAGAATTTGTTTAGCTTGATTAATAAGAGGCATACGAATAGCCATGGCTGTCAAGAATGAATGAAAAATAATAATTTCTTGATGACTTGATAATTGAAGAACCTTAGATAGTTGAGCTTAATTGTTTTGATGAGTATCCGAAGAATTGCAAGTGTATATATAGATGCAGTTTGTAAGTGGAATATATCTCGACAAGAACATGAGTGGTGCAGGTACCTTACGTGGGGTTAGTGATAAACAATAGTTCATGGACTGCACATGGCTCTGTTTTGCAACTCAGCATCAAGAAGATAACATGGGGATTTATAGCCATTAGACTGAAATGAAAAAGCAGATGTAAATAAAAATACTGTTGGATCTCTATATTCAAAATCCGTATCTGTATTCTGTGGTTGATTTGCTGCTTATTAAGACTGTTCAGGAACATGTTTCAGACATATAAGATATGAAAATATACGACGTAGACATCTATTTATGTAATTACTGGGGCAATATGCATCCAACTGCTAATGTGGAGAGGGTATTGAAACAGTCAATTTAAGAAGATACATTGGAATTTTGTTACACATGGTTCTGCCTCCTAAAAACAACATAAGAAATTATGTAGGGCTTCTGATGAGTTGGTCATCAAAGGCGGTTACATATATAATTCTAACAACTGGTAATCAACTTGGTTATATTCGCGTTGATAGCTGAATATTTTTAGTTCATTTTGCAACAGTGACAAGTCTTGACAAAGCAATTCTTGTTTCTCTTATCTTATGGTATTGCTAAAGTACTCTCTTAACTGAGAAAGAAGATCGGCTACTTGTTGCTGTATGCAAAACTTATTGCATAGATAAAACTAAAATTGTATAAATCGGATAAAACTTAAAAGCAGTTTTTAAACATTACAAATATTTCACATCAGTATGAGGGTACAAAGACATAAAAAGTAATATTTGATTATTAACAGGACATTAAATTTGCGGATAAACACATGTGAATAATTAAAGGCAAAAAATCTAGAACAAACGTTTTCTGTAGCGAACTTATTGTGGTATTTAGCGCAGTAAGACAATATTTAGCGCAATAAGACAAAATACACTAAACATCCTTGTCCGGTAAGTGTGACTTATCTTGGATTCACAAAAAAAACACTTAACATGTCTTACCACGCTTAATACACATGGTAAGTCTGCTATATCAAACACTTGCCGGGGACCAGAACTCTCCTATGTTACTGATTCCAGTTGGTTTAGTTCTTTATCTAAACTATAAATCTCTATAAACTATGCAAAATTCATGAGTACCTGACTGAGAAACCTAGGTTTTAAATTCTAACTAGTTCAGAGTTCTTTTCACAGTATCAAGTATCGGAACATCAACTTTAGCATTGTAAACAACTATGTATGTAACTAATTAACAGTTCCTTTTTTACGGTGATTATCAAGATGTTTTTATAACTTCTGTTCTGTAAATTAACGATGTGGATAACATAGAAATATTGTTCACATTTTGGAATTAGTTTTAGGTACACTTGTACTTTCTTCCCAAGACAAGACATTTGTTTATAGAAATATTGTTCACATTTTGGAATTAGTTAAGAGTTTTGCTGTTTATGTCGAGAAACTGTAAGGAAGACATTCATAGTTCCATTATCATATTTAAAGCATCGTTCATTTCAAGAGTTATTAAGGGGGGCTGAAAAAGAGTTTGGCTACGATCATCCTATTGGATGTCTTACAATCCCGTGGACTGTGGAAAAATTTGTCAGTGTGACTTGTAGTTTAAGTTCCTTCAAATCGTGAAAATAGACATAGTAAATGCTTAGACATTTGAAACAAAATTCATTGTAATTATGTAAAAGTTATCATACAGAAATCTGAAAATCTCTGCTGCAGTAGCCATTTTGATCTTAGGCATGAAAATTCTTACTGCAGAAGAAAAGGCCTTCTTTATTGCAAGGATTTTCGTATTTGAAGAGAGATTTCCATGCGGGGATGATCGTTTCACTGATGTGTAAAAGAATCAACATTGCTTGAAATTTGCAAGTAAAAAATATTTTAGGACTTGTTGGAAAATTTGAAGTTTTATCAAAATCCTAACATTGGTTGCTCAGTTCTTTGTTACCTCTACTCTATATCACTAATGAACTTTTAACAACTGCGTAAAACTTTATTTTCCACATTTCATATCTCTGCAAATGGGACTTTCTTATAGATTTTGCTGAATGTTTCAACTGGAAAAATTCTTACAGAGAAACCCTAGTTATTACTTCAGGGCAAAAAATTTCTTAGAGATCAAGTTGCTGAAAATTTCAATAAAAAAATTTCTTATATAAAAGAAAGTACAGCCAACCCGAGTCATTACTTTAGGGCAATAAAGCAATGAAAAAATGTCTACAAAAATGTGTGATGATCAATTCTGTACATGTTGGAGTCAGTAGAAACTAGAAAAGGCCTGACTCATAACCCCCCTAAGCGAGAAGTGAGATCAAGAAAAATATCCTCTCTGCATGGTATTGTAAGTCCACCATTTGGATGATGAAAGCCATATTCTTCCTCTGCTTGACTCAATAAGTTCTGAAAAGAAGATTTATTTAAGAATGATAATGGGATCACGAATCGCTTCTTTTCTTGTTCTCCAACATAGACTGCAAAATAACCCTTTGGTACATCTGACATTGTAGAACTTGTGTACCTGGCAGTTAAGGAAGATCTTCGTAGAATTTGTTTAGCTTGGTTAATAAGAGGCATACGGATAGCCATAGATCTGAAGAATGAATATGAAATTATGATCTCTTGAGGACCTGATAATTGAAGAAATCTCAGATAGTTGAGCTTAGTAGTTTTGATGAGTATCAGATGAATTGCAAGTGTATATATAGATGCACTTTGTAAGTTGATTACATTTCGACAAGAACATGAGTGGTGCAAGTACCTTACTTGTGGGGTTAGTGATAAACAATAGTACATGGCATACATGACTCTGTTTTGCAACTCAACATTTAGGAGATTACGTAGGGATTTATAGCCATTAGTCTGATTCCGTGGTTCATTAGATGGCTTATTAGGACTGTTCAAGAAAATGTTTCAGACATTTAAGATATGAATATATCCAACAGATGTAGTTGGCGTAGACAGCTATTTATGTAATTACTGGGGCAATATGCATCCAACTGCTAATGTGGAGAGGGTATTGAAACAGTCAATTTAAGAAGATACATTGGCATTTTGTTACACATGGTTCTGCCTCCTAACAACAACACAATAAATTATGTAGGGTTTTTGTTTCTATTTCATTTTGCAACAGTGACAAGTCTTGACAATCTTGTTTCTCTTACCTTATGGTACTGCTAAACTCTGATTGAAAAAATCGTCAGTGTGACTTGCAGTTTAAGTTCTTTCAATCGTGAAAATAGACTTTGTAAATGCTTAGACATTTGAAACAAAGTTCATTGTAATTATGTAAAAGTTATCATATAGAAATCTGAAAATCTCTGCTGCAGTAGCCATTTTGATCTTGGGCATGAAAATTCTTACTGCAGAATAAAAGGCCTTCTTTAGTGCAAGGATTTTCGTATTTGCAGAGAGATTTTCATGTGGGGATGATCGTTTTACTGATGTGTAAAAGAATCGACATTGCTTGAATTTCGCAAGTAAAAGATATTTTACGACTTGAAGGAAAATTTGATGTTTTGTCAAAATCCTAACATTTGGTTGCTCAGTTCTTTGTTACCTCTATATATCACTAATGAACTTTTAACAACTGCGTAAAACTATATTTTCCAGATTTCACATCTCTGCAAATGGGACTTTCTTATAGATTTTGCTGAATGTTTCAACTGGAAAAATTCTTACAGAGAAACCCTAGTTATTACTTCAGGGCAAAAAATTTCAACAAAAAATTTCTTATATAAAAGAAAGTACAGCCAACCCTAGTCATTACTTTAGGGCAATAAAACAATGAAAAATTGTCTACAAAAATGTGTGATGATCAATTCTGTACATGTTGGAGTCAGTAGAAACTAGAAAAGGCCTGACTCATAATCCCCCTAAACGAGAAGTGAGATCAAGAAAAATATCCTCTCTGCATGGTATTGTAAGTCCATCATTTGGATGATGAAAGCCATATTCTTCCTCTGCTTGACTCAACAAGTTCTGAAAAGAAGATTTATTTAAGAATGATAATGGGATCACGAATCGCTTCTTTTCTTGTTCTCCAACATAGACTGCAAAATAACCCTTTGGCACATCTGACATTGTAGAACTTGTGTGACTGGCAGTTAAGGACGATCTTCGAAGAATTTGTTTAGCTTGGTTAATAAGAGGCATACGGATAGCCATAGATCTGAAGAATGAATATGAAATAATGATCTCTTGAGGACTTGATGATTGAAGAAATCTCAGATAGTTGAGCTTAGTAGTTTTGATGAGTATCAGATGAATTGCAAGTGTATATATAGTTTTGATAATGAACATGAGTGGTGCAAGTACCTTACTTGTGGGGTTAGTGATGAACAATAGTACATGAAGCACATGGCTCTGTTTTACAACTCAACATTAAAGCGATTACGTAGGGATTTATAGCCATTAGTCTGATTCAGTGGTTGATTAGCTGGCTTATTAGGACTGTTGAAGAACATGTTTCAGACATTTAAGATATGAATATATCCAACAGATGTAGTTGGCGTAGACAGCTATTTATGTAATTACTGGGGCAATATGCATCCAACTGCTAATGTGGAGAGGGTATTGAAACAGTCAATTTAAGAAGATACATTGGCATTTTGTTACACATGGTTCTGCCTCCTAACAACAACACAATAAATTATGTAGGGTTTTTGTTTCTATTTCATTTTGCAACAGTGACAAGTCTTGACAATCTTGTTTCTCTTACCTTATGGTACTGCTAAACTCTGATTGAAAAAATCGTCAGTGTGACTTGCAGTTTAAGTTCTTTCAATCGTGAAAATAGACTTTGTAAATGCTTAGACATTTGAAACAAAGTTCATTGTAATTATGTAAAAGTTATCATATAGAAATCTGAAAATCTCTGCTGCAGTAGCCATTTTGATCTTGGGCATGAAAATTCTTACTGCAGAATAAAAGGCCTTCTTCAGTGCAAGGATTTTCGTATTTGCAGAGAGATTTTCATGCGGGGATGATCGTTTTACTGATGTGTAAAAGAATCGACATTGCTTGAATTTCGCAAGTAAAAGATATTTTACGACTTGTTGGAAAATTTGATGTTTTGTCAAAATCCTAACATTTGGTTGCTCAGTTCTTTGTTACCTCTATATATCACTAATGAACTTTTAACAACTGCGTAAAACTATATTTTCCAGATTTCACATCTCTGCAAATGGGACTTTCTTATAGATTTTGCTGAATGTTTCAACTGGAAAAATTCTTACAGAGAAACCCTAGTTATTACTTCAGGGCAAAAAATTTCAACAAAAAATTTCTTATATAAAAGAAAGTACAGCCAACCCTAGTCATTACTTTAGGGCAATAAAGCAATGAAAAAATGTCTACAAAAATGTGTGATGATCAATTCTGTACATGTTGGAGTCAGTAGAAACTAGAAAAGGCCTGACTCAGAATCCCCCTAGGCGAGAAGTGAGATCAAGAAAAATATCCTCTCTGCATGGTATTGTAAGTCCGCCATTTGGATGATGAAATCCGTATTCTTCTTCTGCTTGACTCAACAAGTTCTGAAAAGAAGATTTATTTAAGAATGATAAGGGGATCACAAATCGCTTCCTTTCTTGTTCTCCAACATAGACTGCAAAATAACCCTTTGGTACATCTGACATTGTAGAACTTGTGTGCCTGGCAGTGAAGGAAGACCGTCGAAGAATTTGTTTAGCTTGGTTAATAAGAGGCATACGGATAGCCATAGATCTGAAGAATGAATATGAAATAATGATCTCTTGAGGACTTGATAATTGAAGAAATCTCAGATAGTTGAGCTTAGTAGTTTTGATGAGTATCAGATGAATTGCAAGTGTATATATAGATGCACTTTGTAAGTTGATTAAATTTCGACAAGAACATGAGTGGTGCAAGTACCTTACTTGTGGGGTTAGTGATAAACTATAGTACATGGCACACATGACTCTGTTTTGCAACTCAACCTTAAGGAGATTACGTAGGGATTTATAGCCATTAGTCTTATTCTGTGGTTCATTAGATGGCTTATTAGGACTGTTCAAGAACATGTTTCAGACGTTTAAGATATGAATATATCTGACAGATGTAGTTGGCGTAGACTACATGTAATAACTGTGGCAATAGGCATCCAACTGCTAATGTGGAGAGGGTATTGAAACAGTCAATTTAAGAAGATACATTGGCATTTTGTTACACATGGTTCTGCCTCCTAACAACAACATAAGAAATTATGTAGGGCTTTTGTTACAAGTCTTCTTGTTTCTCTTACTGCTAAACTCTGATTGAAAAAGAAGATCGGCTACTTGAAGCTGTATGCAGAACTTATTGCATAGATGGTTTTACTTGTCACTGGCTTACCTAACTAGATAAACTGGCTGCCACTAGGAAACAACTTAAGGTTATTCCCAAACTGATCAAGGCTTAGTGCACAACTTTGGTCAAAATTTTCGAGGGTCATGTGACTCAGACTCCCGTACTGAGCATTTAGTTCTGTATTCAAATCTGAGGAATCCAACCATTGGATTCGATAAGAATTACCAAATAAGATTCAACCATTGAATTTTAAAAATGTCCCAATACAGATATATTTGGTTGCTTTGTCGTTTTTAACCTGTGGCAATGATAAAACTTATTAACTGCATCAACATTTAAATTCAAGGTTTAACATATCTGAAAAAGTTTGTTGTTTAAGAATGCAAACAGTGACAAGATATAATGTCATGAAACTGCAGAATATTTCATTGAAATATTTCTTACAGAAATGAAAGTACAGTCAACCCTAACTACAAGGGGAAAAATAGTATAAGAAAAAATGTGCGACCATCGCTTCTGTACTAATTGTAGTTAGCATTAAATTTTGGAGCGTCAATCCTAATTCATAATGTCCATAAGCGCGAAGTGAGGTCCAAGAACATATCTTCACTGCAAGGTATTGTAAGTCCACCTGTAGGATGATTATAGCCGTATTCTTCCTCAGCTTGACTTAACAAGTCTTGAAAAAATGATTTGCTTAAGAATGAAACTGGAATCATGAACCTCTTCTTCTCTTTTATTCCCACATATACTGCAATGTGACCCTTTGGTACATCTAAGACATCTCTAGGTGCATTCTTGGCAGAATAGGATGATCTTCGAAGTATTTGTTTAGCATGATTGATAAGAGGCATACGGATGGCCATGGACCTGGAGGATGGCACTTAAGACTTGAGGATTGAAGAAACCGCAGACAGTAGAGCTTGATATTTGCGCATACTTTTAAATGAACTGCAACTCTGCGATTGAATATATAGATGCACTTTGTCAGTTAAGTTTTTTGAACAAAAGTAGAAGTGGTTAGAGTGTCTTTTTCAAGGGCCCAGTGGTAAGCAATATCATATGGAATGTACAACATCAAGAAGATAATATTAAGAACTGGGCAACTGTGAGCTGACAGGACCGGATCCCTGCATGACTCAATGTCATGATTCATGAAGTTTTCAATTTGAGAAGAAACAAAGGCATCTTGCTGCACTTGGTTCTGTCTCCTATCAACTGCAGAAGAAGTCTTGTAGGGCTTGTTATACCAATCTTTAGATGTGGACATGGCAAAATCTTTGCGAAGCAAAAATAACTAATTTAAGCACTGCTACAGTTCTTTGAATGATCATCAAAAAAATCGGCTATTTGAAGTACAATGGAATAAGTTAAACGCCAGTTATGTATACTATGCATTTTAAAGGAAACTGTTAAAGCACATGGTATTGGAACCTAGCATAGCTGCATAGGCTGTTTGTTTTTGCGCCTGCCAACACACTGCAATTTGAATTTTTGTCTATTACGAAATGGAAGACTGGAACTCTCCTAAGATGCTCATTCCATAGATGATGAATACATGGTTGGTTGGTTTATAACGATACAAGTTGTAATAACTGATTAACAGTTTCTTTTTACGGTGATTATCAAGATGTTTTTATAAATTCTGTTTTGTAAATTAACGATGTGGATAAAAATACTGTTGGATCTCTATATTCAAAATCCGTATCTGTATTCTGTGGTTGATTTGCTGCTTATTAAGACTGTTCAGGAACATGTTTCAGACATATAAGATATGAAAATATACGACGTAGACATCTATTTATGTAATTACTGGGGCAATATGCATCCAACTGCTAATGTGGAGAGGGTATTGAAACAGTCAATTTAAGAAGATACATTGGAATTTTGTTACACATGGTTCTGCCTCCTAAAAACAACATAAGAAATTATGTAGGGCTTCTGATGAGTTGGTCATCAAAGGCGGTTACATATATAATTCTAACAACTGGTAATCAACTTGGTTATATTCGCGTTGATAGCTGAATATTTTTAGTTCATTTTGCAACAGTGACAAGTCTTGACAAAGCAATTCTTGTTTCTCTTATCTTATGGTATTGCTAAAGTACTCTCTTAACTGAGAAAGAAGATCGGCTACTTGTTGCTGTATGCAAAACTTATTGCATAGATAAAACTAAAATTGTATAAATCGGATAAAACTTAAAAGCAGTTTTTAAACATTACAAATATTTCACATCAGTATGAGGGTACAAAGACATAAAAAGTAATATTTGATTATTAACAGGACATTAAATTTGCGGATAAACACATGTGAATAATTAAAGGCAAAAAATCTAGAACAAACGTTTTCTGTAGCGAACTTATTGTGGTATTTAGCGCAGTAAGACAATATTTAGCGTAGTAAGACAAAATACACTAAACATCCTTGTCCGGTAAGTGTGACTTATCTTGGATTCACAAAAAAAACACTTAACATGTCTTACCACGCTTAATACACATGGTAAGTCTGCTATATCAAACACTTGCCGGGGATCAGGACCCCTAACTAAATTTTTTTATTTAAAACTTGTGTATAAGATTACTTCAAACAAAGTACAATTTGAATGTTTGTCTATTACGAAATGGAAGACCAGAACTCTCCTATGTTACTGATTCCAGTTGGTTTAGTTCTTTATCTAAACTATAAATCTCTATAAACTATGCAAAATTCATGAGTACCTGACTGAGAAACCTAGGTTTTAAATTCTAACTAGTTCAGAGTTCTTTTCACAGTATCAAGTATCGGAACATCAACTTTAGCATTGTAAACAACTATGTATGTAACTAATTAACAGTTCCTTTTTTACGGTGATTATCAAGATGTTTTTATAACTTCTGTTCTGTAAATTAACGATGTGGATAACATAGAAATATTGTTCACATTTTGGAATTAGTTTTAGGTACACTTGTACTTTCTTCCCAAGACAAGACATTTGTTTATAGAAATATTGTTCACATTTTGGAATTAGTTAAGAGTTTTGCTGTTTATGTCGGAGAAACTGTAAGGAAGACATTCATAGTTCCATTATCATATTTAAAGCATCGTTCATTTCAAGAGTTATTAAGGGGGGCTGAAAAAGAGTTTGGCTACGATCATCCTATTGGATGTCTTACAATCCCGTGGACTGTGGAAAAATTTGTCAGTGTGACTTGTAGTTTAAGTTCCTTCAAATCGTGAAAATAGACATAGTAAATGCTTAGACATTTGAAACAAAATTCATTGTAATTATGTAAAAGTTATCATACAGAAATCTGAAAATCTCTGCTGCAGTAGCCATTTTGATCTTAGGCATGAAAATTCTTACTGCAGAAGAAAAGGCCTTCTTTATTGCAAGGATTTTCGTATTTGAAGAGATATTTCCATGCGGGGATGATCGTTTCACTGATGTGTAAAAGAATCAACATTGCTTGAAATTTGCAAGTAAAAAATATTTTAGGACTTGTTGGAAAATTTGAAGTTTTATCAAAATCCTAACATTGGTTGCTCAGTTCTTTGTTACCTCTACTCTATATCACTAATGAACTTTTAACAACTGCGTAAAACTTTATTTTCCACATTTCATATCTCTGCAAATGGGACTTTCTTATAGATTTTGCTGAATGTTTCAACTGGAAAAATTCTTACAGAGAAACCCTAGTTATTACTTCAGGGCAAAAAATTTCTTAGAGATCAAGTTGCTGAAAATTTCAATAAAAAAATTTCTTATATAAAAGAAAGTACAGCCAACCCGAGTCATTACTTTAGGGCAATAAAGCAATGAAAAAATGTCTACAAAAATATGTGATGATCAATTCTGTACATGTTGGAGTCAGTAGAAACTAGAAAAGGCCTGACTCATAACCCCCCTAAGCGAGAAGTGAGATCAAGAAAAATATCCTCTCTGCATGGTATTGTAAGTCCACCATTTGGATGATGAAAGCCATATTCTTCCTCTGCTTGACTCAATAAGTTCTGAAAAGAAGATTTATTTAAGAATGATAATGGGATCACGAATCGCTTCTTTTCTTGTTCTCCAACATAGACTGAAAAATAACCCTTTGGTACATTTGACATTGTAGAACTTGTGTACCTGGCAGTTAAGGAAGATCTTCGTAGAATTTGTTTAGCTTGGTTAATAAGAGGCATACGGATAGCCATAGATCTGAAGAATGAATATGAAATTATGATCTCTTGAGGACCTGATAATTGAAGAAATCTCAGATAGTTGAGCTTAGTAGTTTTGATGAGTATCAGATGAATTGCAAGTGTATATATAGATGCACTTTGTAAGTTGATTACATTTCGACAAGAACATGAGTGGTGCAAGTACCTTACTTATGGGGTTAGTGATAAACAATAGTACATGGCACACATGACTCTGTTTTGCAACTCAACATTAAGGACATTACGTAGGGATTTATAGCCATTAGTCTGATTCTGTGGTTCATTAGATGGCTTATTAGGACTGTTCAAGAACATGTTTCAGACATTTAAGATATGAATATATCCGATAGATGTAGTTGGCGTAGACAGCTATCAATTAATGTAGTTACTGGGGCAATATGCATCCAACTGCTAATGTGGAGAGGGTATTGAAACAGTCAATTTAAGAAGATACATTGGCATTTTGTTACACATGGTTCTGCCTCCTAACAACAACATAATAAATTATGTAGGGTTTTTGATGAGTTGGTCATTAAATTCGGTTACATAATTCTAAAAACTGGTCATAAGAAATTATGTAGGGTTTTTGTTACAAGTCTTCTTGTTTCTCTTACTGCTAAACTCTGATTGAAAAAGAAGATCGGCTACTTGAAGCTGTATGCAGAACTTATTGCATAGATGGTTTTACTTGTCACTGGCTTACCTAACTAGATAAACTGGCTGCCACTAGGAAACAACTTAAGGTTATTCCCAAACTGATCAAGGCTTAGTGCACAACTTTGGTCAAAATTTTCGAGGGTCATGTGACTCAGACTCCCGTACTGAGCATTTAGTTCTGTATTAAAATCTGAGGAATCCAACCATTGGATTCGATAAGAATTACCAAATAAGCTTCAACCATTGAATTTTAAAAATGTCCCAATACAGATATATTTGGTTGCTTAGTCGTTTTTAACCTGTGGCAATGATAAAACTTATTAACTGCATCAACATTTAAATTCAATGTTTAACATATCTGAAAAAGTTTGTTGTTTAAGAATGCAAACAGTGACAAAATATAATGTCATGAAACTGCAGAATATTTCATTGAAATATTTCTTACAGAAATGAAAGTACAGTCAACCCTAACTATAAGGGGAAAAATAGTATAAGAAAAAATGTGCGACCATAGCTTCTGTACTAATTGTAGTTAGCATTAAATTTTGGAGCGTCAATCCTATTCATAATGTCCATAAGCGCGAAGTGAGGTCCAAGAACATATCTTCACTGCAAGGTATTGTAAGTCCACCTGTAGGATGATTATAGCCGTATTCTTCCTCAGCTTGACTTAACAAGTCTTGAAAAAACGATTTGCTTAAGAATGAAACTGGAATCATGAACCTCTTCTTCTCTTTTATTCCCACATATACTGCAATGTGACCCTTTGGTACATCTAAGACTTCTCTAGGTGCATTCTTGGCAGTATAGGATGATCTTCGAAGTATTTGTTTAGCATGATTGATAAGAGGCATACGGATGGCCATGGACCTGGAGGATGGCACTTAAGACTTGAGGATTGAAGAAACCGCAGACAGTAGAGCTTGATATTTGCGGATACTTTTAAATGAACTGCAACTCTGCGATTGAATATATAGATGCACTTTGTCAGTTAAGTTTTTTGAACAAAAGTAGAAGTGGTTAGAGTGTCTTTTTCAAGGGCCCAGTGGTAAGCAATACCATATGGAATGTACAACATCAAGAAGATAATATTAAGAACTGGGCAACTGTGAGCTGACAGGACCGGATCCCTGCATGACTCAATGTCATGATTCATGAAGTTTTCAATTTGAGAAGAAACAAAGGCATCTTTCTGCACTTGGTTCTGTCTCCTATCAACTGCAGAAGAAGTCTTGTAGGGCTTGTTATACCAATCTTTAGATGTGGACATGGCAGAATCTTTGCGAAGCAAAAATAACTAATTTAAGCACTGCTACAGTTCTTTGAATGATCATCAAAAAAATTGGCTATTTGAAGTACAATGGAATAAGTTAAACGCCAGTTATGTATACTATGCATTTTAAAGGAAACTGTTAAAGCACATGGTATTGGAATCTAGCATAGCTGCATAGGCTGTTTGTTTTTGCGCCTGCCAACACACTGCAATTTGAATTTTTCATAGGTGACGAATACATGGTTGGTTGGTTTATAACGATAAAAGTTGTAATCTAGTGACAATACAGTTTAATTCTTGATCTAAACTATATATCTCTACAAACTATGCAAAATTCACGCTGTACCTAACAGAGAAACCTAGGTTTTAAATTCTAAATAGTTCAGAATTCCTTTCACAGTATCAAGCACTGAAACTTCAACTTTGGCATTTTAAACAACTATGTATATAACTGATTAACAGTTTCTTTTTACGGTGATTATCAAGATGTTTTTATAAATTCTGTTTTGTAAATTAACGATGTGGATAACATAGATATATAGGTCACTTTCTGGAATTAGTTTTAGGTACTCTTGTACTTTCTTCCCAAGACAAGACATTTGTTTTTTCTTACATTTTCCTTGGATCCATCATTCTTTTTTGTAAATACTCATTTGCATTCCTTCAGATTAATTGTCTAGACTTGATGGCCACTCAACTGTATATATTTGCACACACAAGCAGATACACCTCCAATAACTCATTTACTCAGTCTAAGTTGATCCCTACATCATATTGAAGAGTAGTTATCGGAAAGTACGTGCCTAGCTTCCGTTTATTTACATACCTAAGTAAGATACATATATCATGGCAATCCGCCTTCCAGGGTTTAAAAGTAGAGATGTACCAAAAGGCCACTTTGCTGTTTACGTGGGAGAAAATGAAAGGAAGAAATTTATAGTCCCATTATCATATCTGAGGCATCATGCGTTCCAGAAATTGTTAGGGCGAGCGGAAGAAGAGTTTGGCTATGATCATCCAATGGGGTGCCTTACAATTCCTTGCAATGAGGAGACTTTCATCAATGTGACCTGCAGTTTGAGATCCCACAAATCACGAGGCTATAGATTATAGTGTAAATCCTTAGATTCAGCCTTTAAAAATCAATTTTGTTAAACGTTTAAAGTTACTGTAAAATTGGTAAATAAATCAGATCTTTATTCATGTTATATAACTGCTAAATCAGCTGTTTAGTCACTACGTTACTATATATGCAACTCTTAATGAACAAGAATCTGTCTAAGCAGAATGAGCGGCCAGTAAGTCATCTTTCAGTGCATTTGTTAAGAACGAAAATGATTGAGCCAAGTTCATATTTTAAAATTCGCTAACACTTCCAAGTACATCCATTTAACGCTCTGTCAAGCTTTCATCAAAGCACATACATATGTGTTTGTGATTTAATCTGAGAGTGTGATGATCATGAAGTATCTATTGCTTTTCCTTAAGATATCGATTTCAAAATTCAAAAAGGCACAATATTATTACAACAAATGAGGCATTTGTTATAAATAACAATATTATAAACTTCTTAACACCATGCAATTTTCTTTACCATCATGTTAATGATCAATATAAGAGTAACTTGATTTTTTTAAACTTCTTTTTGGCTTTCAAGAAAATGCAGTGTGCTTTAAGTATGAAAAAGGTAATTTTTGAACTCTTTCTTTACTCTTATGGAGCATAAACAGGTGATTACCTGTAATCCAAGCAAGATAATGGGGTACAAACTACGGAAGGTACATCGAGTTCTAGTAAATAATTTGGAGAAATCTTAAGAACATGACGTCCAAGCGTGATAATGGGGTATAAACTAGGGTATCTACCGGCTAGAAAAGCTTCCTTCTTTCCTTATTATTCAGTAAATTGATTCCTAAAAATATCAATTTATTCAGATGGGTTTTCTAACAAGATGAACTTGCTGCATTATACACATTTCTTTCTATGGGTTGCAGATTGCAAGGTTAGGCTAATGAAATTTCTATGGTTTATGATTTCAGATTCTCTTGGAAGCTTGTCAGATTTTCAATTTTGTGCAAGAGAGGAGCATAAGATAATTAACAGAATGGAGTTTTAAGTATGATAAATCAGGAACAAACTAATCAATTTATTGATTTTTTTTAGGAAATATCAGGAAGCTGATGCTGATATACAATGTAAGACAGCTACCGGCTAGAAAAGCTTGAATATTAATACAATTAATAATCAAGTGGAGTTTTAAGATTCAGTCTATAAGTAGGTCCAGTGATGATTCGAGGACTGTTATATCTGCAGGGGAATCAAAACAAGATGGTAAATCCTATGTTACTGGCATTATAAATATACATTACAATTTATTAATACGTCTTTATGTTCGTTATGAATGTTAATAATACCTATGAGTGGCGGGATTCTATAACAGCATAAAGTTGACAGTAAAAGGAAATATCATAATTAACTTTTGCTGTCGTTTTTCTAATAATTTATGTTCCTGTATAACCTCCATAAACAACAAAAATGGCCATTTAGTAACCGGGAGATCCTAGGTTCTGTTAGTTGCCTTAAGTTAAGAAACTGTCCCCCGAATATGCATTTCCTTTGGATTCACCGTGCTGTTTTTTAACTTCACCTGTAATATTTTTCCAGACAAAACTATTTATACAGAAAGGCAATCCTCGTCACGACTCATCTCATCTCGTACTCATTCAATTTATTATTTATCAGATTGCAAATATCTGTGAACAAGATTGTTCCACTGATTCATCAGCAGTAGGTATCATACATACTTAAGGCATGTATTGAAAAATGAAGCCCAATCATAAAAATTTAGGTATGAATGAAAAGATGATGCCAGACATGAAATTCTATCTGATCCTCAATTATCTGACACAATCTAATTAAAATGAAATTAAATTGAAAGGTTGGAGATCATTTTGGTAATTTCCGCAAAAAAATTTAACTTCTTTAAAAATCCTACCATTGACTTCCATACGGAGAAAACTATGAATGCTAAAGTACCAAATTGGATATAACATTTATTTAAAAATACAGTAAATGTCTTCCAGTAAA
This sequence comes from Apium graveolens, assembly GCF_009905375.1. Classification (NCBI taxonomy): domain Eukaryota; kingdom Viridiplantae; phylum Streptophyta; class Magnoliopsida; order Apiales; family Apiaceae; genus Apium; species Apium graveolens. The sequence goes on from NC_133655.1 coordinate 1,803,541, forward strand.
GAAATGTCTGCAAATTGGACTTTCTTATAGATCAAGTTGCTGAAAATTTCAACAAAAAACTTTCTTAAAGAAAATGTCTACAAAAATGTGTGATGATCAATTCTGTACATGTTGCAGTCAGTAAAAAGGCTGAAGCATCAATCCTGCCTCATAATCCCCCTAAACGAGAAGTGAGATCAAGGAATATATCCTCTCTGCATGGTATTGTAAGTCCACCATTTGGATGATGAAAACCATATTCTTCCTCGGCTTGACTTAACAAGTTCTGAAAAGAAGAAATGTTTAAGAATGATAATGGAATCACAAATCGCTTTTTTTCTTGTTCTCCAACATAGACTGCACAATAACCTTTTGGCACATCTGACCCTTTAGAATCTGTGTGCCTGGCACTGAAGGAAGATCGTCGAAGAATTTGTTTAGCTTGATTAATAAGAGGCATACGAATAGCCATGGCTGTCAAAAATGAATGAAAAATAATAATTTCTTGATGACTTGATAATTGAAGAACCTTAGATAGTTGAGCTTAATTGTTTTGATGAGTATCTGAAGAATTGCAAGTGTATATATAGATGCAGTTTGTAAGTGGAATATATCTCGACAAGAACATGAGTGGTGCAGGTACCTTACGTGGGGTTAGTGATAAACAATAGTTCATGGACTGCACATGGCTCTGTTTTGCAACTCAGCATCGAGAAGATAATATGGGGATTTATAGCCATTAGTCTGAAATGAAAAAGCAGTTGTAAATAAAAATACTACTCAGTTGGATCTCTATATTCAAAATCAGTATCTTAATTCTGTGGTTGATTAGCTGCTTATTAAGACTGTTCAGGAACATGTTTCAGACATCTATTTATGTAATTATTGTGGCAATATGCATTGAACTGCTAATGTGGAGAATGAAACCGTCAATTTAGGAAGATACATTGGAATTTTGTTACACATGGTTCTGCCTCCTAAAAACAACATAAGAAATCAGCAATTCTTGTTTCTCTTATCTTATGGTACTGCTAAAGTACTCTCTTTGCTGAAAAAGAAGATCATCTATTTGTTGCTGTAGGCAAAACTTATTAACTCACAAAGTTAGAGTGTCTGCAACACTGAAAATCCTTGTGCGGTAAGTGTGACTTATTGTGGAAAAATTCGTCAGTGTGACTTGCAGTTTAAGTTCCTTCAAATCGTAAAAATACACTTTGTAAATGCTTAGACATTTGAAACAAAGTTCATTGTAATTATGTAAAAGTTATCATATAGAACTCTGAAAATCTCTGCTGCAGTAGCCATTTTGATCTTGGGCATGAAAATTCTTGCTGCAGAATAAAAGGCCTTCTTTAGTGCAAGGATTTTCGTATTTGCACAGAGATTTTCATGTGGGGATGATCATTTTACTGATGTGTAAAAGAATCGACATTGCTTGAAATTCACAAGTAAAAGATATTTTACGACTTGTTGGAAAATTTGAAGTTTTGTCAAAATCCTAACATTTGGTTGCTCAGTTCTTTGTTACCTCTACTCTATATCACTAATGAACTTTTAACAACTGCGTAAAACTATATTTTCCAGATTTCACATCTCTGCAAATGGGACTTTCTTATAGATTTTGCTAATGTTTCAACTGGAAAAATTCTTACAGAGAAACCCTAGTTATTACTTCAGGCAATAATTTCAACAAAAAATTTCTTATAGATCAAGTTGCTGAAAATTTCAACAAAAAAATTTCTTATATAAAAGAAAGTATAGCCAACCCTAGTAATTACTTTAGGGAAATAAAGCAATGAAAAAATGTCTACAAAAATGTGTGATGATCAATTCTGTACATGTTGGAGTCAGTAGAAACTAGAAAAGGCCTGACTCATAATCCCCCTAGGCGAGAAGTGAGATCAAGAAAAATATCCTCTCTGCATGGTATTGTAAGCCCACCATTTGGATGATGAAAGCCATATTTTTCCTCTGCTTGACTCAACAAGTTCTGAAAAGAAGATTTATTTAAGAATGATAAAGGGATCACGAATCGCTTCTTTTCTTGTTCTCCAACATAGACTGCAAAATAACCCTTTGGTACATCTGACATTGTAGAACTTGTGTGCCTGGCAGTTAAGGAAGATCTTCGAAGAATTTGTTTAGCTTGGTTAATAAGAGGCATACGGATAGCCATAGATCTGAAGAATGAATATGAAATAATGATCTCTTGAGGACTTGATGATTGAAGAAATCTCAGATAGTTGAGCTTAGTAGTTTTGATGAGTATCAGATGAATTGCAAGTGTATATATAGATGCACTTTGTAAGTGGATTACATTTCGACAAGAACATGAGTGGTGCAAGTACCTTACTTGTGTGGTTAGTAGACAATAAATGCATTGGCATTTAGGCACACATGGTTCTGCCTCCTAACGACAACATAAGAAACAACAGAATAACAACACATTGGCACTTAGGCACACTATGTAGGGCTTCTTATGAGTTGGTCATCGAAGTCTGTTACATATTTCTAACACTGGCAATCAACTTGGCTGTATTTGCAGTTTTGCAATGATAGCTGGATGTTTCTATATCTACTTGGCTATATGACAAGTCTTACTTTTCTGGCTCTTCTATCACTTTTAACACCATCCTCTCGAACTCTTTAGCATCGAAAAAGCAGGACTGAAAAATGGGAAAAATATAATGAAGAAGCGAGGAATTGAATCTCGAACCTTGTTTCATCAAGAAACGACATTTTCGCTAGGGCTGTAATTCGAGTCGGGCGGCTCGCGAGCTTGCCCGGCTCGAACTCGTTTAAGTGGGCTCGACTCGGCTCGTTTAGTTAAACGAGCCGAGTTCGGACAGAAGTTGCGACTCGTTTAATTACCCGAGCCGGCTCGACTCGACTCGTGAAATTAAACGAGCCGAGTTCGGGTGGAGTTTTTGGCTCGATTAAGTGTAAAATTAAACGAGCCGGCTCGCCCGACTCGTTAATACCGGCTCGTTTAGCTAAACGAGCCGACTCGACTCGACTCGTGAAATTAAACGAGTCGAGTTCGGGTAATGGTTTAGGGTTTAGGCTCGAGTCGAGTTCGAATTATGCCCGGCTCGAAACTCGGCTCGCTCGGCTCGAATTACAGCCCTAATTTTCGCCATCACCAAGGATATAATAAAATGCATTTTGCTCTACCAATTCAGCTACTTCCCCAATAATTTTTAATTACTTTTCTGGCACTTCTATCACTTTTAACACCATCATCTCGAACTCTTTAATATCGAACAAGTAGGAATGAAAAATGGGAAAAATTGAACCTCGAACCTTGTTTCATCGAGAAACTACATTTTCACTAAGGATATATAAATGCATTTTGCTCTACCAATTGAGTTATTTCCCCAATAATTTCCTCCTGCCCGAAGAAAGCTGTCAGTTAAAGCTAAAGCTGCAAACAAACAGAACCGAGCCGAGCCGAGCATAATTTTTTTTTAAACTAGCCGAGCCGAGCCGCGCCGAGCCGAGTTTAAAAACTGAGCCGAAACAAAATGTTCACGATCGACTCGTTTATAAACGAGCTGAGCAAAGCCAAGCCGAACACGAGTTTGCTCACGAACAACCGAGCCGAGCCGAACTCGAGCCGAGTTGAGTTGTACACTAACAGTTCGCATATATTTTTTAATCGACCAGCTTAAGGTATAGTTCGCAAATACTAGTTTCATCTTACAATTATATACCCACACTCACACCCTAGACTTGATTCTTAATCCATTGGTGTATAATTTTATCAATATATTTCACAAGTCAAGTTTTAAGAATAAAATTAATTTTATTTTAAATTATTTAGACATTCATAACTTTAGAAATCGTACATTACTTTTAAATTGTAGATGTCGATTGTCAAAGATATAGTAATTTCTGATATTTCAGTTAAATTGGTTAAAATTAGACTAGACATATAAAATAAAATAAAGAAAGCAAGCCCCTTTAAGTGGTCGAGAAATATAATTATTAAAAACTATTTTATTTTTTTTCTTAAAAATATTATAATGTTATAATTTATTTTAACAACTCATTATTTTAATTTTTTTGAAATTGTAATTTTGGTCGATTTTATCATAGACTCCTCTAATAAAAGTGTGAGATGAAATTTAGAGTTAACTTTAATTAGAAATTATTTGTTAAAATAATCAAGCTCCTGTAATATGTATTAAATTAATTATTTTATTTATTATTAAAACATGTATTAAATTTTAATTAAATTAATCATTTTACTTTAAAATAAGTATTAAATTTTAATTAAAAAATTTAAAATCTTTATACAAGTGAATAGTAAATATTTATTATTTGTTATATATAAAAATTTCATACGAGCCAAGTCGAGTTACCGAGTTCGAGCCGACTCCGAGCTGAACGAGTCGAGTCCGAGCCGAACATACAAATAACTCGGCTCAGCTCATTTAATTAATTTATCAGATTGTAAATTGTTTCTGGAGAGTAATTGTAGCTCAAATTTTCTATACATCCTTCTATCAAAGATAGTATACATCATGGGATTACTTTGCTGAACTTAAAAGTAGAAATTTACCAAAATGCCACTTTGCTGTTTATGTCGGAAAAACTGAAAGGAAGAGATTCATTGTTCCATTATCATATTTAAAACATCGTTCATTCCAAAAGTTGTTAAGGCGGGCTGATGAAGAGTTTGGCTATGATTATCCTATAGGATGTCTTACAATCCCGTGCAACGTGGAAACGTTCATTAGTGTGACTTTCAATTTAGGTTCCTCGAAATAGTGAAACACTTTAAATGCTTAGACTGTTAGACATTTGAAAAATAGTTTGTTGTATGTAAAAATTACATAAAAGTTATCACACCATTCACCGAAGAAATCTAGTATTCAACCATTCATAACTCTTCTGCACTAGTCAAATTCATATGACAATATCTGTGGACAAGAATGTTCCACTGATTCATAAGCCGTAGGTATCATACATACTTAAGGCTAATGCAGATTATGTACGTTGCTGCTATGCCATCTTGCATGCCACATCACTATTCTCTCAACAACGACCTCTAGGACCACATTCTCGTAATTGTCTCTTTTATCCTTCTTGTTAGCTTAAGTACTCTGATAGTATATGGACATGGTTGTCTTTCTCTATTCCTAGTTTGTTGCTTGCTATATGTAAAGGAAGCTGTATGGATTCAAAGGCATTATTGAATGATTATCATTTTGACATTTGTGGTTGTTTCTCATTTTCAGATTTGTATATTGCCCTATTAGTCTTTATGGTATCAGAGCCGTTACATATGCTTATTTGGTTTTGTTTTTAAATTCAACTAATCTGTATCATACTCTTTCATCATCTCTCAATCAGTTTTTATTTCAGATCTAAGAAAGCTTGAGTGTCTGTTTACCCAAAATGGCGAATGGCATGAGATTCACTATTGATTTATCCCTCAGATGGTCCTTTGTCTATAATTATTAAGTTGCCAACAGGGGCCAGTGCAAAGATTACTCATATTGGCAACTTAATATTGAAAAGTGGTCTTGTCTTGAAAAAGGTTCTTTATGTGCCTCAGTTTCAACATAATTTAATGTCTATTCACAGGCTGTCTAAGGACAACTGTGTGGTCCATTTTCACCCAGAAGGATGCTCCATTATTGATGCAGCAACAAAGCGAACACGGGCAAATGGTGCATTTCGAAATGGATTGTATTATCTCAAGGATGAGCTTGTTGTGATCACTGCTAACTCTGTCTCGAAGAAGCCAATATCAGACTATGCATTGTGGCACACATGATTGGGACATGCTTCCATCACCAAATTGAGGTATATACCTTTTCTTAGACACCATCCCTTGCCAGTTGATAAAATATGTGTCACTTGTCTAATGTCTAAGTTTGCTAAACTCTCATTTGACTTGAGTAATTCACATGCTTCTGATAAGTTTCAACTGATACATGTTGACACGTGGGGGCCTTATAGAGTGGCTACAAGAGGAAAATATAAACATTTTCTCACCATAGTTGATGATTACTCTAGAGTTACTTGGGTATATCTCCTACATCAGAAATCAGATTATCTTGCCACCATGAAATCCTTTTGCAACTATGTTGGTATGCACTTCAAACGGAATGTACAAACCATACGGTTTTATAATGTAGCAAAGTTTGGTAATGTCAACTGTCGACAGTTCTATGCAGACAATGGAATAATACACCAAACCTCATGTGTCAATCAACCATAGCAAAATGCTCGTGTGGAACGACGTCATAGATATGTGCTTGAAGTTGCTAGATGCCTTCGTTTTCAAGCTGGTCTGCCATTGGAACACTGGGGTGAGTGTGTCCTTGCTGCTGTTTATTTGATTAATCGACTTCCAACACCAGTTTTGGAGAATAAAACACCATAAGAGACCTTGTTTGACGAACCACCGGATTATGATCGTGTAAAAGCCTATGGGTGCCTTTTCTTTGCTGCGAACCCATCTCAAAATGGTGATAAATTCGGCCCAAGGGGAGTCCTGTGTGTCTTTGTTGGATACCCGTTTAATCAAAAGGGCTATACTCTGTTGGATTTGACAACCAAGAAGACATTTGTCTCTCGTGACGTGATCTTTCATGAGTCGATTTTTCCTCTCAATAGTGCAAGTTCAGATTCTTATATACAACCTACGCCTGTGAAGATGCCTCAGCCTAGTGCCTACTGCCATGATGATATAGTGTTTGAGGATGTGCAGCCAACTGATGAGACAAAAAACAATGATTCATACACATCACCACCCGAATAGGAGATCCTCTCGAGTCTTTCATAAGCCTGCTTGGTTGGGAGATTATGTGAACAGTGTGCACACAACTGCAAATGCTGTAAGCGTTGTTGACATGGTGATAAATGATCATTTCCAGTGTTTCTCAGCAAACTTGACAATTAACAATGATCCTACCAGTTTTAAACAAGCTGTGCAAAGCGAGAATTGGAGAGAACCATGAATAGTGAGTTAACAGCCTTGGAAGAGAACAACACTTGGAAAATTACTAAACATCCCCCAGGCAGGAAAGCCATTGGATGCAAGTGGCTCTTCAAAACTAAGTACAATCCTGATGGAACGATTGAAAGATACAAATCAAGGCTCGTGGTTCTGGGATGTAAACTGATTTGTGGCATTGATTATGCAGAGACATTCGCACACCAGTGGCGAAATTAACAACAGTTCATGCTCTCTTAGCTATGGCTGCAATACAAGGCTAGGCAACAGTGCAAATGGACGTGTCTAACGCATTCCTGAACGGAGATCTTAATGAAATTTTCTATATGAAATTTCCCTAAGGGTACAGTGGCATGGGATTGCGAATTATTGCTGAGTCTGTCCATACTGCAAATTGGTCAACTGGCGAATGGGTGTGTCAACTGGCGAATGGGTGAGTCAGACAAGTGGCACGCCACTCACAAATCCTCATCCTTATCAAAGACTCGTTGGAAAACTTATATACTTGACAGTGACACGTCCAGATATTGTGTTTGCTGTGCACATCTTGAGCCAACCATCTTCAGGCAACAATGAAATTACTTCGATATTTGGGAGACAATCCGTCTCAAGGTGTTCTCTTGTCATCTGCATCTCGCCCCTCAATACAAGCATACTCAGACAGTGATTGGGCGGATTGTCCGGTAACTCGTCGATCAACATCTGGTTTTTGTTTGCTTTTGGATGACTCAGGGCAATCCCGCCTTTGGGGAATCCCTCCTTTGAAGTGAAAGATGCAAAAGATCATCAGAAAGGATACAACCCCTTTCTCTTTATGATATTCCAGCCTTGGCAAACAAAGAAACAACAAGTTGTAGCTCGTTCGGTATCGCTCCATGGCACTTACAGCATCTGAAAAAACGTGGTTATCTACTCTCCTGAAAGACATGGGCCTCTCCTCCTTACCATCTGCAGTTCTGCATTGTGATAACATGGCAGCACTCACTATTACAGCCAACCCAGTGATGCATGCTAGAAACAAACACATTGAAGGTGTTCTCTTGTCATCTGCATCTCGCCCCTCAATACAAGCATACTCAGACAGTGATTGGGCGGATTGTCCGGTAACTCGTTGATCAACATCTGGTTTTTGTTTGCTTTTGGATGACTCAGGGCAATCCCGCCTTTGGGGAATCCCTCCTTTGAAGTGAAAGATGCAAAAGATCATCAGAAAGGATACAACCCCTTTCTCTTTATGATATTCCAGCCTTGGCAAACAAAGAAACAACAAGTTGTAGCTCGTTCGGTATCGCTCCATGGCACTTACAGCATCTGAAAAAACGTGGTTATCTACTCTCCTGAAAGACATGGGCCTCTCCTCCTTACCATCTGCAGTTCTGCATTGTGATAACATGGCAGCACTCACTATTACAGCCAACCCAGTGATGCATGCTAGAAACAAACACATTGAAGGTGTTCTCTTGTCATCTGCATCTCGCCCCTCAATACAAGCATACTCAGACAGTGATTGGGCGGATTGTCCGGTAACTCGTCGATCAACATCTGGTTTTTGTTTGCTTTTGGATGACTCAGGGCAATCCCGCCTTTGGGGAATCCCTCCTTTGAAGTGAAAGATGCAAAAGATCATCAGAAAGGATACAACCCCTTTCTCTTTATGATATTCCAGCCTTGGCAAACAAAGAAACAACAAGTTGTAGCTCGTTCGGTATCGCTCCATGGCACTTACAGCATCTGAAAAAACGTGGTTATCTACTCTCCTGAAAGACATGGGCCTCTCCTCCTTACCATCTGCAGTTCTACATTGTGATAACATGGCAGCACTCACTATTACAGCCAACCCAGTGATGCATGCTAGAAACAAACACATTGAAGTGGATTGTCACTTCATACGCGACAAAGTAAAGGCATGCGATATTAAAACTTCTCATGTGCCTTCTGGGTCTCAACATGCAGACATACTAACAAAGCCACTCTCAGTGACCTCTACCCCTGCGTCTCCAGCTTAGCCTGAAGGGGAGTAATGGAGATTATGTACGTTGCTGCTGTGCCACCTTGCATGCCACATCACTATTCTCTCAAAAACCACCTCTAGGACCACATTCTCGTAATTGTCTCTTTTATCCTTCTTGTTAGCTTAAGTACTCTGATAGTATAAGGACATGGTTGTCTTTCTCTATTCCTAGTTTGTTGGTTGCTATATGTAAAGGAAGATGTATGGATTAAAGGCATTATTGAATGATCATAATTTTGACGTTAAGGCATGTATTAAAAAATGAAGCCCAAACATAAAAATTAAGGCATGAATGAAAAGATGATGCCAGATATGAAATTTTCTATCTGATCCTCAATTATCTAACACAATCTAATTAAAATGAAATTAAATTGAAAGGTTGGAGATTATTTTAGTAATTTCCGTAAAAAAATTTAAGTTATTTAAAAATCCTATCATTGACTTCTATACGGATAAAACGATGAATGCTAAAGTACAAAATTGGATATAACATTAATTTAAAAATACAGTAAATGTCTTCCAGTAAAGAAATGTCTGCAAATTGGACTTTCTTATAGATCAAGTTGCTGAAAATTTCAACAAAAAACTTTATTACTTTAAGGCAAAAAAACAAAGAAAAAATGTCTACAAAAATGTACGATGATCAATTCTGTACATGTTGCAGTCAGTAAAAAGGCTAAAGCATCAATCCTGCCTCATAATCCCCCTAAACGAGAAGTGAGATCAAGGAATATATCCTCTCTGCATGGTATTGTAAGTCCACCATTTGGATGATGAAAACCATATTCTTCCTCTGCTTGACTCAATAAGTTCTGAAAAGAAGATTTATTTAAGAATGATAATGGGATCACGAATCGCTTCTTTTCTTGTTCTCCAACATAGACTTCACAATAACCTTTTGGTACATCTGACCCTTTAGAACCTGTGTGCCTGGCACTGAAGGAAGATCGTCGAATAATTTGTTTAGCTTGATTAATAAGAGGCATACGAATAGCCATGGCTGTCAAGAATGAATGAAAATAGACTTTGTAAATGCTTAGACATTTGAAACAAAGTTCATTGTAATTATGTAAAAGTTATCATATAGAAATCGGAAAATCTCTGCTGCACTAGCCTTTTTGATCTTGGGCATGAAAATTCTTACTGCAGAATAAAAGGCCTTCTTTAGTGCAAGGATTTTTGTATTTGCAGATATATTTTCATTTGGGGATGATCGTTTTACTGATGTGTAAAAGAATCGACATTGCTCAAAATTCGCAAGTAAAAGATATTTTACGACTTGTTGGAAAATTTGAAGTTTTGTCAAACTCCTAACATTTGGTTGCTCAGTTCTTTGTTACCTCTATTCTTTATCACTAATGAACTTTTAACAACTGTGTAAAACTATATTTTCCGGATTTCACATCTCTGCAAATGGGACTTTCTTATAGATTTTGCTGAATGTTTCAACTGGAAAAATTCTTACAGAGAAACCCTAGTTATTACTTTAGGGCAAAAAATTTCAACAAAAAATTTCTTATAGATCAAGTTGCTGAAAATTTTACCAAAAAAATTTCTTATATGAAAGAAAGTACAGCCAACCCTAGTCATTACTTTAGGGCAATAAAGCAATGAAAAAATGTCTACAAAAATGTGTGATGATCAATTCTGTGCATGTTGGAGTCAATAGAAACTAGAAAAGGCCTGACTCATATTTCTGATTCCGCAAGTATCATTGAGCAGTCCACAAGGACCCCTAAAACTCAAAACCCTACAACAGAATCTCACTCCATTCAGATCACTACTATACGACTGAATGGAGAAAACTTCCTACGCTGGTCTCAGTCTGTTCGCATGTACATCCGTGGCAGGGGTAAAATTGGTTACTTGACAGGGGATAAGAAAGAGCCTGATGCAAAAGATGCCACCTATTCAACGTGGGATGCAGAGAATTCTATGGTTATGACTTGGCTGGTGAATTCAATGGAGGAGGATATAAGTTCCAACTATATGTGCTACCACACAGCAAAGGAGCTTTGGGATAACGTCAATCAGATGTACTCTGATTTAGAAAATCAGTCTCAAGTGTATGAGCTGACTTTGAAGCTTGGAGAAATCCGCCAAGGTGAGGATAATGTTACTAAGTATTTTAATTCCTTAAAACGTCTTTGGCAAGATTTAGATCTATACAATAATTATGAGTGGAAATCTCCAGAGGATTGTAATCACTATAAGAAAACGGTGGAGGATAATCGTATTTTTAAGTTTCTCATTGGTCTTAATGTTGAGTTTGATGAAGGCAGGATAACTGCTAGGAAAGTCGTCGCCTAGTAATGCTTGGAAAAAGGAATCTCATAAGTACAGTTGAGAATTCTGCTCTTGCACTTGATACTAATATTGGACGAGTTGATTCTAAAAGGACTGATGAGAAGCCTCGTATTTGGTGTGATCATTGCAACAAACCACGTCATACACGTGAAACTTGTTGGAAGATTCATGGAAAACCAACAAATTGGAAGGGTTCTCATGAAGGCCGATTCAACCGTTCTCCCGCTGCACACGAGGCAAAATCTGTTACACTTAATGAAGAGCATGTCACTAATCTTTTAAAGCTGTTAAACTCTAATCTAGGCTTATTAACTGCTCCCAATGCTTCTGTTGCGCAAACAGGTAATGAAATAAAAGCCTTATCTTCTTATTTTCCTCATCATTCTACCCCTTGGATCATTGACTCGGGGGCTTCAGATCACATGACCAGTTCTTCTTACTTATTTCATACTTATAATCCTTGTTCTGGTCATGAAAAATTCGTATCGCAGATGGCTCATATTCTGCAATAGCTGGTAAAGGTTTGATTAATCTATCTAAAACCATTTCCCTTAAATCTGTTCTTCATGTCCCAAAACTTGCATGTAATCTCTTGTCAGTTAGTAAGTTATTCAGAGATTCTAATTGCCGTGTTATATTTTGTGAAACTCACTGTATATTTCAGGAGCAGAGTTCGGGGAAGATGATTGGCAGTGCTAAGTTGATAGATGGTCTCTACTATTTTGAAGATGCCTTCAAGAATAAAGAAGCTCGAGGTTTCAGTAGTATCAATTCTATCCCTAATAAAGATCAGATTATGCTTTGGCATTACCGACCAGGACACCCTAGTTTAAGAGATTTGATTGCTCTAAGTTCTTTTGCGAAAGCTGCATATTATCTAAAAATCATAAAACTCTTTATCCTTCCAGACCCTATCAAGCCTCTAAACCATTCTACTTAATACATAGTGATGTTTGGGGTCCCTCTAGAATTAAAACTTATACCGGTAGGAGGTGGTTTGTCACATTTACTGATGATCATACTCGTTTATGTTGGATTTATTTGATGAGTGAAAAATCTGAAGTTGCAGACTTGTTCACGAATTTTTACTCAATGGTGGAAACCCAATTTCAAACTAAAATTGGAATTCTTCGTACTGATAATGGAACCGAGTATTTTAAAAGAGTTCTTACAAGTTTTTTGAAAGAAAAAGGCATTCAACATCAATCTACTTGTGTTGATACGCCTCAACAAAATGGCATCGCAGAGCGAAAAAATAAGCATTTACTTGAAGTTGCACGTGCAATTATGTTTTCTATGCACGTTCCTAAATATCTATGGGGAGAAGCAATTTTAACTGCATCTTACTTAATTAATCGTATGCCTACACGTGTTTTAAACTATGTTACTCCTCTTGAACATTTCAAAAAGTATTTTCCCGAGTCACGTATTTTGTCAGGCATTCCTCTTAAAACATTCGGGTGCACTGTCTATGTTTACATATCCAATAAAGAAAGGTCAAAACTTGATCCTAGGGCTGAAAAATGTGTTTTTATTGGTTATGCCCCAAATAAAAGAGGATATAAGTGCTTTAACCGAAAATCGAGAAAAACCACAATATCTATGGATGTCATTTTTCTCGAACATCAACCGTTTTTTAAAAAGGGTTTACTTCAGGGAGAGGAACAAGAGCAAACAAAAGAAAATTTTTGGGATATGATGCCCACTCCTTTACCTAAAATTGTGGATAATGACATATTATCATATAAAGAGGATCTTGTTATGCCTCTCACTACTGGTAAAACTGGAAATCCTTGCATTGATATTCCAAGTATAACTGATTCTTTAACAGGGGGAGAAATACTATCTAAGGTTCCTATGGAACGGAGTACAGAGCTTCTGGTTTATACAAGGAGGAAAAATTATCAAAAAAGTAGAGAACCAGATATCCCTTCTGCACTAGTCCATTCAACAATCCCGGACATTGAATCTGAAAATACAGGTACTTCACATATGCCTTTACCTAGTGTTGTTAACAGTCCAGCTAGCCTTTCTCCAACTTCTAATAATTTGTCTGATCCAAATATTGCTTCTGATGATCATAATATTCCTATAGCAATCAGGAAAGGAAAGCGTTCATGTACTAATCATCCTTTGTCCAAATATATGTCGTACGGTAAACTCTCAAAAAAACATAGTTCTTTTACATCAAAAATTTCTAATCTGTTTGTGCCCAGAAACATTCAGGAAGCACTTAATGATCCAAATTGTAGACCGGCAGTGATGGAAGAAATGAATGCTCTAAGAAAAAGTGGGACTTGGGAAATTGTTGATCCACCTAAAGATCATAAAATATTTGGATGTAAATGGGTGTTTACGGTAAAATGTAAAGCAGACGGAAGTATAGAGAGATACAAGGTAAGATTGGTTGCAAAAGGGTTTACTCAAACATATGGAGTAGACTATCAAGAGACTTTTGCTCCGGTCGCTAAAATAAACTCTATCCGAATACTATTGTCTCTAGCAGCTAATTTCAATTGGCCTTTACATCAGTTAGACGTCAAGAACACCTTTCTTAACGGAGAATTAGAAGAAAAGGTGTTCATGCGGTTACCTCCTGGATTTGAACAGGTATTGGGTCATGATAAGGTATTAAGATTAAAAAAGTCCTTGTATGGCCTTAAACAATCGTGTACATGGTTTAAGCGCTTTACTAAGGTCGTAAAGGGCTATGGTTACTTTCAAAGCCAAGCTGACCATACACTGTTCTATAAACGGTCTAGGGATGGTAAAATTTCTATTTTAATTGTTTATGTGGATGACATAATTATAACAGGTGATGATCTTGAAGGAATAACATGTTTAAAGAAACGATTATCACAAGACTTTGAGATAAAGGACCTAGGAGAGCTAAAATATTTCCTTGGCATGGAGTTTGCAAGGTCGAGGGAAGGCATCTTTGTCAATCAAAGAAAATACATTCTTGATTTACTCAAGGGGACAGGACTACTAGGTTGCAAAGCTGCTGAGACTCCAGTTGAAACTAATATAAAACTTACACCTGCTAAGCCTGCAGATGTAATCAACAGAGAACAATATCAGCGTCTTGTAGGCAGGCTTATCTATCTATCACATACTCGTCCTGATATAGCTTTTGCTGTGAGTATGGTGAGTCAATTTATGCACTCACCTGGACAAGAACACTTCACCGCAGCCTACCGAATATTAAGATACTTGAAGGGAACGCCTGGAAAAGGTCTTATGTTTAAAAGGCGTGGTAATTTACAGATTGAGGTATACACTGATGCTGATTGGGCAGGAAGTGCCGATGCACGGTCAACATCAGGGTACTGCACCTTTATTGGAGGAAATCTTGTCACCTGGAGAAGCAAAAAACAAAGTGTTGTAGCTCGAAGTAGTGCCGAGGCTGAATTAAGATCTCTTGCAAATGGAATTTGTGAAGCAATATGGATAAAAAGGTTACTGTATGAGTTGAGAATTTCCATTTCAATTCCTATAAAAATCTACTGTGATAATAAAGCTGCCATTTCGATTGCTCATAATCCAGTTCTACTATTCATCTCATCTCATCTCATTCAACTATTCTGTTTTTTAATCCTCGTCACGACTCATCTCATCTCTTACTCATTCAATTTATCAGATTGCAAATTGTTTCTGGCGAGTAATTGCAGCTCTAAATTTCTATACATCTTTCTGCATAAGTATATATCACGGGACTCCACTTTGCTGAACTTAAAGGTAGAAATGTACCAAAAGGCCACTTTGCTGTTTATGTCGGAGAAACTGAAAGGAAGAGATTCATAGTCCCATTATCATATTTAAAGCATCGTTCATTCCAAAAGTTGTTAAGGCGGGCTGAAGAAGAGTTTGGCTATGATCATCCTATGGGATGTCTTACAATCCCGTGCAATGTGGAAACGTTCATTAGTGTGACTTTCAATTTAGGTTCCTCGAAATAGTGAAACACTTTAAATGCTTAGACTGTTAGACATTTGAAACAGAGTTTGTTGTATGTAAAAATTATATAAAAGTTAACACACTGTTCACCGAAGAAATCTAGTATTCAACCATTCATAACTCTGCTGCACTAGTCAAACTCATATGACAATATCTGTGAAAAAGAATGTTCCACTGATTCATAAGCCGTAGGTATTAAAAAATGAAGCCCAAACATAAAAATTAAGGTATGAATGAAAAGATGATGCCAGACATGAAATTCTATCTGATCCTCAATTATCTGACACAATCTAATTAAAATGAAATTAAATTGAAAGGTTGGAGATCATTTCCGCAAAAAAAATTAAGTTCTTTAAAAATCCTACCATTGACTTCTATACGGAGAAAATGATGAATGCTAAAGTACCAAATTGGATATAACATTTATTTAAAAATACAGTAAATGTCTTCCAGTAAAGAAATGTCTGCAAATTGGACTTTCTTATAGAAAAGAAAGTACAGCCAACCCTAGTTATTACTTTAAGGCAAAAAAGCAAAGAAAAAATGTCTACAAAAATGTATGATGATCAATTCTGTACATGTTGCAGTCAGTAAAAAGGCTGAAGCATCAATCCTGCCTCATAATCCCCGTAAACGAGAAGTGAGATCAAGGAATATATCCTCTCTGCATGGTATTGTAAGTCCACCATTTGGATGATTAAAACCATATTCTTCCTCGGCTTGACTTAACAAGTTCTGAAAAGAAGATATGTTTAAGAATGATAATGGAATCACGAATCGCTTTTTCTCTTGTTCTCCAACATAGACTGCACAATAACCTTTTGGTACATCTGACCATTTAGAACCTGTGTGCCTGGCACTGAAGGAAGATCGTCGAAGAATTTGTTTAGCTTGATTAATAAGAGGCATACGAATAGCCATGGCTGTCAAGAATGAATGAAAAATAATAATTTCTTGATGACTTGATAATTGAAGAACCTTAGATAGTTGAGCTTAATTGTTTTGATGAGTATCTGAAGAATTGCAAGTGTATATATAGATGCAGTTTGTAAGTGGAATATATCTCGACAAGAACATGAGTGGTGCAGGTACCTTACGTGGGGTTAGTGATAAACAATAGTTCATGGACTGCACATGGCTCTGTTTTGCAACTCAGCATCGAGAAGATAATATGGGG
Organism: Apium graveolens; assembly: GCF_009905375.1. Classification (NCBI taxonomy): domain Eukaryota; kingdom Viridiplantae; phylum Streptophyta; class Magnoliopsida; order Apiales; family Apiaceae; genus Apium; species Apium graveolens. The sequence continues at coordinate 1,819,942 of NC_133655.1, forward strand.
ATTTATAGCCATTAGACTGAAATGAAAAAGCAGATGTAAATAAAAATACTGTTGGATCTCTATATTCAAAATCCGTATCTGTATTCTGTGGTTGATTTGCTGCTTATTAAGACTGTTCAGGAACATGTTTCAGACATATAAGATATGAAAATATACGACGTAGACATCTATTTATGTAATTACTGGGGCAATATGCATCCAACTGCTAATGTGGAGAGGGTATTGAAACAGTCAATTTAAGAAGATACATTGGAATTTTGTTACACATGGTTCTGCCTCCTAAAAACAACATAAGAAATTATGTAGGGCTTCTGATGAGTTGGTCATCAAAGGCGGTTACATATATAATTCTAACAACTGGTAATCAACTTGGTTATATTCGCGTTGATAGCTGAATATTTTTAGTTCATTTTGCAACAGTGACAAGTCTTGACAAAGCAATTCTTGTTTCTCTTATCTTATGGTATTGCTAAAGTACTCTCTTAACTGAGAAAGAAGATCGGCTACTTGTTGCTGTATGCAAAACTTATTGCATAGATAAAACTAAAATTGTATAAATCGGATAAAACTTAAAAGCAGTTTTTAAACATTACAAATATTTCACATCAGTATGAGGGTACAAAGACATAAAAAGTAATATTTGATTATTAACAGGACATTAAATTTGCGGATAAACACATGTGAATAATTAAAGGCAAAAAATCTAGAACAAACGTTTTCTGTAGCGAACTTATTGTGGTATTTAGCGCAGTAAGACAATATTTAGCGTAGTAAGACAAAATACACTAAACATCCTTGTCCGGTAAGTGTGACTTATCTTGGATTCACAAAAAAAACACTTAACATGTCTTACCACGCTTAATACACATGGTAAGTCTGCTATATCAAACACTTGCCGGGGATCAGGACCCCTAACTAAATTTTTTTATTTAAAACTTGTGTATAAGATTACTTCAAACAAAGTACAATTTGAATGTTTGTCTATTACGAAATGGAAGACCAGAACTCTCCTATATTACTGATTCCAGTTGGTTTAGTTCTTTATCTAAACTATAAATCTCTATAAACTATGCAAAATTCATGAGTACCTGACTGAGAAACCTAGGTTTTAAATTCTAACTAGTTCAGAGTTCTTTTCACAGTATCAAGTATCGGAACATCAACTTTAGCATTGTAAACAACTATGTATGTAACTAATTAACAGTTCCTTTTTTACGGTGATTATCAAGATGTTTTTATAACTTCTGTTCTGTAAATTAACGATGTGGATAACATAGAAATATTGTTCACATTTTGGAATTAGTTTTAGGTACACTTGTACTTTCTTCCCAAGACAAGACATTTGTTTATAGAAATATTGTTCACATTTTGGAATTAGTTAAGAGTTTTGCTGTTTATGTCGGAGAAACTGTAAGGAAGACATTCATAGTTCCATTATCATATTTAAAGCATCGTTCATTTCAAGAGTTATTAAGGGGGGCTGAAAAAGAGTTTGGCTACGATCATCCTATTGGATGTCTTACAATCCCGTGGACTGTGGAAAAATTTGTCAGTGTGACTTGTAGTTTAAGTTCCTTCAAATCGTGAAAATAGACATAGTAAATGCTTAGACATTTGAAACAAAATTCATTATAATTATGTAAAAGTTATCATACAGAAATCTGAAAATCTCTGCTGCAGTAGCCATTTTGATCTTAGGCATGAAAATTCTTACTGCAGAAGAAAAGGCCTTCTTTATTGCAAGGATTTTCGTATTTGAAGAGATATTTCCATGCGGGGATGATCGTTTCACTGATGTGTAAAAGAATCAACATTGCTTGAAATTTGCAAGTAAAAAATATTTTAGGACTTGTTGGAAAATTTGAAGTTTTATCAAAATCCTAACATTGGTTGCTCAGTTCTTTGTTACCTCTACTCTATATCACTAATGAACTTTAAACAACTGCGTAAAACTTTATTTTCCACATTTCATATCTCTGCAAATGGGACTTTCTTATAGATTTTGCTGAATGTTTCAACTGGAAAAATTCTTACAGAGAAACCCTAGTTATTACTTCAGGGCAAAAAATTTCTTAGAGATCAAGTTGCTGAAAATTTCAATAAAAAAATTTCTTATATAAAAGAAAGTACAGCCTACCCGAGTCATTACTTTAGGGCAATAAAGCAATGAAAAAATGTCTACAAAAATATGTGATGATCAATTCTGTACATGTTGGAGTCAGTAGAAACTAGAAAAGGCCTGACTCATAACCCCCCTAAGCGAGAAGTGAGATCAAGAAAAATATCCTCTCTGCATGGTATTGTAAGTCCACCATTTAGATGATGAAAACCATATTCTTCCTCGGCTTGACTTAACAAGTTCTGAAAAGATGATTTGTTTAAGAATGATAATGGGATCACGAATCGTTTCTTTTCTTGTTCTCCAACATAGACTGCAAAATAACCCTTTGGCACATCTGACATTGTAGAACTTGTGTGCCTGGCAGTTAAGGAAGATCTTCGAAGCATTTGTTTAGCTTGGTTAATAAGAGGCATACGGATAGCCATAGATCTGAAGAATGAATATGAAATAATGATCTCTTGAGGACTTGATAATTGAAGAAATCTCAGATAATTGAGCTTGGTAGTTTTGATGAGAGTATCAGGTGAATTGCAAGTGTATATATAGATGCACTTTGTAAGGGGATTATATTTCGACAAGATCATGAGTGGTGCAGGTACCTTACTTGTGGGGTTAGCGGTAAACAATAGTACATTGGCATTTTGTTACACATGGTTCTGCCTCCTAACAACAACATAAGAAATTATGTAGGGCTTTTGATGAGTTGCTCATTAAATTCGGTTACATAATTCTCAAAACTGGAACAACTTGGCCTATGTTTGCACTAATAGCTGAACATTTCTATTTCATTTTGCAACAGTGACAAGTCTTGACAATCTTGTTTCTCTTAACTTATGGTACTGCTAAGCACTCTCTGATTGAGAAAGAAGATCGGCTACTTGAAGCTCTACGCAGAACTTATTGCATAGATGGTTTTACTTGTCACTGGCTTACCTAACTAGATAAACTGGCTGCCACTAGGAAACAATTTAAGGTTATTCCCAAACTGATCATGACTCAGTGTCATGATCCATGACTCTGTGGCATTTTGTTGCAGTTGGTTCTGTCTCCCATCAACTGCAGAAGAAGTCTTGTAGGAACTTGTTATAGTATGCTAACTTATTTTAACCAATTTTTAGATGTTGAAATGGCAAAATCTTTGCAAAGAAAAAATAACTAATTTAAGCACTGCTACAGTTCTTTGATTGGTCATCAAAACAATCGGCTATTTGAAGTACAATGGAATAAGTTAAATGCCATTTATGTATACTATGCATTTAAAGAAAACCGTTAAAGTACATGGTATTGGAATCTAGCATAGCTGCATAGGCTGAATGAAAAAATGTCTACAAAATGTGTGATGATCAATTCTGTACATGTTGGAGTCAGTAGAAACTAGAAACTGTTGGATTTTAACGCAGCAGGGGAATGGTAAAACACTTTTACACATACAAATCCAAATAAAAACATATAAATCGTGAATAAAATTTGAGGGATCGAATCTAACCTTTTAAAATAATTCGGAGACAACGATCAGAGATCCTTAGCAGTTGCTCCTCAAGTGTGAAACACTCCACCGGTATCCACCAAGAAAACGATGCTAAGGAGGAGGAAGAAGGTGGAGAGAATTGGGTTTTCCAAAACTTTTTGGGTTTTCGGGTTCGATGTGTGTTAGATAAAATAGGGTCTATAATAGTGTATTTATATGCAAAATTTTCAGTTCCCATAAATATTATTATTATTTTCCCATTTATTATTCTCATTAATAATTAAAACACCTTTTAATTATTAATCTTTTTTCTAAACACTTTAGAAATAATCTCTCTCTTGATTTAATTTCCAAAAATTAAATCCTTTAATTAATAATATTAAGAACTTTTCTTAATTAATTTATAATCAATTAAATCTCATTTAATCAATTATTAAATTTGCCAATTAATTATTTATTTCACAATAAATAATTATTAGCCATTATAATTAATTCCTCCACCAATAATCATTCTCTTTTTATGGTGTGACCCTGTAGGTTCAATATTAAGCCGATAGTAGAAATAATATAATAAAAACTATTTTATCATTATTTATATAAATTCTCTAATTATTAAATATGATTAATTAATCACATTTATTCTACATCGTGAGTGATGCTTCTCAACCATATCGGGACTATCCGGATAATATGAATTCACTGCTTAGAATACCAAGAACCTGTCAGTGAATAGTTTCCGTACAATAAACTCCTTCTACCCTACAATGTCCCGATTAATACAAGGCATGGATCTCGTGTCAAGCCTATCTAATTCAATCAGTTTGCTTACCATTTACTATGCGTAGTTCTATGCAAATTAGAAACTCCTTTCTAATTTCATTTACTCTGGCCAGAGATTCCTGAACTAGCATAAGTGGACTCAGCCTTGAACATTCGCTTCCTTCACTGGAAGGGGTAGATCTTTATTGATCATACACTATCTTCGTGTACAAATTCCTATACCCAGAAGAGCCCTAATAATTGTCCCTGGAGACTAAGAACTAAACCAAAGCATAGTTCAGTGTCCACAAGATGACTATGATGACCTCAAGTCTAAGGATACTTGTACAACTATCACTATGTGAACAACTGTGACAGTGAGTGAACTCCATCAATTGTTCAGCTGTGCGAGTCATGTTCAGTGAACTTATTCTATAATAAGCACCTACATACTAGCTATAGTGTCACCACACAATGTCTATGAGAACAGACATCCTTCATAATGAAGCAAGCATAGTATGTACCGATCTTTGCGGATTATTAATTACCAGTTAGTAATCCTATGACCAGGAACTATTTAAGTTTAGAGTTATCATCTTTTTAGGTCTCACTATTATGATCTCATCATAATCCATAAAAAGCTTTACTCTAAATTATGGTATATCTTATTTAAACACTTAAATAGATAAAGCGCGTAATAAAAACAAAACAAGTCTTTATTAATATCAATGAAATCAAAACAGATTACATAAAAGTTATTCCTAAACCCTAATACATGATTGGACTTAGGACATATTCCTTTCAATCTCCCACTTGTACTAAAGCCAATCACTCTGGTATCTAATACCCATCTTGTCTTTATGACGATCAAAGTGACTTTCATAAAGTAGCTTTGTGAGTGGGTCTGCTATGTGTATGTGTGTCAACTCTATTTCAATACAATACAAGAAATGTTACCGCGCTCCCACTAACCCTTTTGTAGACGCATGGTTCATCTTCGCTTTTGATAAAATCAAACTCTTTGATTGTCTCATCAAAACGAATGTTCCATCTTTCGAGAAGCTTGCTTTAAACCATATGGTTCGCAGTATCTTGCACACTAGGTTTTCATTTCTCTTGGAAAGAAAACCATCTGGCTATTTGCCAGATCTCATAGTCGTAGTAAGCAGCAATCGCAAGCAAAATCCGAACTGATTATAACAGGGCTATAGGTAAAAGGTTTCATCAAAGTCAATCCATTGCCTTTGTTTGAATCCTTTTGCCACAAGCCTGGCCTTAAAGGTCTCCACCTGACCATCTGCTATAATCTATCTTTTGTATACCGTATACATAGATTCCATTCTGGATTTCATGGCACTATGCCATTTCTCTGAGTCAACACTACTCTTAGCCTCATTATAGGTCACAGGGTCGTCATCATCAATGATCGACAACTCATTGTCATTCTCAATGACAAGGCCATATTACCTCTCAGGTTGGCGAGACACTCTCCCTGACCTATGAATGGGCTGTTCCACAAAAGGTTGTTCAGTCAGAACAGGTGTTTGCACTTGATCCGTAGTAGTTTGTGCTTCTTGAACTTCATCAAGTTCAATTTTGCTCCCACTGTTTCCTTCAAGGATAAACTCCTTTTCCAAGAAGGTAGCATGTCTGGAGACAAACACCCGATGATCGGTGTAAAAGTAATACCCTAAAGTCTCTTTAGGATATCCCACAAAACTACATTTTACGGATCGATATTCCAGCTTATCTGGGTCAACATTCTTGACATAAGCTAGACATCCCCAAATCTTAACGTGTTTAAGACCCGGTTTCCTTACTTTCCATATCTCATACGGAGTTTGAGGAACAGATTTAGAAGGCACCTTATTCAGTAAATATGCTGAGGTTTCCAATGCATAACCCCATAGGAATACTGGAAGATTTGCATAGCTCATCATGGACCAAACTATGTCTAACAAAGTTCGATTTCTCCTTTCAGATACCAATCTGGAGGAGTCCACTGGGAGACTATACCATTTATTTTGAGATAATCTAGAAACACTCCATTAAAGTATTCACCACCTCGATCTGATCGAAGAGTTATAATACTATGTTTGGTTGTTTCTCCACTTCATACTATATTCTTTGAACTTTTCAAAGGCCTCAGACTTATGTTTCATCAAACACATATCCGAATCCAGATCTATCATCTATGAAAGTAATGAAGTATGAAAATCCACCCATGGCTTGCGTAGACATTGGTCCACATACATCTGTGTGTACCATTCCTAGCAAATTTGCAGCCCTCTCTCCATGTCTACTAAATGGAGACTGTAATGCCACTATAAAGTGAGATTTTCATCATCCCTTTTCTTTTATTAGTTTGTTCAATCTGAAGTAAATTATGTCACATATATACAGACCATTATTTAAAGTACCACGTCCATAAAGAATATTATCTCTAAGAATAGAACATTCATTATTCTCAATAATAAATGAAAATCCATCCAAGTCTAACATGGGAATAATATTCCTCACAATCGAGGGAACAAAATAACAATTATTTCAAACAATAGTCTTGCCCGTAGGCCTATGTAAATGAAATGATTCTACATCTTCAGCAGCAACTCTTGCTCCATTTCCCATCAGTAGAATCACCTCCTCTTCCTCAAGAGTCCTACTTCTCCTTGGTCCCTGCAACAAATTGCAGATATGAGAACCACAGGCGGTATCTAATACCCAAGTAGAAATGACATATTCACTTCTATCATGAACATACCTGAATCAGAAGCGGTAGTCTCACTACCCTTCTTCTTTTCAATTCTGCAAGGTAAACCTTGCAGTTCCTCTTCCAGTGCCCCACCTTGTTACAGTGAAAGCAAACAACTTTGCTCTTGGGGTCTTCAGCTTTTGGTGGAACCGGCATTTTCTCACCTACTTTCTTCTTCTTGGAAGAGTTCCTCTTCCTTTTCTTAGGATTGGAACCTTCACCAATTAGAAGAACAGAACTCTTCTTAGGGGAAAAATTCGATTCCGCAGTCTTCAACATGTTGTGGAGTTCAGGCAGGCTGACATCCAACTTATTCATGTGAAAGTTCACAACAAACTGCGAGAACGAACTCGGAAGCGATTGCAAGACCAAGTCTTGGCTCAGCTCCCCATCCATGGCAAAACCAAGTTGTCCAAGACGTTCAATCAAATTGATCATCTTAAGTACATGGTCATTCACAGATGATCCCTCAGACATCCTACAACCGAACAGCTCCTTCGATATCTCAGATCGAGCTGTCCTCCCCGCCACATCATACAACTCTTGTTGATGCATGAGGATAGTGCGAGCATCCATATGCTCATATTGCTTCTGTAGCTCAATGTTCATGGAAGCTAGCATGATGCATTGAGCAACATTTGCATCATCTATCCACTTACGATACACAACATGTTCATCATTATGTGCATCACTAGCAGGTTCAGTAGGCTTAGGTGAGTCAATCACGTATTCCAGCTTCTCAATCCTGAGAACAATTCTCAAGTTTCGAAGCCAGTCAGCATAATTAGGACCAGTCAATTTGTGAGCATCTAGTATGCTCCTGAGTGATAGTGCAGAAGACATAACGTACAAAGTAAATCTGTAAATGAAATACATAACAACACTTAGCAAATATTCGATTTCATTTTAAAGCACTATATGAATCGGGTCTTTATTCATAAGTGGCTCCCACTAGTTTATCTAATTTATTCAACCCTCTACGTGAAAAATTAAGCATTCATAATGCTAGTGGGAATAGGGATTCTACATTCCATTACACAACCCCGGCTGTGGCACGAAATGCCATGTAATGTTCAATAGGCAGACAACTCTTGTCAATTACATCTTATGTTATTCCCTAATCAAACTTTAGCCTCTTGAATAATTGAGTCACGGCTGTGGCACGACAAACTCAATATTCTAAGTCAAGTCAAACCCAACATTCCGTACAAATGAATCAGTCCCCAAAGGCCCACGGCTGTGGCACGTAACGACCTTTAGATTCTTATTCAATGTACACATCTCTATGTAATAGACAAGTATTTCTTATTTCAAAATCAAAGCCCTCGGCTGTGGCACGAAACGACAATGATTCAAAAATAAGAACTACTTTCTATCATGTTGGAAGGCTATGACCGACACAAGCCCGTTGTGTCATTGGCCAATTACTACTTGATATTATTTAATTTTAGAGGGATTATATTACGTTACAATCATAATCATATTATAAAGAGATTCTTCCTTTTAAATTAAATATTTCAAATCAATAATCAATAATCAGACGATTCCCAGATCGGGTGGAGCATTGTCAAGAGGCGTCACTTAATAACCCTTTCTTACAGATATAAATCTGTTGTTGACAGAATCATCCTTTCTCTCATATCGAAAATTCATATTCAATTATGTGTTTCACAAACATAAGAATCTCATGATTGTATTCATAATATTGTTTTTAAGGTTATGAAATAATTTCACTATACTAGGTTGTCTAACAAACACCTTATGTTCATTTAAGTTCACCTAAATCTATCATCGCATGATAAAATAAGCATATATCACATATATCAACATGAATAAACATCAAGGTAGGCATGTTACATCATCTAGCACATTGGTCTAAGCAATATACATCTCTATGTATCACATGAAGCATTTAAAAGCAACTAAAACAGTCAAAAATAGCTTTAAAAACTTCATGGAAATATAAACAGTTCAAAACTTTTATATAAACTAAAATTGATCACTCCATTAGATCGGTCTCGGAAAAACGAATCCAACGGTATATTACACACCCAAAACGGAGTTACGAAACTCCCAGAAAATCAATTTTAAAATTAACAGACGGGCTGTAACGCATTACAGGAACGCGTTACAAGCCCTGTAACGCATTCTGGTGATGCGTTACACCCCATTTAAGCCATTAAAGGGTGTAACGCATTCCTTGAATGCGCCACAGGTGTGTAACGCATTCCCGGAATGCGTTACACCCCTCTTTTTTTTGTTTGTTTTTTCAGCAGCCGCCGCTTTTCCTCGGTTTGCGCACCTGACAACTCTGATTCTTCTCTGTCCTTTACTGACAGCCGTGCAACACACAAACAACAGACAAACTTTTGCAGATGTACAGATTATATATATATACAACATATTATATATATATATCTATATTTTATTACAATTTTAATTGATACAACTTCAAAAATTCATAATAAAAAATCTATACATCATAAAATTATGAAAAAATACCCAGACGATCTACAACACTTGTAGAACCCAGATCAACATTCAAAATTATTCTGAGAAACGATTTCTCATCAGACAAAATTAATCCATAATATAACTTGTAAAAATCATAATTAATTCATACAAGCATATAAAATTATGAAATTTTTACCACAGATCTATATGCATACAACCTATGCTCATATTAATTCAACAATGTTTTTCTCCATTTAAACATGTACCACTTATAGTTAAGGGGGACAAATCCCATGAAAAGTAGACACTTCACTGTCCATTGGAACATCCAAAACCTCCTTTTCTAGGGGTGTACACGGTTTGGCCAACCCGAACAATCCAAACCGAATCGACCCTATTTCGGCCGAACCAAACCGATTTCTTTCAACCCGATATATAGTTTGGTTGAAAAAATGTCAACCCGATTTAATTGGGTTGGATATGGTTTTCGATAATTTTAAACCAATCTAACCCAATCCGATTAAAATATATATGTACATGCTAATAAGTTAATCCAAAATTATGTTTAGGCCATTTACATAGATCCATATATCTCTAACTCTAAATGTAACTTATATCCTCCATGTTCATAGTTCATGGTACTGCTAAAGCACTCTCTGATTGAGAAAGAAGATCGGCTACTTGAAGCTCTACGCATAACTTATTGCATAGATGGTTTTACTTGTCACTGGCTTACCTAACTAGATAAACTGGCTGCTACTAGGAAACAATTTAAGGTTATTCCCAAACTGATCATGACTCAGTGTCATGATCCATGACTCAGTGGCATTTTGTTGCAGTTGGTTCTGTCTCCCATCAACTGCAGAAGAAGTCTTATAGGACTTGTTATAGTATGCTAACTTTATTTTAACCAATTTTTAGATGTTGAAATGGCAAAATCTTTGCAAAGCAAAAATAACTAATTTAAGCACTGCTACAGTTCTTTGATTGGTCATCAAAACAATCGGCTATTTGAAGTACAATGGAATAAGTTAAATGCCATTTATGTATACTATGCATTTTAAAGAAAACCGTTAAAGTACATGGTATTGGAATCTAGCATAGCTGCATAGGCTAAATGAAAAATGTCTACAAAAATGTGTGATGATCAATTCTGTACATGTTGGAGTCAGTAGAAACTAGAAAATGTTGGATTTTAAACGCAGCAGGGGCATGGTAAAACACTTTTACACATACAAAATCCAAATAAAAGCATATAAATCGTGAATAAAAATTCGAGGGATCGAATCTAACCTTTTAAAATAATTCGGAAACAACGATCAGAGATCCTTAGCAGTTGCTCCTCAAGTGTGAAGCACTCCACCGGTATCCACCAAGAAAATGATGCTAAGGAGGAGGAAGAAGGTGGAGAGAATTGGGTTTTCCAAACTTTTTGGGTTTTCGGGTTCGATGTGTTAGAATAAAATAGGGTCTATAATAGTGTATTTATAGGCAAAATTTTCAGTTCCCATAAATATTATTATTATTTTCCCATTTATTATTCTCATTAATAATTAAAACACCTTTTAATTATTAATCATTTTTCTAAACACTTTAGAAATAATTCTCTCTCTTGATTTAATTTCCAAAAATTAAATCCTTTAATTAATAATATTAAGAACTTTTCTTAATTAATTTATAATCAATTAAATCTCATTTAATCAATTATTAAATTTGCCAATTAATTATTTATTTCACAAATAAATAATTATTAGCCATTATTAATTAATTCCTCCACCAATAAATCATTCTCTTTTTATGGTGTGACCCTGTAGGTTCAATATTAAGCCGGTAGTAGAAATAAATAATAATAAAACTATTTTATCATTATTTATATAAATTCTCTAATTTATTAAATATGATTAATTAACTAATCACATTTATTCTACATCGTGAGTGATGCTTCTCAACATATCGGGACTATCCGGATAATATGAATTCACTGCTTAGAATACCAAGAACCTGTCAGTGAATAGTTACCGTACAATAAACTCCTTCTACCCTACAATGTCCCGATTAAATATAAGGCATGGATCTCGTGTCAAGCCTATCTAATTCAATCAGTTTGCTTACCATTTACTATGCGTAGTTCTATGCAAATTAGAAACTCCTTTCTAATTTCATTTACTCTAGCCAGAGATTCCTGAACTAGCATAAGTGGATCAGCCTTGAACATTCGCTTCCTTCACTGGAAGGGGTGAATCCTTTATTGATCATACACTATCTTCGTGTACAAATTCCTATACCCAGAAGAGCCCTAATAATTGTCCCTGGAGACTAAGAACTAAACCAAAGCATAGTTCAGTGTACACAAGATGACTATGATGACCTCAAGTCTAAGGAAACTTGTACAACTATCACTATGTGAACAACTGCTGACACGTGAGTGAACTCCATCAGTTGTTCAGCTGTGCGAGTCATGTTCAGTGAACTTATTCTATAATAAGCACCTACATACTAGCTATAGTGTCACCACACAAATGTCTATGAGAACAGACATCCTTCATAATGAAGCAAGCATAGTATGTACCGATCTTTGCGGATTATTAATTACCAGTTAGTAATCCTATGACCAGGAACTATTTAAGTTTAGAGTTATCATCTTTTTAGGTCTCACTATTATGATCTCATCATAATCCATAAAAAGCTTTACTCCAAACTATGGTATATCTTATTTAAACGCTTAAATAGATAAAGTCCGTAATAAAAACAAAATAAGTCTTTATTAATATCAATGAAATCAAAACAGATTACATAAAAGTTATTCCTAAATCCTAATACATGATTTAACGCTTTATGAACTCTTTATGAACAAGAATCTGTCTAAGCAGAATAAGCGGCCAGTAAGAATCTGCCAAGTTCATATTTTAAAATTCGCTAACACTTCCAAGTACATCCATTTAACGCTCTGTCAAGCTTTCATCAGACCACATAAAAATGTGTTTGTGATTTAATCTGAGAGTGTGATGATCATGAAGTACCTATAGCTTTTCCTCAAGATATCGAGTTCAAAATTCAAGAAGGTACAATATTATCACAACATATGAGGCATTTGTTATAAATAACAAAATTATAAACTTCTTAACTCCATGCAATTTTCTTTATCATCATGTTAACGATCTATTTAAGAGTAACTTGATTTCTTTAAAATTCTTTTTGGCTTTCAAGAAAATGCATTGTGCTTTAAGTATGATAAAGGTAGTTTTTGAACTCTTTCTTTACTCTTATTGAGCATAAACAGGTAATTACCTGTAATCCAAGCAAGATAATAAAGCTTGTCAGATTTTCAATTTTGTGCAAGAGTGGAGCATAAGATAATTAACAGAATGGAGTTTTAAGTATGATAAATCAAGTACAAACTAATCTATTTTATTTGCCTTTCCAACAGAAAAAACAAGTGTCCTCAAGGTCAATTTATTGATTTTTTTTAGGAAATATCAGGAAGCTGATGCTGATATACAATGTAAGACAGCTACCGGCTAGAAAAGCTTGAATATTAATAATCGAGTGGAGTTTTAAGATTCAGTCTATAAGTAGGTCCAGTGATGATTCGAGGACTGTTATATCTGCAGGGGAATCAAAACAAGATGGTGAATCCTATGTTACTGGCATTATAAATATACATTACAATTAATTAATACGTCTTTATGTTCGTTATGAAAGTTAATAACACCTATAAGTGGCGGGAATCTATCTATAACAGCATAAAGTTGACAGTAAAAGGAAATATCATAATGAACTTGTTGCTATCGTTTTTCTAATAATTTAGGGAAAAGGAAACTTGTTGAAGGTTTATGTTCCTGTACAACCTCCATAAACAACAAAAATGGCCGTTTAGGGGAGATCCTAGGTTCAAGTACTGCATACTTCTGTTAGTTGCCTTAAGTTAAGAAACTGTCCCCCAAATATGCATTTCCTTTGGATTCACCGTGCTGTTTTTTAACTTCACCTGTAATATTATTACAGACACAACTATTTATACAAAGGCAATCCTCGTCACGACTCATCTCATCTCTTACTCATTCAATTTATCAGATTGCAAATTGTTTCTGGCGAGTAATTGTAGCTCTAATTTCTATACATCTATCTATCAAAGATACGTATATATCATGGGAATCCACTTTGCTGAACTTAAAAGTAGAAATGTTACAAAATGCCACTTTGCTGTTTATGTCGGAGAAACTGAAAGGAAGAGATTCATAGTTCCATTATCATATTTAAAGCCTCGTTCATTCCAAAAGTTGTTGAGGCGGGCTGAGGAAGAGTTTGGCTATGATCATCTTAAGGGATGTCTTACAATCCCGTGCAATGTGGAAACGTTCATTAGGGTGATTTTCAATTTAGGTTCCTCGAAATAGTGAAACTTTTTAAATGCTTAGACTGTTAGACATTTGAAAAAGAGTTTGTTGTATGTAAAAATTATATAAAAGTTATCACACTGTTCACCGAAGAAATCTAGTATTCAACCAGTTATGTCAAATTCATATGACAATATATGTGAACAAGAATGTTCCACTGATTCATAAGCCGTAGGTATCATACATACTTAAGGCTAATGCAGATTATGTACGTTGCTGTTGTGTCATCTTGCATGCCACATCACTATTCTCTCAACAACGACCTCTAGGACCACATTGTTGTGTATAATTCTAACTACACAGCAACAATGAGCAGTTATATATATAATAACAAGAACATGACAGATAACCAATTAACGAAATAAAACACGAAGGCAATAACAAACTATAAAGACTGTAATTGACAAAGAAAGTAAAGAAAACTTATCTCTTATCGCTTTCCAAATTCTGATAAGAAGAAGAACACAACAGCTGAGTCGCTAAACCCTTCAAGAGGACTTGACTGTTCTTGAAGAGATTATTGCCCCCCACTTAAGCTGTGATGGAATGCAGCAATATCGCTTCCAGGATAAAACAACAACAGATCAATCTGACCACAAAACCAACAATGATCAACGGCGACTCGCACCTCAGTTTGCCCAAAAAACCTATGCAACTCATATATGTTTGCGAGGTAGGCACCGAGACTTGTGTCCTTTTAATCTCAAGTATACCTCTCAATATATAGGCATCTCAAGTTGCTCTTCTTCTATTTTACTTGATGTGGTACACCAAGTAACAAAACAGAAAAAGTAAACAAAATGGGTTTTCCTTATTATTTATATATCCTGATTAATTAATATTAATATTACAAAATATATTCAGAGTATGATTAAAATAATCCTTACTCAGTATATTTCCTCTGACTCCCAATCGGGTTGAGTTCCCACTAGCACTAGGCCACACAAGCATTCCACTTATGCTAGTAGTTGTAAACAACACTAACACAAGATGCTATATAAACTCAATATCTTTCTTTTACAATACCAATGTGGGACAAAATCCCCATAACCCATTTCAAACAAGCAACTTTGTCTCAATATATTCATGGATTCCACTAAGAAAATATCTTAGATCCAAATATGAAGGTTTAAGTCTTCATGTCAAGGAACAACCTCCAAGTGTTAGTTTCCGGAAATCATATCAAGAACATATATAAAATATGCCTTAAACTTTCCATTTTCTAACAATCCCCCACAAATCCATAATTAAATTGCATACCAGATTTTATCATGACTTGCTTTTCAGAGTCGGTACCCTCCCGGGTTTGAACCCTCCTAAGTCCTCTACTTCGATGGCTACAGGATACAGATGGAATGTTTCACCTTGAATCTTTATCCGTTGGGTGTAACCACACTCCATAGACGACGACAAGTCAAAGGCTATGGTGCCAATCTACGGCTTTGAGACGTTAATGTTCATGTCTCGATCCTGTTCGTCGAATGTTTCGAGGAATAACCCTTTCCTCTAATTGCGACCACACAATTACATTCGCTTAGCTGGGCATCTCCAGAGATGTACTGCTATCATCTCGTCAAACGACTTGACCCCATTCAGAGTTCAAATAACTCTTGCTAACTAGCAGTTCAAGTACCTCTTAAGGTTTATAGGGAATAGACTCAGATATATAAGTATCTAAATGTATATGGTAGAGGTACTACCAATTTATCCTTACAACTTGTTATTACCACATTGAATACACTTCGAGGGATCTCCTCTCAGGTGTATTGGGTTCCCGCTGTTGATGAATTATGATGGGTTACCAGTCCCATCCCCAACCTCGACTTAAGGACTATAGCATGCTCAATCCCTTTAGTCAACGGATTAGCTATATTATCCTGAGTTCCTATGAACTCTATAGCAATAATCCTATCAGACACAAGACCCCTTATAGACTTTAGTCTAACTGTGATGTGTCTCTTTATTTTAGCATTATACTTTACACTTCTGACTTTGTCGATAGTTGTACGGCTATCACAATGAACAGAAATGGCAGGAATCGGCTTACTTAATACAAGTAACATACTCACGAGTCCATGTAACCATTCAGCCTCCGTCCCCGTGGCATCAAGTGCACACAACTCAGCCTCAAAAGTAGACCGAGTAATCAAAGTCTGTCTAGAAGACTTCCAGGACACTGCTCCACCCGCAAGGGTAAACACATATCCAGTCACTCCATTGGAACCAATTTCTTAGCTATCCAACTTGCATCACTGTACCCCTCGAGTACCCCCGGAAATCTCCGGTAATGCAAGCCAAGGGACATAGTTCCCTTCAGATATCAAAGAACTCTATCCAGTGCCTCCCAATGAGTCTTATTTTGATAGCTTGTATATCTAGCCAACTTAGACACAGAATAAGAAATATCTGGCCTAGTCACATTAGCAAGATATTGCAAACTCCCAATAATCTAAGAATACCTTAACTGAGACACAGGAACTCCTGAACTATTCTTAACTAAGACAACTTTTGAATCATATGGTGTACTAGCGATTCTACAATTTGAATAACCATACATCTCAAGTATAGATTTCTCTATATAATGAGACCGTGACAAAGTTATTCCATCAGTTGACTGAGTCAACTTGATCCCAAGAATCACACCAGCTTTACCCATATCTTTCATCTCAAAGTGCATCTTCAAGAAACTCTTTGTCTTGTTAATAATCTCAATATTGGTTCCAAACAACAAGATATCATCTACATACAAGCACACGATCACACAATCATTACCTCTAACCTTATAGTAGACACACTTGTCACTTTCATTAACTAAAAACTCGAAGTCTAAAACAGTTTCATCAAACTTTTTTTTTGCCAGTCTATAGGTGCTTGTTTAAGGCCATAGATGGACTTGACTAGTCTACATACTTTCCTCTCATTACCAGATACAACAAATCCCTCAGGATGATCCATATAAATCTCTTCTTCAAGGTCACCATAAAGAAAAGCCGTCTTTACATCCATTTGATGGATGATAAGACCATGTACAAAAGCCAATGCAATAAGCATTCAGATTGTTGTCATTCGGGCAACTGGAGAATATGTATCAAAATAATCAATGCCTTCTCTTTGCCTAAAGCCCTTAGCAACTAGCCTAGCCTTGTACTTATCTATTGAACCATCAGGGTTTAACTTCCTCTTGAAAATCCACTTACATCCTATAGTAGAACACCCAGGAGGGAGATCGACTAACTCCCATGTTCCATTAGAAACAATAGAGTCCATCTCACTCTTCACAGCGCCTTTCCAGTACCTTGATTCCAAAGAATCCATGGCCTGACGGAAAGTTAAAGGTTCGTCCTCGACATTGTAAGTGATGTAATCACTTCCAAAGTCCTTGACTAGCCTTGAACGCTTACTCCTTCTAGGTTCCTCTACTTTGTTAGGAGTAGAGCTACTACCAGGATCCACCCCCATATTTGTCATCTTTTCCACATGATCAGGAATAGAACTTGATGTGTGAGTGGGATCATCCTCAGAACCACCCAAAGATATACCAGTCTTCATTGGGAATACTTCCTCAAAGAAAGTTTCATCATGAAACTCAACTATCGTATTCGCCACAATACCATCTATGTCAGATTTTAATACTAAAAATCTCATAGCAGTTGTGGTTTCAAGATAGCCCAAAAAGATACAATCAACAGTTTCGGACCCAGTTTCTTTCTCTTGTGTTCAGAGACAAGCACCTTAGCAAGGCACCCCCACACACGAAGATAACTCAAACTTGTCCTACGCTTTCTTCATAATTCATATGGTGTCTTGTCCATATGTTTCAGAGGGACTCTATTCAGAATATGGCAAGCCGTATTCAGAGCATCTCCCCACATGTACTTAGGCAACCCAGAATTAATTAGCATATTGTTAATCATGTCTTTAAAAGTTCTGTTCTTTCGTTCTGCCACCCATTAGACTCAGGTGTGTATGGTGGAGTAACCTCATGAACTATACCATTGTTTGCGCAAAATTCATTAAACAAGGTACTCGTATGCTCACCACCTCTATCAGACCTCAAACGTTTAAGTACTTTGCCAATTTGTGTTTCAGCTTCATTTTTATACATAATGAATTTATCTAGTGCTTCATTCTTATGTTTAAGCAAATAAACATAACAATATTTACTACAATCATCTGTAAAGGTAATGAAATATCTACAGTGATCCTTGGTCAACACACCACCAAATTCACATATGTCTGAGTGCACTAAATCTAACAAGTCTGAATCCCTAAAAACATTATAAAAATGTTTCCTTGTTTGTTTAGCAGTTACACACACTTGACACTTAGATTTCTTATCAATGGCGTATTTTGGAATCAACTCTAAATTCAACATATTCTTTAGAGCACCAAGATTTAAATGACCAAGTCGTAAGTGCCACAAATCAGATGATTCTACACAATTAATAGAAGGTGCAACACTATCATTAATAAAACCACCCAAAACGGGTTCAACATTTATTAAAAACAAACCATCAGACAAGTAACCCTTGCCAAAGAATGTACCAGTATGAGTAATAACTACTTTATTACACTTCAAAGAAAGTTCAAAGCCGTTTTTAACTAAACAACTTCCACTTATAATATTTCTACGAATAGAGGGAACATGATACACTCTAGTGAGAGATAGAATCCGCCCAGAAGCAAACTTCAGGTCTACGTTTCCTATTCCAAGCACTTGTGCAGCACTAGCATTCCCATCGTCACTGTCACTCCATGACTCTGTTGACAAGATACAAACAAGCTAATATCAGCACAAATATGTACATTAGCTCCAGTATCAATCAACCACTCATATGACAGATAAGTGAAAAGTAGTACAGGGTTGTAAGTAACATACCCGTCATCGGTTCCAGAGGCAACAACCTCACCAATGACCATGTTAGCTACTGGCCCATTCGTGGTTCCAAGTCCAAGCACAATATTTGCTTGAGCTACCACTCCAGCTTTCTTAGCTTTCTTACTTGGACAGTTCTTGCTCCAATGACCAACCTGTCCACAAGACCAACATGGTTTGTTCGCCTTTGGTTTCTTAGCCTTGTTCTTGTCAGGTTTAGTGTTAGCCTTCTTAGTGACTACCTTTCTTTTCTGTCCTACAATCACTACATTCACCTTCGAGCTCCCATGTTCCACAGGCAACACATGTCCTTATTTGGACTTGTGCTGCTCCCGTACTGAGATGTCCAACATCAAGTTAGTCCATGTGATCTCTCCTTTCTGTCTTTTCAGGGAGAGAGCAAACTCTTCCCAAGCCTTATGGAGCTTTTCAATCACAGACATCACTCGAAACTTCTCAAGCAAGACCATACCGGACTCACCCAAATCATGAACTAACATCTCAAACTCATGAACCTGTTCAGTCATGGATTTTCCATCCACCAGCTTAAAATCAAGAAACCTAGCCATAGAATACTTCTCAAATCCTTGAGAATCAGTATTATGGGTTTGGTCCAGCTTATCCCATTAGACTTTAGCAGTATAGGCATCTGATGAATAAACATCGAACAAGGTGTTCTCCAAGGATGCCAAAATTGGCTGCCCTAGCCACCCCATCCTTCTCAGCCCATAAAGCATAAACCTTAACAGATTCAGCTTTCTCTTGATCCAACCCAGGAGGATCATACTGTACCACTAACAATAGACCCTCAACCGTTAACTAGAGCTTCGTCTTTTTCTGCCAAAGAGAAAAAGAAGCTCCACCACTAAATTTATTAGGCATACCCGATAAATCAATTGGATGGGGAAAACGATACGTGGTCCAGTCAATGGTAGTAGTACCACCAGAACCAAAACCAGTCTCAACAGTTTTAGGAACATCACCAGTTTCGTTAACCATCTTGCTAATTAATATATAACACAGATAATCTCTTCAAGATTGTTGGGTATAATTCTAACTACACAGCAACAATGGGCAGTTATATATATAATAACAAGAACATGGAAAATAACCAACTAATGAAATAAAACACGAAGGCAATAACAAACTATAAAGACTGTAATTGACAAATAAAGTAAAGAAAACTTATCTCTTATCGCTTTCCAAATTCTGATAAGAAGAAGAACACAACAGCTGAGTCGCCAAACCCTTCAAGAGGACTTGACTGTTCTTGAAGAGATTATTGCCCCCACTTAAGCTGTGATGGAATGCAGCAATATCGCTTCCAGAATAAAACAGCAACAGATCAATCTGGCCACATAACCAACAATGATCAACGGCGACTCGCACCTCAGTTTGCCCAAAAAACCTATGCAACTCATATATGTTTGCGATGTAGGCACCGAGACTTGTGTCCTTTTAATCTCAAGTATACCTCTCATATAGGCATCTCAAGTTGCTCTTCTTCTATTTTACTTGATGTGGTACACCAAGTAACAAAACAGAAAAAGTAAACAAAATGGGTTTTCCTTATTATTTATATTATATCCTGATTAATTAATATTAATATTACAAAATATATTCAGAGTATGATTAAAATAATCCTTACTCAATATATTTTATATTAATAATTAAATAATCAATATAAATAATTAAACTTGTACTAGAAAAGAAAAATATAAGAGTTCCCACTAGCACTAGGCCACACAAGCATTCCACTTATGCCTCGCCGAGCCGCGCCGAGCCGAGTTTAAAAACTGAGCCAAAATAAAATGTTCACGATCGACTCGTTTATAAACGAGCCGAGCAAAGCCATTTGCTCACGAACAACCGAGCCGAGCCAAACTCGAGCCGAGTTGAGTTGTCCACTAACAGTTCGTATATATTTTTTAATCGACCCAGCTTAAGGTATAGTTCGCAAATACTAGTTTCATCTTATAATTATATACCCACACTCACACCCTAGACTTAATTCTTAATCCATTGGTGTATAATTTTATCAATATATTTCACAAGTCAAGTTTTAAGAATAAAATTAATTTTATTTTAAATTATTTAGACATTCATAACTTTAGAAATCGTACATTACTTTTAAATTGTAGATGTCGATTGTCAAATATATAGTAATTTCTGATATTTCAGTTAAATTGGTTAAAATTAGAAAAGACATATAAAATAAAATAAAGAAAGTAAGCCCCTTTAAGTGGTCGAGAAATATAATTATTAAAAACTATTTTATTTTTTTTCTTAAAAATATTATAATGTTATAATTTATTTTAACAACTCATTATTATAATTTTTTTGAAATTGTAATTTTGGTCGATTTTATCATAGACTCCTCTAATAAAAGTGTGAGATGAAATTTACAGTTAACTTTAATTAGAAATTATTTGTTAAAATAATCAAGCTCCTGTAATATGTATTAAATTATTTTATTTATTATTAAAATATGTATTAAATTTTAATTAAATTAATCATTTTACTTTAAAATAAGTATTAAATTTTAATTAAAAAATTTAAAATTTTATACAAGTGATTAGTAAATATTTATTATTTGTTATATATAAAATTTTATACGAGCCAAGTCGAGTTACCGAGTTCGAGCCGACTCCGAACTAAACGAGTCGAGTCCGAGCCGAACATACAAATAACTCGGCTCGGCTCATTTAATTAATTAATCAGATTGCAAATTGTTTGGGGAGAGTAATTGTAGCTCTAATTTTCTATACATCCTTCTATCAAAGATACGTATATATCATGGGAATTCACTTTGCTGAACTTAAAAGTAGAAATTTACCAAAATGCCACTTTGCTGTTTATGTCGGAAAAACTGAAAGGAAGAGATTCATTGTTCCATTATCATATTTAAAACATCGTTCATTCCAAAAGTTGTTAAAGCGGGCTGGAGAAGAGTTTGGCTATGATCATCCTATAAGATGTCTTACAATCCCGTGCAATGTGGAAACGTTCATTAGTGTGACTTTCAATTTAGGTTTCTCGAAATAGTGAAACACTTTAAATGCTTAGACTGTTAGACATTTGAAAAAGAGTTTGTTGTATGTAAAAATTACATAAAAGTTATCACACTGTTCACCGAAGAAATCTAGTATTCAACCATTCATAACTCTGCTGTACTAGTCAAATTTATATGACAATACCTGTGAACAAGAATGTTCCACTGATTCATAGGCCGTAGGTATCATACATACTTAAGGCTAATGCAGATTATGTACGTTGCTCCTCTAGGACCACATTCTCATAATTGTCTTTTTTATCCTTCTAGTTAGCTTAAGTACTCTGATAGTATAAGAACATGGTTGTCCTTCTCTATTCCTAGTTTGTTGATTGCTATATGTAAAGAAAGCTGTATGGATTGAAGGCATTATTGAATGATTATCATTTTGACATTTATGGTTGTTTCTCATTTCCAGATTTGTATATTCTCTATTAGTCTTTATGGTATCAGAGCCATTACATATGCTTATTTGGTTTTGTTTTTAAATTCAACTAATCTGTGTCATACTCTTTCATCATCTCTCTATCTGTTTTTATTTCAGATCTAAGAAAGCTTGAGTGTCTGTTTACCCAAAATGGCGTATGGTCCTTTATCTGTAAGTGTCTCCAAGCTACAATGTGCTTCAGACTATAGATCTTGGAAACGATCGTTTGAAATTCAACTCTCTGCTAAATGCAAATTAGGGTTCTTGACTGGATCTATTCCCAGATATGCTTCTGATGCTGTTCAAGCGGCTCAATGGGACACCTGTAATGACCTTGTTGTGTCATGGTTGCATAGAAATGTTGCTGATGGTATTAAACAGTCCATCCTCTTCATAAACTCTGCATCGGAGGTATGGTCTCAGCTTGAAAAACGCTTCTTGTTAAGTAATGGGTCTTAAAAATATAAGCCCACTAGTGATCTATATGCACTTAGACAAAACAATATGAAACTCAATGACTATTTCACTACCTTGAGTAGCCTCTGGGAGGATATTGAGTCCATGAAAGCACTCCCAGTGATTACCACTGTTGCTGCAGACGTTACAGCCTTTATTTCTGCTATTGATAAATATAAAGCTAAGTCACGTCTTCTTTAATTCTTGAATGGTCTTGATGATATGTATGTTGCTCTTCGCTCTCAACTCTTAATGCAAAATCCCCTCCCTAGTGTTGATGTTGCATTTTCCACTTTACAACAAGAAGAATCACAAAGGGACTTGTTTGGTTCAGTAAATCAAGATGCTGCTGCTATGTATGGCAGATCTCAGAATGAATATAAAGGACCAACTTGTCAGGCATGTGGGCAAAAGAATCACAGTGGGGATAAGTGTTAGACTATGATAGGCTACCCACGTTGGCATCGAAAGTATAAACCCCTCACCTCAAAACCTCAGTCTATTGTTACTACTCCCAAGCAGCCTAGGCGTGCTAACCATGCTGTACAAGAGAGCGCTTCTCCTGATGTGACCTTGACAACTCAACAACTGCAGCAACTTTTGAAAATTTTACCTCAGTCAGCTGCATCGAATAGTGCTTCCTTGTCAATTCCTGATGATGAGCTCGAAAATTGTTTTTCTGGAATGGTGTCTTGTCATATGTCTACGACTGATAACACAACCTGGATTGTTGACTCTGGTGCAAGAGACCACATGACCTTTAGCATTGATATACTGAGCAATGTTCGAGCAGCTCCTCCTGATGTAATTATTAAGTTGCCAACAGGGGCCAGTGCAAAGATTACTCATATTGGAAACTTAATACTGAAAAGTGGTCTTGTCTTGAAAAAGGTTCTTTTTGTTGCCTCAGTTTCAACATAATTTAATGTCTATTCATAGGATGTCTGAGGTCAACAACTATGTGGTCCATTTTTACCGAGAAGGATTCACTATTGATGCAGCAACAAAGCAAACACGGGAAAATGGTGCACTTCAAAATGGATTGTATTATCTCAAGGATGAGCTTGTTGTGATCACTACTAACTCTGTCTCGAAGCAGCCAATATCAGACTATGCATTGTGGCACACATGATTGGGACATGCTTCCATCACCAAATTGAGGTATATACCTTTTCTTAGATACCATCCCTTGCTAGTTGAAAAAATATGTGTCACTTGTCCAATGTCTAAGTTTGCTAAACTCTCATTTGACTTGAGTAATTCACATGCTTCTGATAAGTTTCAACTGATACATGTTGACACGTGGGGGCCTAATAGAGTGGCTACAAGAGGAAAATATAAACATTTTCTCACCATAGTTGATGATTACTCTAGAGTTACTTGGGTATATCTCCTACATCAGATATCAGAATTATCTTGCCACCATGAAATCCTTTTGCAACTATGATGGTGTGCAATTCAAACGAAATGTACAAACTATATGGTCTGATAATGCAACAAAGTTTAGTGATTTAAAACTGTCGACAGTTCTATGCAGACAATGGAATATTACACCAAACCTTATGTGTCAATCGATCACAGCAAAATGCTCGTGTGGAACGACGTCATAGATATGTGCTTGAAGTTGCTAGATGCCTTTATTTTCAAGCTGGTCTGCCATTGGAACACTGGGGTGAGTGTGTCCTTGATGCTGTTTATTTGATTAACCGACTTCCAACACCAGTTTTGGAGAATAAAACACCATACGAGACCATGTTTGACGAACCACCGGATTATGATCGTGTAAAAGCCTATGGGCGCCTTGCCTTTGCTGCGAACCCATCTCAAAATGGTGATAAATTCGGCCCAAGGGGAGTCCCGTGTGTCTTTGTTGGATAACCGTTTATTCAAAAGGGCTATACCTTGGATTTTACAAACAAGAAGACATTTATCTCTCGTGACGTGATCTTTCATGAGTCAATTTTTCCTCTCAATAGTGCAAGTTCAGATTCTTATATACAACCTAAGCCTGTGAAGATGCCTCAGCCTAGTGCCTACTGCCATGATGACATAGTGTTTGAGGATGGGCAGCCAACTGATGAGACAAAAAACAATGATTCATACACATCACCACCTGAATAGGAGATCCTCTCGAGTCACTCATAAGCCTGCTTGGTTGGGAGATTATGTGAACAGTGTGCACACATCTGCAAATGTTGCAAGCATTGTTGACATGGTGATAAATGATCATTTTCAGTGTTTCTCAGCAAACTTGACAATTAACAATGATCCTACCAGCTTTAAACAAGTTGTGCAAAGCGAGAATTGGAGAGAAGCCATGAATAGTGAGTTAACAGCCTTGGAAGAGAACAACACTTGGAAAATTACTAAACTTCCCCAGGCAAGAAAGCCATTGGATGCAAGTGGCTCTTCAAAACTAAGTACAATCCTGATGGAATGATTGAAAGGTACAAATCAAGGCTCGTGGTTCTGGGATGCAAACAGATTTATGGCATTGATTATGCAGAAACATTCCCTCAAGTCGCGAAATTAACAGTACAAATGGACGTGTCTAACGCATTCCTGAACGGAGATCTTGATGAAATTATCTATATGAAATTTCCTTAAGGGTACAGTGGCATGAGATCGCGAATTACTGCTGAGTCTGCCCATGCTGCAAATTGGTCAACTGGCGAATGGGTGGGTCAACTTTTAAAATCATTGTACGGGCTCAGACAGGCACCACGCCAATGGTTCAGTCAACTGTCTGAAACATTGCTGAACCTTGGCTATGAGCAATCAAAAACTGACTACAGCTTGTTTACAAAAACCTCGGGTGAGAAAATTACATTGGTGCTTGTTTACGTTGATGACCTTCTTATATCTGGCAACACTAATACGGAGATTGAGCACCTCAAAGCAATGTTGGCTAAGCAGTTTCATATGAAAGATCTGAGTGTAGTGAGCTATTTTCTGGGCCTTGAAATTGCTCGCTCGTCAGCTGGCTTCTTCGTTTCACAGAAGAAATACACGTTGGATTTGCTACATGAATTCGGCATGACAAATGCATCATCCCTCAAATTTCCAATGGACTCACATCTGAAATTAACTCCGACAAGTGGCACGCCACTCACAGATCCTCATCCTTATCAAAGACTCGTTGGAAAACTTATATACTTGACAGTGACACGTCCAGATATTGTGTTTGCTGTGCACATCTTGAGCCAACCATCTTCAGGCAGCAATGAAACTACTTCGATATTTGGGAGGCAATCCGTCTCAGGGTGTTCTCTTGTTATCTGCATCCCGCCCCTCGA
Source organism: Apium graveolens (assembly GCF_009905375.1). Classification (NCBI taxonomy): domain Eukaryota; kingdom Viridiplantae; phylum Streptophyta; class Magnoliopsida; order Apiales; family Apiaceae; genus Apium; species Apium graveolens. Next base: position 1,846,001 of record NC_133655.1, read on the forward strand.
TACAAGCATACTCAGACAGTGATTGGGCGAATTGTCCGGTAACTCGTCGATCAACATCTGGTTTTTGTTTGCTTCTGGGTGACTCTCCTGTGAGTTGGCAAACAAAGAAACAACAAGTTGTAACTCGTTCAGTATCGCTCCATGGCACTTACAACATGTGAAATAACGTGGTTATTTACTCTCCTGAAAGACATGGGCCTCTCCTCCTTGCCACATACAGTTCTGCATTGTGATAACATGGCAGCACTCTCTATTGCAGCCAACCCAGTGATGCATGCTAGAACCAAACATATTGAAGTGGATTGTCACTTCATACGCGACAAAGTAAAGGCTGGAGATATTAAAACTTCTCATGTGCCTTCTGGGTCTCAACATGCAGACATACTAACAAAGCCACTCTCAGTGAAACAACACTATCACCTTCTGGACAAGATTGGAGCTTAGCTTCCCCTGCGTCTCCAGATCAGCCTGAAGGGGAGTAATGCAGATTATGTACGTTGCTGCTGTGCCACCTTGCATGCCACATCACTATTCTCTCAACAACCACCTCTAGGACCACATTCTCATAATTGTCTCTTTTATCCTTCTTGTTAGCTTAAATACCATTGACTTCTATACGGATAAAATGATGAATGCTAAAGTACCAAATTGGATAAACATTTATTTAAAAATACAGTAAATGTCTTCCAGTAAAGAAAGGTCTGCAAATTACACTTTCTTATGGACCAAGTTGCTGAAAATTTCAAAAAAAGTTTCTTACAGAAAAGAAAGTACAGCCAACCCTAGTTATTACTTTAAGGCAAAAAAGCAAAGAAAAATGTCTACAAAAATGTATGATGATCAATTCTGTACATGTTGCAGTCAGTAAAAAAACTGAAGCATCAATCCTGCCTCATAATCCCCCTAAATGAGAAGTGAGATCAAGGAATATATCCTCTCTGCATGGTATTGTAAGTCCAGCATTTTGATGATGAAAGCCGTATTCTTCCTCTGCTTGACTCAACAAGTTCTGAAAAGAAGATTTATTTAAGAATGATAATGGGATCATGAATCGCTTCTTTTCTTGTTCTCCAACATAGACTGCAAAATAACCCTTTGGTACATCTGACATTGTAGAACTTGTGTGCCTGACAGTTAAGGAAGATCTTCGAAGAATTTGTTTAGCTTGGTTAATAAGAGGCATACGGATAGCCATAGATCTGAAGAATGAATATGAAATAATGATCTCTTGAGGACTTGATAATTGAAGAAATCTCAGATAATTGAGCTTGGTAGTTTTGATGAGAGTATCAGATGAATTGCAAGTGTATATATAGATGCACTTTGTAAGGGGATTATATTTCGACAACAACATGAGTGGTGCAAGTACCTTACTTGTGGGGTTAGTGGTAAACAATAGTACATTGGAATTCACATGGCTCTGTTTTGCAACTCAACATTAAGGAGATACGTAGGGATTTATAGCTACTCGTCTGATACAATAGCTGGCTTTTGATGAGTTGGTCATCAAAGTCGGTTACATAATTCTAAAAACTGGAACAACTTGGCTATGTTTGCACTAATAGCTAAAATTTCTATTTCATTTTGCAACAGTGACAAGTCTTGACAATCTTGTTTCTCACCTTATGGTACTGCTAAAGTACTCTCTAATTGGTTTTACTTGTCAATGGCTTACCTAACTAGATAAACTGATCAAGGCTTAGTGCACAACTTTGGTCATAATTTCCGAGGGCCACGTGACTCAGACTCCCGTACTGAGCAGTTAGTTCTGTATAAAATCTGAGGAATCCAACCATTTAATTCGATAAGAATTACCAAAAATCCTATAAGAATCCTTACTATTGAATTTAAAAAATGTCCCAATACAGATATATTTGGTTGCTTAATCGTTTTTAACCTGTGGCAATGAAAAAACTTATAACTGCATCAACATTTAAATTCAAGGTTTAACATGTCTGGAAAAGTTAGTTGTTTAAGAATGCAAACAGTGACAAAATATAATGTCATGAAACTGCAGAATATTTCATTGAAATATTTCTTACAGAAATGAAAGTACAGTCAACCCTAACTTCAAGGGAATCCACTTTGCTGAACTTAAAAGTAGAAATGTACCAAAAGGCAACTTTGCTGTTTATGTCGGAGAAACTGAAAGTGTTAAATATATGATCCTATCTGGGCCTTCCTCTAACACCTTAAGGTTTTAGATGAGCTGGTTACTCAACATGGTATCAGAGCTTAGGTTAGCGGGAGGACTAAGGTTCAATTCCTAGCCACCTCCAATATTCTCACAATTTATTGTGGACATTAAGGCAATTATTCCCCAAAGATGGGAGCCGGTGGTCCACTCTTCGACCCATAAATGGGCTTTCGAGTGAGGGGGAGTGTTAAATATATGATCCTATTGGGGCCTTCCTCTAACACCTTAAGATTTTAGATGAGCTGGTTACTCAATAGAATAGAAGAAATTCATAGTTCCATTATCATATTTAAAGCATCGTTCATTCCAAAAGTTGTTCAGGCGGGCTGAAGAGAGTTTGGCTATGATCATCCTATGGGATATCTTACAATCTCGTGCAACGTGGAAATATTCATTAGTGTGACTTTCAATTTAGGTTCCTCGAAATAGTGAAACATTTATAAGTGCTTAGACACTTAGACATTTGAAACAGAGTTTGTTGTATGTAAAAATTATATAAAAGTTATCATACTGTTCAGCGAAGAAATCTATTCAACCATTCATAACTCTGCTGCACTAGTGAAACTCATATGACAATATCTGTGAACAAGAATGTTCCACTGATTCATAAGCAGTAGGCATCATAAACGAGCCGAGCAAAGCCAAGTCGAACACGAGTTTGCTCACGAACAACCGAGCCGAACTCGAGTCGAGTTTAGTTGTCCACTAAAAGTTCGCATATATTTTTTAATCGACCCAACCTAAGGTATAGTTCGCAAATACTAGTTTCATCTTACAATTATATACCCACACTCACACCCTAGACTTGATTCTTAATCCATTGGTGTAATTTTATCAATATATTTCACAAGTCAAGTTTTAAGAATAAAATTAATTTTATTTTAAATTATTTAGACATTCATAACTTTAGAAATCGTACATTACTTTTAAATTGTAGATGTCGATTGTCAAAGATATAGTAATTTCTGATATTTAAGATAAATTGGTTAAAATTAGAAAAGACATATAAAATAAAATAAAGAAAGCAAGCCCCTTTAAGGGGTCGGGAAATATAATTATTAAAAACTATTTTATTTTTTTCTTAAAAATATTATAATGACTCACTATTTTAATTTTTTTGAAATTGTAATTTTGGTCGATTTTATCATAGACTCCTCTAATAAAAGTGTGAGATGAAATTTACAGTTAACTTTAATTAGAAATTATTTGTTAAAATAATCAAGCTCCTGTGATATGTATTAAATTAATTATATATTTATTATTAAAATATGTATTAAATTTTAATTAAATTAATCATTTTACTTTAAAATAAGTATTAAATTTTAATTAAAAAATTTAAAATCTTTATACAAGTGATTAGTAAATATTTTATTTGTTATATATAAAAATTTTATACGAGCCAAGTCGAGTTACCGAGTTCGAGCCGACTCCGAGCTAAATAAGTCGAGTTTGAGCCGAACATACAAATAACTCGGCTCGGCTCATTTAATTAATTTATCAGATTGCAAATTATTTCTGGAGAGTAATTGTAGCTCTAATTTTCTATACCTCCTTCTATCAAAGATACATATATATCATGGGAATTCACTTTGCTGAACTTAAAAGTAAAAATTTACCAAAATGCCACTTTGCTGTTTATGTCGGAAAAACTGAAAGGAAGAGTTCATTGTTCCATTATCATATTTAAAACATCGTTCATTCCAAAAGTTGTTAAGGCGGGCTGAACAAGAGTTTGGCTATGATCATCCTATAGGATGTCTTACAATCCCGTGCAATGTGGAAACATTCATTAGTGTGACTTTCAATTTAGGTTCCTCAAAATAGTGAAACACTTTAAATGCTTAGACTGTTAGACATTTGAAAAAGAGTTTGTTGTATGTAAAAATTACATAAAAGTTATCACACTGTTCACCGAAGAAATCTAGTATTCAACCATTCATAACTCTGCTGCAGTAGTCAAATTCATATGACAATATCTGTGAACAAGAATGTTCCACTGATTCATAAGCCGTATGTATCATACATACTTAAGCCGTAGGTATCATACATACGTTGCTGCTGTGCCACCTTGCATGCCACATCACTATTCTCTCAACAACCACCTCTAGGACCACATTCTCATAATTGTCTCCTTTATCCTTCTTGTTAGCTTAAGTACTCTGATAGTATAAGGACATGGTTGTCTTTCTCTATTTCTAGTTTGTTGATTGCTATATAAAGGAAGCTGTATGGATTGAAGGCATTGAATAATTATCATTTTGACATTTGTGGTTGTTTCTCATTTCCAAATTTGTATATTGCTCTATTAGTCTTTATGGTATCAGAGCCATTACTTATGCTTATTTGGTTTTGTTTTTAAATTCAACTAATTTGTGTTATACTCTTTCATCATCTCTTAATCTGTTTTTATTTCAGATCTAAGAAAGCTTGAGTGTTTATTTACCCAAAATGGTGAATGGCACGACATTATCTGTAAGTGTCTCCAAGCTACAATGTGTTTCAGACTATAGATCTTGGAAACGATCGTTTGAAATTCAACTCTCTGCTAAATGCAAGCTAGTGTTCTTGACTGGATCTATTCCCAGATATGCTTCTGATGTTGTTCAAGCGGCTCAATGGGACACCTGTAATGACCTTGTTGTTTCATGGTTGCATAGAAATGTTGCTGATGGTATTAAACAGTCCATCTTCATAAACTCTGCATCTGAGGTATGGTCTCAGCTTGAAAAATGCTTCTTGTTAAGTAATGGGTCTTAAAAATATAAGCCCACTCGTGATCTGTATGCACTTAGACAAAACAATATGAAACTCAATGACTATTTCAGTACCTTGAGTAGCCTCTGGGAGGATATTGAGTCCATGAATGCACTCCCCGTGATTACCACTGTTGCTGCAGATGTTACAGCCTTTATTTCTGCTATTGATAAATATAAAGCTAAGTCACGTCTTCTTCAATTCTTGAATGGTCTTGATGATATGTATGTTGCTCTTCGCTCTCAACTCTTAATGCAAAATCCCCTCCCTAGTGTTGATGTTGCATTTTCCACTTTGCAACAAGAAGAATCACAAAGGGACTTGTTTGGTTCAGCAAATCAAGATGCTGCTGCTATGTATGACAGATCTCAGAATGAATATAAAGGACCAGCTTGTCAGGCATGTGGGCAAAAGAATCACAGTGGGGATAAGTGTTGGACTGTGATTGGCTACCCACGTTGGCATCGAAAGTATAAACCCCTCACCTCAAAACCTCAGTCTATTGTTACTACTCCCAAGCAGCCTAAGCGTACTAACCTTGCTGTACAAGAGAGCGCTTCTCCTGATGTGACCTTGACAACTCAACAAATGCAGCAACTTTTGAAAATGTTACCTCCGACAGCTGTATCGAATAATGCTTCCTTGTCAATTACTGATGATGAGCTCGAAAACTGTTTCTCTGGAATGGTGTCTTGTCATATGTCTACGACTGATAACACAACCTGGATTGTTGACTCTGGTGCAAGAGACCACATGACCTTTAGCATTGATATACTGAGCAATGTTCGAGCAGCTCCTCCTGATGTAATTATTAAGCTGCCAACAGGGGCCAGTGCAAAGATTACTCATATTGGAAACTTAATACTGAAAAGTGTTCTTGTCTTGAAAAAGGTTCTTTATGTGCCTCAGTTTCAACATAATTTAATGTCTATTCATAGGCTATCTGAGGACAACAACTGTGTGGTCCATTTTTACCCAAAAGGATGCACCATTATTGATGCAGCAACAAAGCGAATACAGGCAAATGGTGCACTTCAAAATGTATTGTATTATCTCAAGGATGAGCTTGTTGTGATCACTGCTAACTCTGTCTCGAAGCAGCCAATATCAGACTATGCATTGTGACAGACATGATTGTGACATGATTCCATCACCAAATTGAGGTATATACCTTTTCTTAGACACCATCCCTTGCCAGTTGATAAAATATGTGTCACTTGTCCAATGTCTAAGTTTGCTAAACTCTCATTTGACTTGAGTAATTCACATGCTTCTGATAAGTTTCAACTGATATATGTTGACACGTGGGGGCCTTATAGAGTGGCTACAAGAGGAAAATATAAACATTTTCTCACCATAGTTGATGATTACCCTAGAGTTACTTGGGCTCAGACAGGCACCACGCCAATGGCTCAGCAAACTGTTTGAAACATTGCTGAACCTTGGCTATGAGCAATCAAAAACTGACTACAGCTTGTTTACAAAAACCTCGGGTGAGAAAATTACATTGGTGCTTGTTTACGTTGATGACCTTCTTATATCTGGCAACACTAATACGGAGATCGAGCACCTCAAAGCAATGTTGGCTAAGCAGTTTTATATGAAAGATCTGGGTGCAGTGAGCTATTTTCTGGGCCTTGAAATTGCTCGCTCGTGAGCTGGCTTCTTCGTTTCACAGAAGAAATACACGTTGGATTTGCTACATGAATTCGGCATGGAAATGTTAGGACCTGTCCAGTCCTTATATTTCTATATATATATATAGAAATGAATTCTTTTATTGATAAACACACACACAACTAGATGGTATTCGAGAGACCACCCACTCTCCACAAACACACATAAGTCATCTATTTCTTCCTTCCCTAACATATAAATGGCTTCCCTATTTATAACCCCAATCTCAACTCACAATCCCTAAATTAAAGCTAAAATATTATTATTCTCACCAAATCCTTCCTTTGAAATCCATAACTGATGCACACACTAATTATTCAGATTTGTACTGATTTAAAAATTATTCTATTTATTATGTTTCCTAACATTACCGGCCGCCCAAACTTGAACCTTGTCCTCAAGGTTCAAATGAGAAAATAGTTTCATTCTTTCTTTTTCCTTTTCTTTCTAGTCGAGAACCCCTGGCTCTCCGCCAATAATTTTCTAAATTCCTCCCAAGTACAAGAAGGTGCTTGACATTCCCCACAATTGTACAAGAACAAAGGATCGTGTCTCAAGTATACTAACTGACCAGACCTTCTTAGTTGGTGATGAGAGGTTACTAATTTTAACATAACGTTCAGCCTCCAACGACCGACCTTCAAGTTTTACGCACGACCGACCTTCAAGTTTTACGCCTTCGAACATGACTGTTTCAATTCTTCGCGATAAAGAGTCCATGGATGCACTTGGATGCGATGAGACATTAGACAAACAAGTCTCTTGTTCTTGAAGTTTTCCAAAACCAATCATTTCAGAATCTGATTTAAGATCTCTTTCAATCGCTTGTACTCCCTTCAGCTTCTCCTCAATTTCGTGGACCGAATTCGTGACCCGTTTCAAGCCTTGCTGATTCTCAACAACAGACGGTGATGGTCCACTAGTCTCGCAACTATAGCTGTCCATTTTTGCAAGTATGGCAACCATACCTTCTTTGAGGAATGAAATGTCATTTTGAAGCTTTTCAATGTTGAACTTCTGATATTCTGCTTGCATTATTTCAGTTTTTTTTCTAAGTCGTCGATTTGATACAACTTGTTTTGTACCTATCGTTGCCCCGAGAACAACGTTGCCACAAGAACAAAGGTGCTCTGATACCACTGTTAGGACCTGTCCAGTCCTTATATTGTATATATATATATAAAGAAATGAATTCTTTTATTGATAAACACACACACAACTAGGTGGTATTCGAGAGACCACCCACTCTCCACAAACACACATAAGTCATCTTATTTCTTCCTTCCCTAACATATAAATGGCTTCCCTATTTATAACCCCAATCTCAACTCACAATCCCTAAATTAAAGCTAAAATATTATATTCCCACCAAATCCTCCCTTTGAAATCCATAACTGATGCACACACTAATTATTCAGATTTGTACTGATTTAAAAATTATTCTATTTATTATGTTTCCTAACATTACCGGCCGCCCAAACTTGAACCTTGTCCTCAAGGTTCAAATGAGAAAATAGTTTCATTCTTTCTTTTTCCTTTTCTTTCTAGTCGAGAACCCCTGGCTCTCCGCCAATAATTTTCTAAATTCCTCCCAAGTACAAGAAGGTGCTTGACATTCCCCACAATTGTACAAGAACAAAGGATCGTGTCTCAAGTATACTACAACTGACCAGACCTTCTTAGTTGGTGATGAGAGGTTACTAATTTTAACATAACGTTCAGCCTCCAACGACCGACCTTCAAGTTTTACGCACGACCGACCTTCAAGTTTTACGCCTTCGAACATGACTGTTTCAATTCTTCGCGATAAAGAGTCCATGGATGCACTTGGATGCGATGAGACATTAGACAATAAAGTCTCTTGTTCTTGAAGTTTTCCAAAACCAATCATTTCAGAATCTGATTTAAGATCTCTTTCAGTCGCTTGTACTCCCTTCAGCTTCTCCTCAATTTCGTGGACCGAATTCGTGACCCGTTTCAAGCCTTGCTGATTCTCAACAACAGACGGTGATGGTCCACTAGTCTCGCGACTATAGCTGTCCATTTTTGCAAGTATGGCAACCATACCTTCTTTGAGGAATGAAATGTCATTTTGAAGCTTTTCAATGTTGAACTTCTGATATTCTGCTTGCATTATTTCAGTTTTTTTTCTAAGTCGTCGATTTGATACAACTTGTTTTGTACCTATCGTTGCCCCGAGAACAACGTTGCCTCAAGAACAAAGGTGCTCTGATACCACTGTTAGGACCTGTCCAGTCCTTATATTTATATATATATAAAGAAATGAATTCTTTTATTGCTAAACACACACAACTAGGTGGTATTCGAGAGACCACCCACTCTCCACAAACACACATAAGTCATCTTATTTCTTCCTTCTCTAACATATAAATGGCTTCCCTATTTATAACCCCAATCTCAACTCACAATCCCTAAATTAAAGCTAAAATATTATTCCACCAAATCCTCCCTTTGAAATCCATAACTGATGCACACACTAATTATTCAGATTTGTACTGATTTAATAATTATTCTATTTATTATGTTTCCTAACAGGAAAATGCATCCACAAATTTCCAATGGACCCTCATCTGAAATTAACTCCGACAAGTGGCACGCCACTCACAGATCCTCATCCTTATCAAAGACTCGTTGAAAAACTTATATACTTGATAGTGACACGTCTAGATATTGTGTTTGCTGTGCACATCTTGAGCCAACCATCTTCAGGCAGCAATGAAATTACTTCGATATTTGGGAGGCAATCCGTCTCAGGGTGTTCTCTTGTCATCTGCATCTCGCCCCTCCATACAATCATACTCAGACAGTGATTGGGCGAATTGTCCGGTAACTCGTCAATCAACATCTGGTTTTTGTTTGCTTCTGGGTGACTCTCTTGTGAGTTGGAAAACAAAGAAACAACAAGTTGTAGCTCGTTCAGTATCGCTCCATAGCACTTACAGCATGTGAAATAACGGAGTTATCTACTCTCCTGAAAGACATGGGCCTCTCCTCTTTGCCACCTGCAGTTCTGCATTGTGATAACATGGCAGCACTCTCTATTGCAGCCAACCCAGTGATGCATGCTAGAACCAAACACATTGAAGTGGATTGTCACTTCATACGCGACAAAGTAAAGGCTGGCGATATTAAAACTTCTCATATGCCTTCCGGGTCTCAACTTGCAGACATACTAACAAAGCCACTCTCAGTGAAACAACACTATCACCTTCTGGACAAGCTTGGAGCTTAGCTTCCCCAGCGTCTCCAGCTCAGCCTGAAGGGGAGTAATGCAGATTATGTACGTTGATGCTGTGCCACTTTGCATGCCACATCACTATTCTCTTAACAAACCACCTCTAGGACACATTCTCATAATTGTCTCTTTTATTCTTCTTGTTAGCTTAAGTACTCTGATAGTATAATGATAGTATAAGGACATGGTTGTCTTTCTCTATTCCTAGCTAGTTTGTTGCTTGCTATATGTAAAGGAAGCTGTATGGATTGAAGGCATGATGAATGATTATCATTTTGACATTTATGGTTGTTTCTCATTTATGTATTAAAAAATGAAGCCGAAACATAAAAATTAAGGTATGAATGAAAAGATGATGCCAGAGATGAAATTCTATCTGATCCTCAATTATCTGACACAACCTAATTAAAATGAAATGAAATTGAAAGGTTGGAGATAATTTCGGTAATTTTCGCAAAAAAAAATAAGTTCTTTAAAAATCCTACCATTGACTTCTATACGGATAAAAGGATGAATGCTAAAGTACCAAATTGGATATAACATTTATTTAAAAATACAGTAAATGTCTTCCAGTAAAGAAATGTCTGCAAATTGGGCTTTCTTATGGATCAAGTTGCTGAAAATTTCAATAAAAATATTTCTTATATAAAAGAAAGTACAGCCAAACCTAGTCATTATTAGGGCAATAAAGCAATGAAAAAATGTCTACAAAATGTGTGATGATCAATTCTGTACATGTTGGAGTCAGTAGAAACTAGAAAAGGCCTGACTCATAATCCCTCTAAACGAGAAGTGAGATCAAGGAAAATATCCTCTCTGCATGGTATTGTAAGTCCACCATTTGGATGATGAAAGCCATATTCTTCCTCTGCTTGACTCAACAAGTTCTGAAAAGAAGATTTATTTAAGAATGATAAGGGGATCACAAATCGCTTCCTTTCTTGTTCTCCAACATAGACTGCAAAATAACCCTTTGGTACATCTGACATTGTAGAACTTGTGTGCCTGGCAGTGAAGGAAGACCGTCGAAGAATTTGTTTAGCTTGGTTAATAAGAGGCATACGGATAGCCATAGATCTGAAGAATGAATAAGAAATATTGATCTCTTGAGGACTTGATAATTGAAGAAATCTCAGATAGTTGAGCTTAGTAGTTTGGATGAGTATCAGATGAATTGCAAGTGTATATATAGATGCACTTTGTAAGTGGATTACATTTCGACAAGAACATGAGTGGTGCAAGTACCTTACTTGTGGGTTAGTGATGAACAATAGTACATGAAGCACATGGCTCTGTTTTGCAACTCAACATTAAGGCGATTACGTAGGTATTGAAACAGTCAATTTAAGAATATACATTGGCATTTTGTTACACATGGTTCTGCCTCCTAACAACAACATAATAAATTATGTAGGGTTTTTGATGAGTTGGTCATTAAATTCGGTTACATAATTCTAAAAACTGGAACAACTTGGCTATGTCAGTGGCTTACCTAATAGCTGAATGTTTCTATTTCATTTTGCAATAGTGACAAGTCTTTTGTTTCTTACCTTATGGTACTGCTAAACTGATTGAAAAAGAAGATCGGCTACAGTTCTTTAGATGTGGACATGGCAAAATCTTTGCGAAGCAAAAAATAACTAATTTAAGCACTGCTACAGATCTTTGATTGATCATCAAAAAATCAGCTATTTGAAGTACAATGGAATAAGTTAAACGCCAGTTATGTATACTATGCATTTTAAAGATAACCGTTTAAGTACATGGTATGGTATTAAAAATAACTGCATAGGCTGTTTATTTTTGCGCCTGCCAACACACTGCAATTTGAATGTTTGTCTACTACGAAATGGAAGACTGGAACTCTCCTAAGATGCTCATTCCATAGATGACGAATACATTGTTGGTTGGTTTACAACGATACAAGTTGTAATCTAGTGACAATACAGTTTAATTCTTGATCTAAACTATATATCTCTACAAACTATGCAAAATTCATGCTGTACCTAACAGAGAAACCTAGGTTTTAATGTCTAACTAGTTAAGAGTTCCTTTCACAGTATCAAGTACTGAAACTTCAACTTTGGCATTTTAAACAACTATGTATAACTAACTAACAGTTCCTTTTTACGGTGATTATCAAGATGTTTTTATAAATTCTGTTTTGTAAATTAACGATGTGGATAACATAGATATATAGGTCACTTTCTGGAATTAGTTTAGGTACTCTTGTACTTTCTGGAATTAGTTTTAGGTACTCTTGTACTTTTGGAATTAGCTTCAAACATGATGACATTTCTTTGGATCCATCATTTTTTTGTAAATACTCATTTGCATCCCTTCAGATTAATTGTCTAGACTTGATGGCCACTCAACTATATATTTGCACACACAAGCAGATACACTCCAATAACTCATTTACTCAATCTAAGTTAATCCCTACATCATATTGAAGAGTAGTTCCTGGAAAGTTCGTGCCTAGCTTCCGTTTATTTACATACCTAAGTAAGATACATATATCATGGCAATCCACCTTCCAGGGTTTAAAAGTAGAAATGTACCAAAAGGCCACTTTGCTGTTTACGTGGAGAAAATGAAAGGAAGAAATTTATAGTCCCATTATCATATCTGAGGCATCATGCGTTCCAGAAATTGTTAGGGCGAGCGGAAGAGGAGTTTGGCTATGATCATCCAATGGGGTGCCTTACAATTCCTTGCAATGAGGAGACTTTCATCAATGTGACCTGCAGTTTGAGATCCCACAAATCACGAGGCTATAGATTATAGCGTAAATCCTTAGATTTAGCCTTTAAAAATCAATTTGTTCAATGTTGTGCAAGAGAGGAGCATAAGATAATTAACAGAATGGAGTTTTAAGTATGATAAATCAAGTACAAACTAATCTTTTATTTGCCTTTCCAACAGAAACAACAGGTGTCCTCAAGGTGAATTTATAGATTTTTTTTAGGAAATATCAGGAAGCTGATGCTGATATACAATGTAAGACAGCTTCCAGCTAGAAAAGCTTGAATATTAATAAAATTAATAATCGAGTGGAGTTTTAAGATTCAGTCTATAAGTAGGTCCAGTGATGATTCGAGGACTGTTATATCTGCAGGGGAATCAAAAACAAGATGGTAAATCCTATGTTACTGGCATATAAATTACATTACAATTTAATACGTCTTTATGTTCGTTATGAATGTTAATAATACCTATGATGGCGGGATTCTATAACAGCATAAAGTTGACAGTAAAAGGAAAATATAATTAACTTTTGCGCGTTTTCTCTAATTATGTTCCTGTATAACCTCCATAAACAACAAAAATGGCCGTTTAGTAACCGGGAGATCCTAGTCAAGTACTGCATACTTCTTTGTGCTGCCTTAAGAAACTGTCCCCCAAATATGCATTTCCTTTGGATTCACCGTGCTGTTTTTTCATCACCTGTAATATTTTCCAG